>NC_031981.2:15923940-16228583 GCF_001858045.2 Oreochromis niloticus
TCAGAACCTGGTCTAAAATCAAACAAGAAAAACCCACTGTACAGACCACATGAAAGACCGTATACTCTTATTTAGCCTCTGATTGCCATTTTGCGTAAATTTGATAAATGATTGTCTTCTCTGACAGCATTGCAGTCTTAGAAAGCCGACAAAATATAATTGCATCATTAAGTTATTAACTACGTAAAGCAAAACAGGGACTGTGGGAGTAAACTGTAGCCACTCTTTGAATCAAAGAGATTACAAGAATTAGTGTGGTGCCTGACCACAATGAAAGGTGTTGAACTTTATAATACTGTATGTTCGCAGGTGAGAAATCTCAATTTAACCTTTGACATAGAACTGCAAGTATAAAACTGAATTCCACTCTGGAATGAATCACTGCAGCACCATTGTAACGACAGCCTACTTGATGAATGTGAGTGTATATTGGAGTCCTGCAACGTATTTTACTTGCGTATAATTGGCAGGTCTCTCCTTGTCAAGCTGGCCCTCCTTGCTGTTTCATTCAGCTTTTTTACCAACCCCATAATCATCAGCAGGAAGTCCCTGTGGTGTTTGCACGCCAACACTTTGCAACACGCCAGGTCATCTGCTGATTGTGACATGTCTATGATACTTCCGTGTACACTGTGTTGAGATAACATGTCTGGCTTAAAACTAAATGTCATGAATTGACATGAAAAGTATTTGTAGTTAATGAATATATCAAGTCAGAGTAGATGTTTGCTTGTAATCGGTGATGTAGGGTTGCTCGAGTATGGCAAAAACTGTGTTGTCAATCTTGATTCATTTGTTAAACTTGACTTGTCTTTCTGCAGGGGATAAATAAGGGGGTAATGGAGGGAGGCAGGGGGTTGTCAGGTAGGGAGTTGGGCCCAGACTAGCTTGTGCTTTTTTTTTTTTTTTTTAATTTTTTTTTTTAATATTACCATAAAGCTCACTTGCGAAGACAACCGGCGACTCTAGGAGATGAAAAGCAGCTGCCAGCAACTGTTAATGATCCTTTCCACAGGTTCATGTATGGAAAGCTTTTATGGCTTTTATTTCCACATGGATTTTCTTGACCATGGATGGATTGATCTTCTTGACGCTCTTTCCATTTGGACTTTCAGTACAGTGGCGAAAGCATCTTGCTATAAAGAGAAGAGGTGTGCTTTCTTTAAAACAAAAGAAAAAATGAGAGCTTTGTAGCAAAAACGAAGGCTAAAAAGTAACCGTTTTATCCTGGTTATCTTGTTTTCATGTTCGTTGAAGACCAACATTGTAACCTAAATGAAAATCTAATAAGGCATTACCTCATTGAGTTTGCATGAAACTGTTTGGCCTTTATAAGAAGGAACTGTAGGGCAGATGATTTTTTTTTTTGTGTGTGTGGTAGAGCAGGGCGATATGGCCAAAAATATTTATCACGATATATATTTGAAAATTTGCGATAACGATATAACTGACGATATAATTGATGTGAGACAAAATACAACTCCACAACTTTACTAGCGCAAAAAAAAAAAAACCCATCCATTTTTTTCTCTTATAAAAAAAAACAGCTGCTTGTTTATGCATTAAAGCTATATAAAAAATTTAACAGTGCAAATGTAAATTCCTTGCTGAAAGTTTAACCAAAAGGCATTTCCAGTAGAAATGGGCTGACATATCTTGAGGATAACCATGTATAATATCCACTGAAGTTAAAAAGAGGTGCTTTGCAACATTAAACTGCAGTGTGCCAAGAAAAAAGAAGCCAGATATGTATTTTTCGGACCATAAGGTGCACGGGATTATAAGGCGCATAAGGAGAAACAAAGCAGTCAGATAAATCAAACTTTACTCAACTCATTCTTCTTGCTTCCTCCACTTCTGTACCATTGATTCATTAATGCTGTATTCTATCACAGCTGCTCTATTCCCATGTTGTTGCAATATATTAATGACTAACCCTCATATTGTGGATGGATTATCTCAGTTGTTCTCCTGACTGAAGTTTGGTCCGTTTACAGCATCCTGCCAGCCGATTGCATTTGTCCCTAACCACCAGGAACCCTCACGTTAACTTTTATCGAGTGGAAAAGTGTTAGCGTTCATCCTCCAGCTTCACTGTTTATGTTATGCTAACATAGCTGTGTCGCTAGCGATCACGTAACACATCATTATATACCACCTAGCCCAACTTCAGTAACCCTACAAACGTTGGAAGTGATAGCAGAGCAGTACGTTTGAATTTTTTCAGAAATCTCTCAGTCAGAACATGCTATATCATGCTTAGGTAACTAGCGAAACTAGCGAGCTAACTTCCGCTAGCTTCCTGCTAACTTCTAACTCCGTTAAATGTAATAAATTCTGTTTTCATGGATGCCTGGATGTTAAACACCTGGTAAAGCAGCAATGCTGATCGTTTTATTAAAGATGAAAGAATTTAGACAGTTTTTAGCTCTCAGTGATGCTGTGTGTTCGTTTGACTTTGGGACCTGAAGGGGACGGAGTTTAGGACCAAGATTACTCCCAGATTTACGAGCACCTTAGTCCGACAAATACGGCAATAACGACGGCCTGCTTGCATGTTCTACAAAAAAATGTGCTTTGTTGTGTATCTGACAAACGCCAAACCAGTTCCACATCACTGAAGTTGCACCATTTTTACAAACCAATTCTGTTTCATCCGTTTCACTCAACAATCGGCCGTGCGCGTATGAAAACAAAGGCACTGCGCATGCGCGTTTTACCCATATTCTATCGCGATATTTCATTTTCTTATCGTTGCCTAACATTGTACCGGTATTACCGTGAATGGTATAAAATGGCCCAGCCCTAGTGTGTGGGTTTGACACTGCTGGGATGAGATGCCGGAGACCTCCCCGCCATAGGACCTGAAACAGAGGGACTTTGCTTTCGTTGAGCATCGCTGCAGGTTGCAACTGGTTCACCTGGGGTCGTAACTCTGCTGGATCGAATTCCTCAGCAGAGTAAACCTGCTGCCATGTATGAGGATTGCTGCCGTGACCTTGCCCAAAAGTGCATTTCGTGTCAAACAAAACATTTTATGTCACACTTAAGTTTTCAGCCAGTTGTAATTATTGCATTGCTGAAAGCTGGCAGCACTGCTCTATAACAATGTAGGAAAATGAGATGCTGATCTCAAACCAGAGGTTGCTATTTTTACCAGCCTGCTTTTTCTAAGTGTTTTGATGAGGTCAGTGTTGCACTTTCTTTGATGGTTATTTAGCACCCTTAAAATTAGACCACATCTCCTTCACTGTATCATGAAACCGTTTGAGAGGTTGATGATAAATAAAATGCAAGCTCAACTGCAGAACTGGTAAAGGATTTCGTCAGGTGCTTTAACAGATTAATGACCGCCACTTGCTTTTCTGTCTGCCCCCACTTTTTCAAGATGTGTATAGTATTTAGCTGCTGTGAAATGTTTTTGAGATGACTTCAGCTTGTGGTGTTGTGTTTTTTTTCTTCTTTTTTTTCCCACCCTGTGGCATATAGTGCTCGTTTTCTACTTAAGCCAGGTGGTCTTGGAGTGATCCCGCTGTTGTTTGCTTGGCGGCAGGCACACGTCTCACGCTGAGTGTTTTTTATGAGCTGTTTTTGAAGTGAAAACACCTGGACTCAGACACTATGAATTCCTCATTGTCTTACAGAACAGCGAGTACAATTAAGGCAGAGGCTGCATGTCCATTTGTTGTCTGTAAGGGTGAGGTTACATTCTTTCCATTTAGTCTCAAAATGGCTGCATCTTCAGCTAACAAAGGGAAAACAACCATTGGCCCATTAGACTGCACCTGACTTTGACATGCCATCCTTGTGCTTTTATTTGGCACAATTATTACTCATTGTTGCTTCCAGGTATTATATAAAAACATATTTCATGTCCACTAAATAGTCAAAGTTGCTGCCTTCACTTGTGTGCAGAAATGCTACTCTTTGTAACTGATTCATATTTTCTTAATGTATGACAACAGCTGTTTAGCATCTAGAAAGCAGCAACCTCCCTGTTTTCTGATTGGAAGCTGTAAACAAACATGTTGGAAAGTAAGGCCGATTATAGCCGAACTAATAGGCGTGCTTCTGCCTTAGTTATAAAGAGTTGTGTGTCTGCTGTGTCAGCTGGCATATAACCCCTCCATTGGAGAAATGACTACATCCTGCACAGGTGTGTGGACATTAACCCATGCTCAGCAGAATATCTAATATCATGTGACTTCAGTGCTATATGCACATTAGTTCACCTGCATTATTACAATTTGACTATTGATGAATGTGATTTAATGGATTCAAAAATTGACAAAACACACACAAAGTTGAACTGACAGTCTTAAATGTAACTCCATTAAGACGCCAACTCCATTAGGCTAAATTTTGGATGCTTTTTAATAAGACTGCTATTCTCAAACTTAAGAACCTGCGGACGGGCTCAAGAGCTCCTTTAATCGTAACACTGATGATCACAAAACTTTTTTTTTTTTTCTCTTTTGCATTTTCATTCATCTTAAACTCTGGAACTCACTGGACCTTAGAAATAGGTTATCAGAAATTAAACTTGGAGAATATATTGATTAAGTGTAACTGTACTCCTTTATACTTGAGTGACATTGATTTTTCTTGTTAATGCTGATCCATGTGGCCATGAGATAGACTGAACCTGCTGTTTGCTGTGTTCTTGTGAATCAGCCCATGCAGGCCATACTTTTCCTGCAGCTAAATGTCAGTGACAGTAAATGGGCCTGGACCTTGAGAGTCTAAGTGCTTTGGCTAGTAATGTAATAGTGATTCAAGATACGAGTATAGGCCCTGTGTATGCTCAGAGCTCATGCTTTGTTTTGGCGTATTTCTTTCATGTTCTTCTTTTGTCCCCCTGAAAACAAGAATTAATGTTGTGCCTGGTAAAGAAAAATGAATTGACTTTTACTGATGCAAAATACTAAATGTTGGTAAACATGTAGCAGGATTAAATGTAATCTCCCCCATTGTTTTAAACTCCTTTTGTTAAAGTATTTGTTTAAAAATTAATTTCACTTGATGATGATGATGATGATGCAAGTGAGGGTGATACTTTGAAGTCACAAAAGTCATGCTAGCTTAACAAAAAGCCTGATTATAAAATAAGATTTGGTAAAACTTAATTAGTGCCTTCAAACTCAATTTTATTTCCTTGTTTTATGGAGCATAAATGTGAGGTCACTAAGTCCAGTCAAGCTGTGACGTTAATAGACTGTAAAATTAATAATTAATGACCCAAAACCACTCAAGCTGCTGTGTAGGGAACCAACAATTTATTACGTTTTGGCACTAAGAGCCAATAATTTCATGATCCTCAGTATAAACATCCTGGGTATTTTTAAGAGATCATGTTCATTTGAAAAAATGTATTGCCTTTATTTTGATGGTAAAGACCTCTATGCAGTTATTTTAAATTGTCCACTAAATGCTCACATGTTGCGTGATTAAATGTTTTCTGTATTTAGTGACAGTGCGTAGTGTTGTCACACGTTTATCAGCAGCATGGGATGCATGTTTAACGAAGCTTCTCACTAACTATTAATCATTAATATGGCGATGTTTAAGTTAAAATTAGCATTCCTGTCCTGTTGATCTTTTTGTGTTAGAAAGAGAGTAAAAATGGATGCATCCGTTCTCTTAGAGGTGGTGATGGTCAGAGGGATCTGGGTGTTGGAGATTTCAGGCCAGAGAGGAACAGGAAGTGGCTGTTTATTTTTCTCATTTCCTCTTTGAGGCTCCACTAGTGAGCTTGCTCCTTCCACTCCCTGTGCTTTTATCACTGACACCAGCCCATAACACAGACATATGTGCAAACATGTACACTGCTATATACACTATCATAGTTCACAATTTCACTTACAACATGTTCTCAAATAGTTTCATAGATGACTGAAGGCTTTGTTGGATCTGTGTATCAGTTTGCAATTTGGGACTCACTTGAGCGTAGATTATATAAGAAGAAGGCACTGAAAGAATCTTCAGTAGAAATCCATGTCTCAGTAGAGCCAACAGGAAAACACATTAGCCACTGTTGCACTGTGCATGTGCACAGTAGAGGTTTACTGGAGTTTCAGCTTTGCAGTGGTGGATGTTTCTCTCTATTCGTTGTCATAAAAAGATAGGTGGATTTTTTTTTTTTTCTTTCTTTTTTTCCCCCCCCTTTCCTGGCTTGTATCCATAATGTGACTAGCATGACTTTTGCTCAGTGCTCCTATGGGATAAGCAGAAATGCTGTTTGTGATGCCTGTAAGATCTTTTTTTTTTTAAGGGCGCTCACCAAAACCTTTCAACCAGTTTTTAAATCAGATTTCATTGGAGAGGCTATACATGTACTTATTATGTGAGTTATCACTGAATTGCACTGAGGTGCAAGAGTTGCTTCTAGAAGGGCTTTTCCACTTTATGAACGTTTTCTTGTGTACTTCAGTTCACTTTTTTGTATCTTCAATAATCAAAAATAAAACTACCCACATAATATTTGACTATATTTAGCTCATTTTGAGCCACTCCACTATAAATTTAGTCTTATCTGTGTAATTGTGTAGTAGCTATTTTCTTTTTACTGTTACTCTGGTGAGCCATATTTATACAAATAGATTAAATGCCTACCAGGCAGATGTACCCTTTCCATTTAACCTCTTAGGTTTGGAGCTTGTTGGCGTGAAGGATGACAAAGGACCATTACATGGAAGGGTGGTAATGTGGTTCAGTGCCTCTTCAGTCAACTGGGCAGTCTGTGGAGAAGCATCCACATAAAGGCTCTATTATATGGAAATATCAACAGAGGTCGCATCTCTCCATGGCTATCTGACCTCTACCTCTCCTCTCCCGTTGCCCCCTCTCGCCTTTAGACCCCTGACATGGAAACAAACTTGGCTCTCAAGTGAGGCTATTGTTTAGGCTTCTGAGCAAAAGCCCAGGCGATGCATACAGTTAGAATCTTGCAGGCATTTTTCCCCCTCTTCCACAATCCTGGTCTCTTTCCATGGGAATCCCAGGGCCATATATGGTTGTCCTCAGTAGCAGCAGCAGTTAGAGCACTGAAGGCAAGTGTGTGTGTGTGTGGTGTAGTCTAGTTACAGCTCCCGACAGAGCTCATCTGGTGTAGGGACCCAGCTGGTCGCCCTGCAGCGCTTCAGCCCTCCCCCTTGAACCCTCTGGCCTCCTGAACCCTGCCAATAGCACAGGAGCTGAAAGCTCTTTGTCTCAGACGTAAATACACACTGACATAAACACACACTTTCACATGTATACCGCCGTATTAAATAAAATGTCCTACTCCAGTTTTCCCTAAAAACACATATAATCTCTTTCTTTTGCTCTCCGGTGTGTTTAATTTTTAAAATTCATCCCAACTCTTTGTCTGGGTTGATGCATGTTACTCTGTCCCGCTGTCTCTGTCTCACACACACACACAAATGCAAATGCAGACACATAGGGCTCTCATACTTACATGCAGGCGGTAAGAAGGAATTCCTTTTGTGGAAGTGGTTGTGCGCCTCTGAGCTGGTGACGTAGCCCATGAGGAGTGGCCAGAGCGCTGATGCCTGAACCCTCAAGGCTAGGAGTATTACTTATCTGGGAATTTCTCTACTGGTATGTTAGTCCAGGGCCTTGCTGCGTACTGGCTAGGTGGTAGCAGAGAGAAGTTGTGCTGTTCAAGGGGGAGGGAGAGGAGTAAAGTAAGGAAGGCAGGCTTTGAGCTCCAGCTGAAGCTACTTTACTGTACATAGTGTTGCTTTATATAGGAGAAAGCTGATCTTTCCCTAATCAAGAAAGGAATGATATATTATTAAGCTTTTATTGTTTCCATGACTTTAACACAAATTTTGAAAGCTATCAGGGCTCTTTCTCACCTGATTTTTTTTTTTTTTTTTTTTTTTTTTTTTTTTTTTTTTTTTTTTTTTGTAAATTTTGCTTTTTAAAGCGTGTCCTAGTGAGAGTGACTGAAGCCTTTTGTGGACTAAACCTTTTACAGAGTTACCCAACAATCAGCATAATAATCTTCTGTTTTACTGCTGTTGCAGTTCTTATTAGCAGGAAAAAAGCAAATAGGGAAAAGTCCCTATGAAAACTGGCTGCAAGGTGTGACTTATCCTGAGCAATCTGGACATTGTTCCTAAACAGATATGCCACTGTTGAGTTGTGAAACACACTGCCATCGGCAAATAAAGGAATAGTTCTCCCTTATATGCATGGCTAGATCAGTGTCTGATTATAGTAAAATGATCCCTTCATGGATCATATGTATTCATATTAAATTTAAAATTATGCTCATGGCAACATTATTTCATATCTTAACTGAGTGTGGATATCGGGTAATAGAGGCCTTACATTATGTCCTTAAGTGCTAATTACATGATAATGCTCCTATAACAAGCAACTAAACAGCTAAGCAGTAATGGACAATCATACCAAGTGAATGTTATTGTTTGCATATTAACATCTACTGCAAATTTGTTTAATTATCACCCTGTAACCCATCTATAAAGATGTGGCAGGACTAGTCAGTAGTACAAGTGATTCAGATGTACTGCAAGTTTTCATGAAGCATTTGGGACTTGCATGCTGTGTATTGCATGTGATTGCATACAGCAGTCCATAAGCACTGTGTGATTAGGTGATGCCAACATATGTTAAATGGCTGATGACATGTTTGTATTACTTCTACACATTTCAAATGCTGGCTAATGTTGCATCAACTCTGAAGCAGTTTTAGTATTTTATACAGGGATGCTTTTCTTTTAATTGGTTAATTTTGTATCTGTCATACTGTGTTATTTAAGCATGACAGATATTCAAAAAGTGTTTAACTATGATTTTCAATCATTTGTTTGCAAAAAGGAATTTTGGTATCTGTTCCACCAGATATTTATGCTGTACTTGGCTGTGTGGTGGTGTTGTTGTTGTTGTTGTTGTTGTTGTTTGTTTCTTCTTTTTTTGGTTTGTTTGGGTTTTTTTTTTTTAAACTTGCCTTTAAAAGCTACCAACTGAACACAGAAATCAGTACCCGGGAGAGAGTATTTGGGTAAGTGGTTGCTCACATTTGAAAACCCATGTATTTCCAGATATCTCTAAATCTTTGAGGTCTGTTAGTGTGGAAGTGGACGATTACAATAAAATCAAAGCGTGTAATGTTGAAGCATACATATTTATGTCACATTATTCATTGCACTTGCCACACTAATAGACCACTTTCTGTGAACAACTATCAAAAGTTAAAGGAAAAATGGATTGATAAAAATGTTTCCTAACCATTAACTTATGATTTAAAAATGCACAGCGGGGTGTTTGTTTGTGTAAGTATATATGCCAGTTTGCTCAAGTTGCTCACTTGATTATCTGAAGGTTAAAAATGATACTCAATGGGTATTATGGTTATTTGAATTGTTCAAGTTCTCCTGTTGTAGACGTCATCTGTCTTACCAGTTGATGGCTTTTCTTAACACCAGACACATCACTGTCAGTCAGAGGTGTTACCGTGGGTGTGCACCATTGACACTGTCATTCAGTATAGAATAACTGCCAACATAATAGGCTGGTAGTCTGTGCCAGTGACTTCCCTGGCACTCCAAGCAGTAAATTATGCAGAAGGCACAACAGCAGCTTTCTGCAGGGTGCTCGAGTCGGCCATCTGAGGGTGCTACTAAAGGAAGTCAAGAAGGGGAGGGGTCTTGAAGTGTCCCCTTGATGTGGAGTGCTGCTAAATTGAGCTTGGAGCTCTCTGAAAGATGTCCCACTAGATAATAGACCTACCTTTTTTATAGATGAGCAATGCCTATACCCTGTACCCTTTTGCTGTATCAGGCCGGAGACTGTTCCTTATAAAGTGTCATTATGACACTTGTCAGATGGTGAGTTTAATTAAAAATGTAAATGTGGGATCCATGAAAGGAAATGATGAGTTTAGGTTTGCAATTAATAAAAAATGACAGTGGACACATTTGAAATCAACCATAGGAGTACAAAAGGTTTAATCTGCACAGTTTCCTCCACTGTATTGCAAAGCAGGCAGGCCAGAGGACGTCTGTTGACTCCAGGTTGGCCTTGTGCAGCAGGAATTGTAATTTAGACACTTATAAATACACCGTGTGTGTGGTTTGTTTTTTAAATAAATCTTAGTAGCTTTTCTCTTCATGCTGATAATAGGAAATTAAGTCCTGCCACTTCCTTGCTCTTCCTGTGCACAGACGTGCATAGCCCTGCATTTCTGTCTGAGTCACTATATTGTTAGCCATTGGTGTCACAGCAGAACATCAGATTGTACTGGAGTACTCCTGCCAAGCCAGGTCTAACAACGCTTCTAGTGAAAACTAGTCAGTTTCACAGAAACTCCTGAAAAAAGAAACCAAGGACTAACCTTAATATGCATGCACAACACATTACGCTTCTGGGTGAATGACTTCATATCACCACACCAAGTCTTTCGAGCATGATTATTGGCAGTAGGACCTGCACATATACTTTGTTCATCCCAGAGTGTTGGGAGTCCTTTGTTATGTAGTTAAGCACAACAAATGCTTAATGAATAGCTTAAACAAGAACATCCATCCATCCATCCATTCGCTTCCGCTTATCCTTTTCAGGGTCGCGGGGGGCGCTGGAGCCTATCCCAGCTGTCATAGGGCGAGAGGCGGGGTACACCCTGGACAGGTCTAAACAAGAACATGTAGCTCAAAATTGAATACAGTATGTCTTTAAATGGTTGAAGTAAAAATACACTTGTGAAAAAATAAATAAATAAAAAAATCTAATAAATTAAAATAACTGTAAATAAAAATATAAATTGTTGTAATATACAACAAAGTTGAAAGTGTTACAGGAAGTACTAAATGTCGTAAAAACAATGTAGCAAATATCAAAGGCATAATTGCACAACAGGCTTTTCTTGACCATAAAAGGTCCTGAGAGTTGCTTCAATAACAGTTAAGTCCTGCCTGCAAGAGGTTAAAAAAGAAGAAAGATGGCACCACAGATGCTCCTTTCAGCGTTAGTTTTTTGATGTTGTCTCTCTCAGCGGTTTGCTGCAAGTGTTGCCTTGAAGGGTTATCCAACGAACCCCCGCGTGCTTTAAAATGAAGTCCTTTCTCTATTTATTTATGTTTCTTACAAAAGCCCGGCAAGGCCTGAACCCATGTTCTCTCTTTGGCTTTTTTGTCATGGCAACACACCGGCCTCCTTTCTTCGATGCACGTCATGGGTGCATTTTTGGCTTTTCCCATCTTGTGTGCAGCACTTGTGCAGAGTATGGTTTGAATTCCTCCATATTATCTCAGGATTAGGCTGACACACGCAGTATTGTTGTCTCTGTCCTGATCTGCTCCATATTTATCTCTGCTGGCTCGGAATTGTTTAGTAATTTAATCTCACAACTGTGCTTTTAAAAAGCCCTCCATGGTGTGGTAATTTATAAATGTGGAAAGGAGAGAGATGCACATTGTCCTGCTTAAGTTGTGTGTCCAAGGAATTCATTGGCAGCTGCTCTTTTTTAAAGTTCGTCTTAATACAGCAAGTCAACAATGAAAGCAATGCTTATATTGAGCATTTTTGATGACTCTGTTTAGCATGATAAAACCTGATGACATGTTCATGATCATAGACACACTATGTCTTACTGTGGATGAGTGAGGAGATGGGTTTAATTTTGCTATTGCACAGAAACATGCAAGGAGCATAGATGAATGTCAAACTCGTTCGTGGGTGCTGATTATTTTAAAATTGCAATAGGGTCTTCGTGGAGAACTGCACTCTTTTACATTTCACTGAGAGTTCTTGCTGAGCCACATCCACAAAACCTAATGGATTAACAGAGCTGTTTTCAGAAGCTAGCCACATAATGTACATTAACAACCAGTCAAGTGGAGCATCCTGCGTCCATTGATTAGTTCTTGATTTATTTATTTTTTTGTTTTTTCCTTCCCAGAAGTCTCACGCTCTCTTACGGAGAACCTTTTTTATCTTAAAGAGAAGCAAGAACTCAGCCCTGACGGGATGAATCATATAATGTTTAATGTCGTATGGCGGCTCAGCCTTCAGTGAGTTCTGACTTTGTCTCCAAGGTCAATCTAGGATTTCATTTACTTCAAGGATTAATTGGAGAACAGAATTCACATTATTTTAGCTAAAATGTTTTTTTGTTTTGTTTTTTGATTTTTACCACCTCAGATTTATTTTTATGCTTCAGCACACCTTTTTTTACCTGCCTATCCAATAACTTCAGACTTCACAAGGCCTTCTTTTCTCCTCTTCTCACACTGGCCAAACAGGTTTAATTGGCTACGTGTCTGCTTCAGAGTGAGTCACTCCATGTCTGAAAGCACACTACAGCACCTATATGTTGCTCGGGGGCTGATTGAGTTGTATAAACAGGATTAAGCTCAGCTGGAGTATGCCGTCTCCCTTACATCAGCATTATAACCAAAGGTGCATGCACAGGCTTTTAGATTCTATGATGTGCTAGACGTAAAGGTCGAGGATGTCATGGTACTTGTCTCATTCCTCCTTTTCTTTCCCTTGGGTGTGGGTTCTTTTAGCGTCATTAAGATTGGAGATGATAAAATGATTTCAGTTATTAAGTTTGTTGTTTGAAATTACACTTTGTAACCCTGCATTTCTGCATGATGCAAAACAGAAAAGTTTGAATTTAACCTGCTCCAGTTTGTATATCTCAATGACTGTCGTAAAGCAGAACAGAGCTGTCGGATCAAAGGGGAAATGGTACCATTGCTTTCCTCTTTGCATAGTTCCTGAATGGTGACGTAGATTAAAATGAGAGAGCGCATGGGCATCATCGTATTTGAAGATGCTGTAATAAATCTGAGGCCTTTCATATGAAAATGTCCAGTTTTAGATTACCAACTTTGGGAATGTTGTTTTCTTTCTAATTGAACTTGTACTTCCAACTAATAATTTTTTAAAATTAACAGAACGTACCTGAACTTAACTGTTAGCCTGTTAAGAAATAACCAGCAATTATTCATCATACTTTTTGAATGGATTTAAAGTAATTATAGCAGACTAACTTAAGGTTCATGTACTATATACAACAACTTGTACTTTGCACTTTGTTGTAGATTTAATGCACTATAAACCAACTCTAGAATAGTGCTGTACCCCACATGCACCACGAATGTAACTACAGCTCAGTTGTGATGGTCTGTGTGGTACTACTATGCAGTGTAAACGGTCTGTTGATTGGCACATGGCTGATATCTATACCCTATTTCCTGTGATTCAATAAAGGTAACTGTTAGTTGAGCTTTATCAGCTCTTAAGTCCAGCATGAGCTCATTTTCAGTTTTGATGCCAGACAATGCAGACAACTAAAATGCAATCAGAGTGGCTGCACATTGGTAGTACATGCATAGCAGAATTATCTAGTGTAACTGAATAAGCCTGGGTCAAAGATGAGCCTAGCATTGGTGCAACATCCTATTTTTTTTTTTTTTTTTTTTTACAAATAGGAAATGTAAAAAATGACTTAAGAGTTTATTAAACTCTTATATCCACTAATTTAAGCCCATTCTTGGGGCTCCTATACTACCATACTTTTGATTCAGGCTGTTAGTATGACACCTGTCAACCACGGAAAATTACAGCCATTAAGGGATTACCTTTGTTGGGCTCCTGGTGGGAGTCTGTGAAGGAAGGCTGGTGAGGCACTGAAGAGGGAGGTCACAGGCACCAGTGCATTCACCTTAAGGGGCTTGTTTCCATTCTTGGACAAAGACTTTGAAGTGATAATAAGCGTGGGGGATGACTGAGGGAGAGGATTTAGATGAAAGTATGGGGGACAGTTTTCAGATGAGCAGCAGAAAGCTGTAAAGATGGCTGCCAAGTACATGCACATTTTGCAGCTGTGGGTGAGGAAATGGAAAGCACTAATCTATATGGAGTGGTTTATTTTTGCAATACAGATTAAAATGTCAGATTAATAAAAGGAGACTAGCAGTTGTCTGTGCTTTGCATGTCTGTTATCACTCGTGGTGTTTTGCATGTGGAAGAAAAACTTGATTGGCTACTTCAGTTTGAAGTACAGTCTATTGGACAGCTGACTTTACTTCCTGGCTTCCTCTAATTGAGGAATGCAAGAACACTCAGTCAGCTGTCTGTAAGGACCACTTATCTTTATTTCCAATCCTGCAAAGCAATAACTCCTTTATGAATCTCTGGAGGATACGCAGAGCAAAATGGCCACACCAAGGACGGTGATTGGAAGTGACAAATTACAGCTGGTCCTCCTTATAGGGGAAAATTATGGGAGCAGCGTCTATTTGCTTTCTGTCAGTGCTGATTAGTATAATTGCATGCATATACAAAATTATGACACTAAGAGGTTTTCTGCCTTCCCCAAAAGTAAGATCACAAGATTTTGATAGAAATGCTTATCCTTTTCCTTTTTTTAATCTTATTTTTCTTTTCATTTTTTTAAGCAGGGTTTAATTTACTTTTACTCAATATCTTAGGGTCAATAAAACAGTAAAATGCGTAAATTTCATTAACTTTAGGCAAGCAATACAGACCAATCAGTAGTTGCCAGCAGAGTTGGGTGACTTTTAATGACTTTTAATTGTCCAAACAGTCCAAACGATTGCAGGTGTACTCTGAGCGATGTGTGCCAGCTTCATAAAATGAGGCAAAAATTCTCCAAAACACCTGACTCTTAATATTTGACTAGATTAATCAGTTACTAGAGGTGTTACACACTTCTATAGTGTAATACCTGATTTATTGTGTAACACCTGAAGCCTAGTTTTTAAAACTGGAAAATTGATAGGATTAAAAATACAAAACTAAAAATAGTTTGGTTTTTTGGGGGGGTTTTTGCGTTTTGTTTTTGTTTTTGGTTGTTTTGTGTTGTTTTGTGTTGTGTTTTTTTTTTTTTTGTTGTTGTTGTTTTTGTTTTTTGGGGGTTTTTGTGTGTGTGTGTGTGTGTGTGTGTGTGTGTGTGTGTGTGTGTGTGTGTGTGTGTGTGTGTGTGTGTGTGGTGTGTGTGTGTGTGTGTGTGTGTGTGTGTGTGTGTGTGTGTGTGTGTGTGTGTGTGTGTGTGTGTGGTTTTTTTTGTTTGTTTGTTTTTGTTTTGTTTTTTTTTTTGTTTTGTTTTTTTTACATTTTTTGATAGTAAAGTAGTTTGTGCAGCCAGAGCTTAGCTTAGCTCACGTTTTATGGATGAGTAAAGAAGGGCTGACTGCTGCTAAAGGTATTTGCTTTTTGGGTGCTGCAGCTACTTCTCTCGGGAGAGAACAAACCCAAACAAAAGTTAAGACTGAGTCACTTACAGAGGTGCAGCTAAGTTGTTGTTACTTCGAGTAAAGCTTGTTGAGGAATTAATTCCTAATTGTCTTCTCTCCTCCCCCGCTGGTCTGTTTTCTAAATGTCAACACTAGCTCCTGTGTGTGCTTTTGTGCCTTGGGTCATGACTCGACAGTGTTTCTCCAGTTTGAGGCACTGTAGCTGTGTAAAAGCAGATTCATCATTGCTTTATATCAGACATCATTCAAACTAGTTAAGGCAAATGGTCTATTTACTGTTGATCTTAATGATGAATTGTTAAAGTTAAGTAAATTAAAGTTAGTTTTGACTGGTAGCATTATTTTTACAATTTTATTATAGATGTTGCACTACTGATGTGAATTCTTTGAGTCCCTTTTTTGTGGTGGCTATGGCCCAGGAGGTCGGCGGTTCAATCAGTGGATCAAGTGTCCTTGTAGCACCCATCAGAGTCTGAATTTGGGGATGATGATTAGGCAATATTCAGATCACAAAAAGCAGTATGCAGGTACCTGTCCATTTACCATTTGTCTCGGTATGTGTAGTGGACACTTTGTTTCATATCAGCCTTAATATGTGCATTAGCTACCTTATTCATTATAGCTTAGTTCATTAAAAACAAAAAAAAAACTGCACATGCTTTGGTGTATTAGGGAGTAAATTGTTTCCTGGAATAAGAAAAGAAAAATTTGTAGTGTTATCCATTCTGTATAACCTAAACTAAATGAAGGATATTTATGTTGAGATGCATTTACCTATACAAGCAATTGGCTTATATGTCGTTGACATGACCATTATATGGTATATGTGGTTTTGATTTTTTTTTTTAATATTTTTTTATTTTTTATTTTTTTGACCAGTTTTTCCAGTGCAGCTTAGCGTAGGGACCACACAGTGCTTTGTGTTGACACAGAGGGCCACATAATTCTCCCATGATGATGGCATCAAACTAATAAACCTGTTGTACTAATGATGAGAGTTGCAGCCTTGGTTGTTGTTGATCTCTTTAAATCAAAGTCCATTTGCACCTTCAGGGACTCGGTGGTGCATTAAACCCTACGACATCATCATACACAAACGCTCATTCACACGGTCAGTAAGCTCAGGGAGGCCTCTGCAGGCGCTCTGTAGCTCTGGCGCTGTAAACGGCCCAAATTTGGACAAGGATTCCAGCCAGATAGCGGTTTGCCCTGAACGTGAGGACGCCGTGTGTTCATGTGTCTGTTTTCCCTGTCCACACGTTTGTTGCCATAGCAACTACAGGAGATGGCCTGACTGTGTTCAATTATGAGTTTGAGGGTTTTTGGTTTTTTTTTTCTTTAATATATTGCACGAGTGGTAATTATTGTGGATTTCAAGTGTTTATCTCGAGTAATTTACTACAGTGGCTGCCTGTAAATCTGGGATCCCACAGATAATCATTTTTAACAGTTGAGCGTTTTGTTAGGAAAGCTACAGGTTCACTGGATTTATTTATTGTTTTTTCTTTGCACTCAAACTTAATGACTTTATTTATGACCCCTGCTTTACATGTCACCTCGTGTTTGATGTGAGACATTATTTAACCTCAGGCCCTTTGTGTGCACTGCATGCTCTTTTCTTCTGCTTTTATTAACTTCCTGATTTGGATTTCGACAGCATCTTCTTCCTCTCTCAGCCTTTTGATAAATGAATTGCACACAATTTATAATATTTAGGTTATAGCCTAAAAAATCTATATTATTTTGGTACTTAAAGGTGCTGAGAGAGCAAAAAAAGAAAAACAACTGCTTGTAGAGCTTGGGCCATACCTGAATGAGTTTGAAAAGGGGAAAACTTGAATGAATAAACACAGCAACAGTAATAATCCAGTTAATAATCATAAGGAAGCAATGGTTTCAGATTTTCAGTTCCAGCTCTTAAGGATCTCAGCTGTGAGGAAGAGATGCAAAATGAAGGAAGCAAGGAAGATGCATTAGCATAATGAAAATTACTTGTGGTTGTTGATTTAAACACTCGTGCTTCTAGCATGCACCCTTGGAAGGCCAGTGAACAAATGGGAGTGCTGAAATTCACAAGAAAACAAACAAAATGAGCAGCATTTTACTGCTTAGAAAACTTGTGAGAGCTATCATGGATATAGAATAAAGTTGGCAGGCCTTAAAGCGTGGTTTGCCTTCTAATGAAAAGGAAATTTGGCTTTCAGAAATGTAAATTTCCTTTTCTACATAATATGAATACTTGACTAACAAATAGAAAATGCAAATTTGTTCCTACCATGGTGCAAGTTTGCCTTCATAATCTAAGCAAAGTCACTACACCTCCCACTGTATGAGTCAGAGGATCTTAAATTAATCTCATCTGTGGAGGTGTTACTTTCATTTTAATTGTGTCATTTAGAGAGTTTGGTTTGGTGGGGGCTTCCAGAGAGAGGTTCAATAGTAGCTGTAGAAGCATCATATTGGTCTATGATGAACACTAACTGCAAAGCTGCTCATATAAATTCCAAAGCAGTCTTTGTGCTCCTGATCTTGTTTAGTGACACTCTGTGATATGTTCTTTATCCTCCTATTTTAGTGGGTGGTCTTCTTGTGTGCTGCACAGTAATGTTGCTTAATTTGGAGTGTTTGCGGTCGTTTGATGTTCAGAGTGAAATTATATTTAGGATGGGCTTGTGCACAGCCTAGAAAGTCTGTTCTGAGCTCGGACTTTGAGCAGAACAGAGTTCTTTTAATGTGAAATCCTTCTGGTTTTACTTGTTGGTTTCTCTAATTTCCCCTCAAACCAACTTGCATACCTGTTAAGGACCTCTTCCCTCCTGTCTGTAAACAAGAAACAGGCATCCTGTCTGTCACCAGCACTAAAGAATGGCAAAATCCTAATGATTGGGATTGAGTGCTGGCAATTAGAGGCGTTACATTTTCTTTCCACACAGATGTTGATTTGAAGAATTCATCATCTTCCCAGTATGCAGAGAATGTACTTTGTGTTTGTCCATGTGCATGTGTAGTTTTTGTGGTTTCAATTACTGAGGCTTACTGATTTGTCACAATACTGAACTTTCTAACTTTAGACGCTGCCAATACAGGGCCTCCAAAAAATTAAATAAATGTCTTTTTTTTTTTTTTCTAGAGGCCCTGTTTATTTGTCATAAAAACAAGACTGTGACGTGAAGGTGGTGATAGCACTGTAAGTGGGAGGAGGTGGGAATATGTGGGCACTGCAGTTTGTCAAGTTGAGGTTTAGAGCAACAAAGCACAGCTGGTATTGCTGTATTGTTACTGCAAATAATTATAATTAAATAGTTTATGCATTCAAAATCCTTTTTTTTTTTTTTGACAGCTCTGTACTTGAAGATGTATAGCACAGCTAATCTTTTTTTCAGGTTGTGTGTTTCTACACTGTATAACTCTCAGGATAAAGTAGCAGCAAATATATGCACAGCACCCCAGTGCCCCTGTCAGCAGTACTATGCTATGTGGTATTTCTAGCACCCCTGCTATGTGCGAGCATTTTGAGAATGCTTCAGCTGCCAAAATCTCCCAGCAATGCACATGGCAACCTATCCGGGGGTGTAATGCCCTTTCCATGAGAGATGCAACTATAGCACAGGCCACCCCACTGACATAAGCACTCAAGCATGTGTGCATGTACCCAAGTGCACTTAGTCCAACACAGTCAAGAGGTTGTGGCCTTATTTGTTTTCTCCCCATTTCTCCCCTGTCTCAGGCATGCATAGATGACAATGTCGACATGGTGACTTTCCTGGTGGAGCATGGAGCCTGCATCAACCAGCCTGATAACGAGGGCTGGATCCCCCTCCACGCCGCAGCTTCCTGTGGATACCTAGACATAGCAGAGTGAGTATCAAGAGGCCTTTTTGGCGCTAGTATCTATTTCACCAGGTTTGATTTCTGCCGACTCATCCTCACTTCCTGTTTTGTTTTGTGCTGCAGATATTTTGTAACTGCTGAACTACTCCCTGAACCTTTTGTGCAAAGTTTTCGTTAAAATTTCTAGACTGTGAGGCACAAAGTGACTTTAGGGCTGGCCTAGCAGTTTTCTTATCATGCATCGTCTCTGTACAGCTGGATACAGCTATGTGCATGAGATGATAATATAAGTGATATCTGATTACATTAACACCAAGAGCAAAAAAATTCCCTGACAGTGTTTAGAGCAGTCTGAAACCGGAGCTTTTAGCTTGCATGATATACTTGTGCACATCCTCATCTCGTTAGTGGAAACTGTGACAAGGTTTAATATGAACATCAAATATTGTACCTGAGTGTATATGTGACAGACATTAAGGAAACTCAAAATGGGTTCACTTAACGTTGCATGTGTGCCTTTCTGTTGTTATATCTGGCACTGTGTTGACTAATATTTGGCAGTCCTTTAAGCTGATGGAGAGTTTTCTTTATCTGAGCTGCACCTGCGGACAAAGGGTATCATTTACTGTACAGATTCAGGGGTTTTCCTCGCTCAGGGGTTGAATACACCCATTTGCACATTGCATGTTCTGTTTGACTGAGACCTCTGAACTGAACCAAAAAATAAAATCATCTTTATTACAATGATTCTAATTTATTTATTTATTTTTATTTTTTTGGCTCTGGTTAAAATCTCCATTGGGGGGGGTGTTCATGAAAAAAACCTAACCCCCTTGAGACTCATTTGTAATTGGGCAATGGAAATAAAATTGATTGAACGACGTCATCCTAAATGACTGCCAGCTGGTGGGTTGTTGACCCATGATGCCATTTCAGAAGGTGTGCCAGAATCAAAATGCCAAGAACCAATCATAGCCTGTACAACAGTTCTCATCACATTTGGACAGCAGCAGCAGCCCATCTGATAACTCGCACATTGTTACTGTGATGTAATCAAATATGGAGAGATCAGGGTCACCTGCTGTATCTGGAATCAAACTCTGAAGTTTCACTCAAGTATTTTCTTGGTCATAGTGTTTTTTCAACTGAGAAGACTGCTCATAGGGCAGAGATGTTATCATAGGATATTTAAACTAGCTAAAGGGGGCTGATGGAGCTCAGTCGTGCTCATTGTTCAGCTTATTGAGAGAGTGCTATGACCTGCTTTATTTGTGTTGCATTACAGGAACCTGGCTAAGAATGTATTCCTCACTGCTGGTGTTTTCCCAAAGTTTACAAACAGCCATCAGAGGAAAAACATCTTACGTTAGCCATTTAACTGACCTGCCCAAATTTTCTTCTCAGAGCAGCAAAATCTGCATTCGGCTGGCCTCATGAACTTGACATCAGCACAGAAAACAAGAAGCTTTCTGTTGTCACATTTTGAAGCAAAAGGTCAAGTGCCCATCCTCATACTAGTGACTAATGGAGACATGATGTCACGGAGAGAAACTTGTCAACCTGATGTGGGCGGTGAGCTCTCAGTAGACCCATTTTAATCCCAGGATCTTCATTGACAACAACGGGAACTGCAAAGCAGGGCTGGATCTGGCCCTAGACGTGACCACAGGCTTCTAATTGTAGGCTTGGTTCAAAAGCTCCAGACCGCAAAGCCATGAAAACTAGTAAAGCCAACCTAAAATAGGCAGAATAGAAAGTCCAATCAAAAAGAGATAAAAACCTTGACATGTAACTGTGGTGTAAGTCAGCAGTTGCTATTTTAGGGGGGTGGGAATTGGATTGTGCATGTTTAAAGTCTAATGAGAAGGCCTTGAACTGTGCCACAGTTTTAATTTGAGGCAGCTGAACTCAAGACGTAGAATGGTTAACATATTTCGAATGACTATTGAGAGTAGTATTTAAAATGTAACCAAGTAGACATGAATGCAGAGTTAAATTGTGTTCTTTATAGAAGGTTTCATGGCCAAAACCTTGATCTTCCTGGAGAAACATATCTGCTTGAAGCGTGTCCTTTGAGATGATACGAGAGCTCAGAGATGCTGCTTATGTTGTGAGAAAGAAGAGAGAGGAGGTGTACGGCCCAAAGAACAGTCCCATCAGTGACGTGGCAGTATTATACTGTGGGGATGCTTCAGTGCATCTCCAACTTAGAATCTTGTCCAGGTGTCTTCCAGCAGATCTGTTGCTCCTGGTGAAGAACTGCCTTCAGAAGAACATATTGGCCTACAAAAAGCTCTGACTTGACTCGTATTGAGAAATCTGTGGGCCAAAGTGAAGGCCAAGGTCCATGCCAGACCAGTTCATCCTTCAAATCTGGAGAAACTAGAAAGATAGGCCAGAAATCGGGGCACGTGTGTGGGACTTGTTGAAAACTACAACGAACGACTACAGACAGTTAACCAGTAAAAGGACACACAGTTGACTGTTAGCATCAAGCGTGCCAATAATTTTGAACCTGTTAGTTCTGGGTTTTTGGATGTGCTCTGTTTAGCAATAGAGCAAATTTATTTTGCTGAAAGGTGATCAGTCATTATGGAAGGAAGTCTTCTCAGAATGGAAATGCTTCATCGTCAGTGACCAGTTATTTTGCAGAAAAATGTTTGTTACTACATGTGGACCTGGGTTTTGCCACTCCTCGCCATCCCTACATTCTTAGCTTGTTAGGTGTGGTTTGTTCACTGTGTTTGCATAGCAGGAAGAGGACCCAATACAGTTTAAAAACACACCATGATGTCAAGGTCATGACTGTCTAAACTGGAGACACAGGTTGTGGTGTAGCTGTTGGCTAATGTTGGCACCGAACCAAGAAAAACATTGCACATGTCTCATTTTGAACCGTTTACTCATTTGTTCAAGGAGGGGACTTTTGCCTTTAGCCTATTTTCAAACCCTTGAGAGCTAAAGTTGACCGCAACCTTTAATACAGCTGATACTTGCAGTTTAAAGATTGCTCTGAAAAATATTCTGTTGCCACTAGTTTAACTCTTTTGTGGTGTTTTTTTGTTTCTTTTGTGATGTTTTGTGTTGTAGGTATCTCATCAGCCAGGGTGCCAGTGTAGGAGTTGTAAACAGTGAGGGCGAGACGCCTTTGGACATTGCAGAAGAAGAGGCAATGGAGGAGCTCCTGCAGAATGAGATCAACCGGCAAGGTACAGTATTACAGTAATGTTGAACTTTGCTCTCCTAGTTTGTAGTAATATTATTGATGCAGAAGTTAACCCTTTTATATAGTTTTACAATAAGTCCTTTTGTTTTTAGTCTACAGTAGCTCTAATCTTACTATCCCACACCCCACGTAAATAAAACAAAAGCGAACAACCAAAACTGGATAATCTGCTTTTAGTGTCTCTTGGCAAATATTAATTATCTGGCACAGAGCTATGGAGATTAATTTAGCCCTTAGCAGGCCACTTGTTAAGGCCTGAACGACTCCGTAGTCAGTCTTTTGGCTTAGAGGACAAGGCATTGCTCCTCCTTTCACCACTCTTTTTTTTTTTTTTTTTTTTTTTTAAAAAGCAAATTGAACATATGGCTCGTTAATATCAATGTCCATCAAAATTTGTGGCAGACTTTACACAGACGATTATTGTCTCCAGGTAAAAACTCCACCAGAATACCTGCACCTCCAGTCTCCAGCCATGACAAATAAATCAGCCAACAGTTTGTAGTGTTTCCGCGATTGTAGTGATTGATGGTGCAGCGCAGGACCCAAATGAAAGAAAGAAAGAAATGGAGACAGATGGATGTTGAGCTTTTGGTTGCTGAAGTTTAGTGTCTGCACACTGTAAGTGCCTCATAGTTGAGCACTGTTGTTTGTTCCAACTTAATCATGTGATGTCTAGAAACAGGCCTGCTGACATGCTGAAGGTAACATAGCAGCCAGGGGCCCCATTTGTATTCATGCATGTATGAGTATGTTTTCAAATAGGATCTAAATTCTCACTGGGTGTCAGTCGCCTGCTGTTTTCCACTTGCCTGTTTGACTGAAAAACTTACATAATATAGAAGTGTGATCCACTTGTGTTATGAGCAGTCGTGATGATTCAAAAGCAAAACGTCAGGTGTTACTATTTTTGGCCAGGGCGCTCTTGATGAAAGGCCTTTCCCTGTGGTGAGGGGCCATGCACAGACGCACTAACTGGCCCCAGGCCAGAGGGGGTGCTCCTCGGCTTCACTAATAAAGCCTGGCTAGCTTGCTGTTCTCTTAGGTACACATCGTGGTTAAGGTGCATGAATATTATATATATTTGTATTTTACTAAAGGTGGTGCTTGGTCCAACTTAGAAAGGATTAACTTTTAAAGTTATTAAAGGAAATTTTAGAGGACATTTTCCTCATGACTGCATTATGGGGCAAAATTGGATATTTCTCATCACATCTTGGCATACATTAATAATACTGGCGGGCGTATTCTCAAGGAAATGTCTCAAATTAATCTGCCTATCTACACCTTTCTTGATCCAGGCACTCAACTCATGCATGGTGTGGAGTAAATTTTTAGTCTTGGAGGACGTATGCAGTCTTGGACCACTTTAGTTAATAGTTTGCACTGAGGTTCAAAATTCAAACCTTACACAGGTAGTCAGTTTGTGCAAGTGCGTAGACTTGCACAAATTTCAGGTGTTAAGTTGCCCCTCTAACAGTGTGTAGAGGATAAGTCTTTCTGAGCTGTCAGTCTCTGTTCTGTTTAATTCAGGATTCAAATATTTGACAGCTTGTGGCATCCAGTGATAATTGAGCCTAGAGCGCTGTTTGCGCCATATTATGTAATGTCAGGGGAGTTTGCACCCACCCAATCCTCAGGTGTCTTGGCCAGTGGCTGCTGTCAGTTTCGATTTGCCCGATGGATGATGGATGCAATGCCTGGTTCATCCTCACACTGCCTCCCCTACAATCATTGCACATTTCAGTCTTTTTTTAAACCAGATTACTGAATACATTTTCGATATGTGGATATTATGAATTTAATTATGAACACAGTCTTGCATAAAGTGCTTGCAAGATTAAAACTCAGCTGCAAAGTGAATTTGCAAAGCTGAAGGCAGCTGCAGACAATCCACAGCTCAGCCCTTTATGCTAGAGGTAGGGCGGGCAGCATTATGCAACCAGCTGTTGTGTAACGCTTCTGTATGTTTGTAATGTGATTTTTCTCCTCGCAAAGAGATGCCAGTCATGAGGTTAAACTTGTTAGCGATTGACCGTAGTTTCGCCTTTGCAGGGACAACCCTTCCATGCTCTCCTTGACCCTGATTGGGCCAATGATTTGCGTGCGCTGCCATCTTCCTTGTGTTCTCCATCAGCTGCAGCAAGCAAGCTGCTGCCTGTCCTTGTAATGGCCTGAAAGTGGACAGCCTCACAATTGATTCAAGGTCCTGTTAGCATAAGAAGAGAGGAATGTGGATTTAGCTGGCAGCAGCTTTTCTTCAGATGAAAATGTAGCCTGATTTCTTTTGACTTGTCTTTACATTTACTTGTTGGGTTTTTGGTTGCTTCGGTGTGTGCTTCTGTAAAGTTGTCTTTTTGGGTTCACCACACAAACTCTTGGTCAAGTGGTAACGGGGCAAAGTGGGACACGATGCCTTTTTTGGTGTAGTGGACTTTCTCTTTATCTTGTTGTTGCTCAGGTAGAAGATGTGCTGTTCCCTTGTAAAAACTGAACGTTGAACTGCTGCCAACTCTTCCACTCGCCTCTTGTTCTGTAGTCCTACTTGGCCATTTTACTCCCTGCTTTTTATAGACACAGTGCCGGCTCCTTCCCTGGAGATTATGGGTGGTTGCCCTGCCTGACCTGTCCCGATTCCCAAGATTAACACAGTGGTTTTTGGACCTTTTTCTTTTCAGAAGGAATAAAAGTTTTACCACCAACATTTTTTTTTTTAAATCACTAATTAATAACTCCTGTTTTCTTCGTTTTCCATAAATAAGTCATACTTAATCAACTTGATTTAACTCCCCTGGTAGCCCATAGGACTACCAGCAGTTCCCAAGCCTCAGTTGGTTCACCTCTTCATTGACCAAACCAACCTAATGAGGTTTAGATTTGTTCTAAACACTGGAAAAAAGGCAAAGTCTGATTAATGTTACCTTCTTGGTTCAGGACACTTCCAGGTAGATATTGCCTAGAAAGTTATGCACTTTTGTAGTGCATTACCTTTTGGCCATTTTAATCAGTGTTAAAGGGCTGATATTTATTTAAAGAGTAAAAACAGTGACATCATTTTATTAGAAATGTCAGGTCAGAGAAGGACACAACGACAGTGAGTCAACAGGCCCAGTCTTGGTCCTAAAGCTGCTCTTTTTGACATAAAACTTTGAAAGCCACTTTCTTCCTGTTTAGTTTCACTTTCTTAGAATTTAGCTTACTAATCCTCTCAATGTCCAACATAATTATCTGTGCCATGTTGGTTTTCTGTGGTACATTTAATATGACTGAAAAAGATACGGACAGATTTGCATGCACATTTTAGCTGCATCTACACAGTAACCAATCCACAATGACTTTGTGGCCAGAGATGATAGAAAGTTACTGACATTAAGTTAGGCCAGAAAGAAAAACACTGACAATGTAGAGTGAGCAGATCCCGTGATAAACTTTGTGGTGAGACACTGAAGGGACTATCAATGAGAGTGCACGATACTGGTGATTGATACATCACAGATTAGAAAACACATTAGAGCGTACCCTAGGCAACCGGGGCCTTAAATGTCCACCAGCGACCAGCCATCGTTTTCAAAGCGATGCAGGATGAGCGACTTGCTCCATGTGTGGACACTGGTTTAGAAATCATTAACCACTTGGATTTTTGGAATAATTCTTTCCCAGGTGCAAGATTTATTGGGCATTTTGTCTTATACCTTTACAAAATATTAGTAAATTACAATGCAAAATGTTAGATGTTGCTCATAATAATCCAGAGTTGGGAGGGTTGCTAGAACTTAATGTAAATCGCATTTTGCAGAATTTAAGTCTTTGTCAGTATGGTAAAATTTGTCAACACATTATGCATATATGTAGTCTGAGCCTCTGATGTCTACATAAATGAGTCAGTTGCCTTTCCAAAGTGTTTGTTGCAACAGATGTTATAATCCAAACACCCCATATGTTGTAATTATTGAAAATATGAAATTGATACCAAAACTAGTTTTTATTGTTCACTTTTTGTTTCATTTTTATTAGTGTGAAATGAGTAAGTGTACTCGGGGAAAACTACATTAAACCACTAACAATGAGCTTTAAGTATCTCGGAGATTCACATGTCCTGCATTGTGTAAAGTAAATATTCAGCCTTAGGGTTGGAAACGCACAGTCTTGGACCGCTCTTGTTTCAGCTTGTGTTGAGTTTGGGTTCTTTTCTTTTCTTTCTTTCTTTTTTCTATGATATTTAATACTCATTGACCCATTATCAGAAACGTGAAAGAGTGGAAACCAATTCACTGTGTCTGTGTCTGGCGAACTTTGTTTAGGAAACAAATGTCCTTCACATGCTCCTCTCCAGCTAGCTGAAGCTAAACCTCCGGGTAAACGTAGACTTTTCCTCTGACTGCCCTTTCCTCATGGCAGATTTGCAGACACAGATGTCCTTTCATTGCTTTAAAAAGCTTGAGGTCTTAAATCATTCTACGCTGTCAGGAAATGAGTGGTGATGTTTCCCTGGGTGCAGAACAAAAACCTAGAAGACCAGCTGAAGTTTTGGCTCCTGCCCCAGACCCTTTTTTGGATCATTGTTTATACAGTTCTTTGTAGTTATCTCTCACAGATCGTGCAGCAGAGCATTTCACACAGTCTTGCGCTCCAACCAGGTGTCATCAAGACAGTACAAGCGTGTCAATACAGGCTGTTCTGCATGCAGCATATAGCTTCAACATATTGAGCCACTTGCCGGCTGGAGTGTTCGCAGCCGCCGTTGTATTGTTAAATTGACAGATTATTGGCACAAAGCTGTTCCCTAGAGCAGATGAAATGGCTGACACCAGAGCATGGCAGAACCATGTTGTCTAGTTCCCTTCATAGAAAGTTTCTAACAATGAAATGCAACAGTGCCCGGCTTGATAAAAGTGCAGTTTGAAAATGCCTAAAAATTCATCTCATTCATCAGAGCTGAAATATTTTGTTTTGTCTTTGCTGTAATCTAGAGCAGTGCTGGCAAACTTGGTGAAAAGTTCATTCAGCTCAAGCCATTCAGATATTACATTAGGTCCTCAAAAGGACAGACCAATACAAGAGATTTAAGTGTATGCATAGGTGCATTTGTTTCAATATTAAAAAGATGTTTTCAATATAAAAGGAACAAGGCGGACTTCACACCTCAACTTTTTCAGCTGATATCTGTCACTTATGTTCATCAGTTAGAGTAGGCTAATCTGAGAAATGTGAAAGCTGCACCTTTGCTACACAGCTGTGGTCCCTTTGACGCACAGTATATGCTATTGTGAATTACACTGGCTACATTATCCCTATTAAGGGGCGCGGAATTGAACAAATATTCAACATTTGCATTCTGCACAGCTTGCGAGAGAGACAGCCGCTATTAGTAATGCTTTCTCCTCTCCCCCCAACAACTGAATATGAATAGGTCACTAATGCAACCTGTTCCAAACATTTGCATACCTTACTCTGGATGTAAACAAGTAGAAGTCATAAATATCTTGATCTAATTGGGTCTTGTTCTCTCTCTAGGTTCATTGCTGCAGCAGGCAGCTTGTTCCTAAGTAGCAGGTAATCCCTGGGTGTCTGTCTGTACATTATCATGCTTCTCCATTTCAACAGGGGTTGATATCGAGGCAGCCCGGAAAGAGGAGGAGCGCATCATGCTGAGGGATGCCCGGCAGTGGCTCAACAGCGGCCAGATCCAAGACGTGCGGCATACAAAATCTGGAGGAACGGCGCTTCATGTAGCCGCCGCAAAGGGATACGTCGAGGTTTTAAAGTAAGCAGTAGCCCTCAGACGGTAGAACAGTTGGAGCACGCTTTGGTGCATAAAGTGTCTCCTGTATGTTACTTTATTTGAACACTATTTATAGTAAAGACGGTGGTGATGCCTAGCCTCATCGGTAATACCAGACATATCTCGGTCTCTGCATCTTGTCATCTTGCCTTGTTCTGACATCGTCACTGCGGGTTGTTAATACAGTTGCACTGCTCAAGGATAGAAACCGCAACCGCCTGTCCATCTGGTCTGGGAAGCCAGCCAGCACACTCTGCTGCCATAGATAGCTCTAAGATCTCTGATGTTTAGCACAACTACCGTACACGGGACAGAGATCCAAATGTTTTCCCCATCATGGCAGATTTATTGGCTGAAATATTTGCTAGCCTCACCGAGCTTTGCTAAGGGATGACTAAGATTTTCAGATTACGTCTCTGTTTTTTCGGGGAATCTGTATCTCATAAAAGTGACCTGGGGTTACGATACTGACGCACATGTTAGGAGCTCGAAGCCTAGCAACACTTTGAAAAATCAGTTTACAGAATGAAATCCGTCATTCACTCCACACATTCACTCTCCCTATGTCTTCCTTGTAGGCTTTTAATCCAAGCAGGGTATGATGTAAATATTAAGGACTATGATGGCTGGACTCCTCTACATGCAGCAGCACACTGGGGCAAAGAAGAGGCCTGTAGGATACTGGTTGAGAATCTATGTGACATGGACATCATGAATAAAATGGTGAGGAACTAGAACTAGAAGCAGTCATTAGGTTATGTGCTGTCTTTAACTCTTACGTGTTTCCCTTCAGGGTCAGACTGCTTTTGATGTAGCAGATGAAGACGTTCTGGGATACTTAGAAGAACTACAGAAGAAACAAAATCTGGTGAGTCACTTTGGCACCTGAACAAAATTCT
Source organism: Oreochromis niloticus (assembly GCF_001858045.2). Classification (NCBI taxonomy): domain Eukaryota; kingdom Metazoa; phylum Chordata; class Actinopteri; order Cichliformes; family Cichlidae; genus Oreochromis; species Oreochromis niloticus. The sequence goes on from NC_031981.2 coordinate 15,952,930, forward strand.
TGAAAGATTCCAAGAAACCATTTTGTTACGGGAAAACATGTCTTAATTTTTACAGTATAAATTCATTTTCTGTGCTGAACTCATGAGTGTCTTGTTATTATCTTAATTCCAGCTGAGGAGTGAGAAGAAAGATGTTAAGAAATCTCCTCTGATTGAAACAACCACCACTGGGGACAACAATCAATCACTGAAGCCTATCAAGAGGTAACTTTTTAACTGAATCACAAAAGCAAAGGTATGACGATACCTTTGGGAGAACGATCTCACTTTGACAAGTGGGATTGTTCTCTGTAAAGTTTTTTTGCTTTCATGTATGAGAGTAGCTTCTTATACTTCCTGCAATTGGCCGAAAGTCAAACTGTCTAAAGCAGGGGGTGAAGGAAAATTGCATTGCATTGCTTATCTGTGAGCCCTACTCTCCACTGATGCTGCAGTACTATACTAACAGTGTTAAATTTGTGTTTTTTAGCAAAGAAACGCTGCTTCTGGAGCCCGAGAAGAGCGCTCCTCGCATCGAGACCTTAGAGCCAGAGAAAGTGGATGAAGAAGAGGAGGGTAAGAAGGATGAATCAAGCTGCTCTAGTGAAGAAGAGGAGGAAGAAGATTCAGAATCAGAGACTGAAGCAGGTATTGTATGATTTTTATGTTAGACTTGTGGTGTTTTGGCTATAATCTTGAGCCAAAACTTTAATTATGAACCACCAATTTCATTCTGTAATTTCTGGGCCTTTTATACTTACTCTGCATGTTGGTCAAGAAACCATATCGGGACTATTCTCACCTGCTTGTGTTTTTATTTTTTTGAACCTCAGCAGAAAAGAGCAAGCCCTCAGCAGCAGTGAGCAACAGCACAACGCCAACCAGCGTCACGGTGTCTTCTCCAACTAGCCCAACTAACCAGGTGACGACCCCCACTTCACCAGTTAAAAAGGTACGACCGGGGAACTCTTTGCCGTCCTGCCCTGTCTGGAGAAAGGGGATGGGGGAGCTAACAGACCTGTCACACATTTGACATTTGCGGAAGTCAGACACTGCAGCCCAGCCATCACATAATCGTGTCGCCGTCCTACCCTCAAATGCCCTCCCGCTGTTTCATGAAGCTCCAACACATTAGTTCTACCGAGACGTGGTTGTTCCTCATTATGTACACAAATCAATAAAAATCCTTGTTCTCCCTTTGCAACAAAAACCTGATTTTGCAGTCAGGTGTTTACATATACAGTTTTACAGTTTAAATTAAGGAGTAATATAAATTAAAAAAAAAATGGCTCTCTCTGGCTTGAATGAGGACATAAATGTAAGTGGCTTTTAACAAACATGGCAACAGGATAGGGACGGTTGGAAAATTCTGCAGTATAGTTGTAGGTTGTTCTAAAAGTTGGAGGAAAGTGTACAGACTAATGCATTTGGGTGGTAAAAGTAAAACTAGGCCTCGAATTACAGTCATGTTCCACTTTTGAAACTGCTGCCCTCTGCTGGCAGAATAACGCCAAGCATTTATCTAAAGGGACCCTCTGAGTTTCTCCAAGGGCAGGTTTTCCTCTTTGATTCAATGGGCTGAAATATTGAACGCGTTTAAAATATTAGGAATTATTTGGTATTTACAAAAATATGTAATGTAATCATAAACTTTATTTATGTTGTGTTTTTGTCATTAGTTAGTGCTTCACAGACGCATGTTCTTGGTTCTAGGTCAAAAAAAAGAACAAAAGCAGAAGTTGTAAAAAGATGCAAGCAAACAATAAGGAAGCAAGATCGAAGTGTGAAACAAGCATGTTACACATGTAGGAGACGTTCTTAAAATTTAAATTTGAGGCAGCCAAGTCTGTGTTATGTGATGCCACCTCCAAACATGACTTTAGCCCTTGAATGAACTGAACCTTTTAAAAAAAGCAGGTTGCCTTGCCAGCAGACACCCATCTAGAGCCGTTTTTTTTCTTTTTTCTGCTTCTTCTCTTGAGATAAACTTCTTGTTCCTGTCCTTATTTGAAGCCTGTTTCTCACTCAAACCACAATGTCCTCTGTCTAATAAGTTAGCAAAGTCCAAATTCCAGTGTTTGCATCTGTCACTTATTTTGAGAACATTAATGTCAGTGAGCATTGTGTGGTGTGACTAGGCTTTAAAATGCCTGTCTTTGCTCATAAAGTGTGTTTCTTTTGCTGCTGCTTCTTATTCTGTCTCAACCTCTCTGTCTTCCTCCATGCCCTACCTCCCTCTATCTCTCTCTCTCTCTGCATCATTCTCACCCTGGGCTCTTGTCTTGGTTGGCTTTAGTTTGAATGTATTACTCCCCTCATGCCTGTGGCGGAGCCAGGCTGTCCTGCATTGTGGCGTCAAGGTTTGCGCAAAACTGGCATTTCTCTAGTGCCCAAAAAACTTATGGTGAGGCCTTGGTGTGCACCAGAGTTGTTCTGTAATCCAAATGCACCCATGCACTGATAAAGCACTAAACACTCCTAACCACTCTGACCTGATCCAGGCGATATAGGGTTTTTCCTCTAGTTTCATGACATAAACTGAACGTTTCATGCTTCACATTAAAAGCTTTCCACTGGTGATTGAACAGGATGCTTTTATTGTGAAGAGAAAAAAAAATGTAGGAAATGCATGTGAACCACAGAACAAACTGAGGTTAATTAGCAGGTAAATTGAAACTAGTTGACCATTTTGTGCACTAAGGATTTATTCTCTTATATTTTGATTACATAATTAGTATCACAATAAGTACAAAGAGGCAGTTATTGTGATTTCTTGTTAAGAAGTTGTTTAAAAAACAAAGTTAACAAAAGTTGCCGACATAATGTGGTGAAATAACTGCTGTGGTTTAGTTTCCATCGTTATGTTATCAACTGAAGATCGAGTAGGGCTCGTCGGTACAGTAAACTATCCAGGCGACAATGCTGCAGCATATGAGCCCCTGCTCCTCGTACACAGGCTGATAAAATGTGCAGCAATAACAAACTGGAATAGTTTTGATACCTGTCCCCTCCTCTCTGGTGCAATGGGGGAAAACGGTCACCTAACCGTGGATGTTCATGGCACGACAAACCACGCACAGTGGAAAAACCAAAATCGCGATTGATTGCTGCAAATGGCTGCTTTTCACCTGTCACCCTTGCATGGTGTTTCCACTTGTAATCACCAAATGCACTGTCTTAATCATGCTTTCATTTCACGTCTGTGTGACTTCTGCTGCTTGTAAACTTTTTCAGACAAAACCTCCACAGGCTGTAAGAATTACTAAGTCATCTTTTTGGAAAATGGCACATAACCAGGAGTATATTTTACAGAGTATTGAAGTCAGGAAGAGGCATACATGTTTTGTATAATTTTTTTTATTCTGATCATGTGTCACATCTGGCATGTTTTTAAAAATAATTTTCTAGGTTTCCACGTGAAATTAAAAAAACGTTAAAAAAAACTAAAATTTGCAGCCCTTATGGATTAATCCGACTTGTTTTTGACCCGTTTGACTTTTGCGTTACTCACCATGATAACTAAAAACCTCTAAACATCATTGTACTTCTAAATGGTCAACGGTGTCTTAATTAGACTGCTGTGCTTTCCTCACTCAGGTCACTCAGCCTGCTGGAAAGGTCTCAACTAAAGTGGAGGAGGAGAGGAAGGATGAGTCTCCAGCGTCCTGGCGTTTGGGTTTGAGGAAGACGGGCAGCTATGGAGCGCTAGCCGAGATCACTGCCACCAAGGAGGCGCAGAGGGAGAAGGATACCACTGGGGTGATGCGTTCAGCCTCGAGCCCTCGCCTCTCCACATCTCTGGACAACAAAGACAAGGAGAAGGTCAGAAGGGATGAAGCAGTTTTGTTTTTTGGGGGGGGTTTTGGGGTTGTGTTTTTTTTTTTTGGGGGGTAGGCGGGGTTGCGTAGATGATTCTTAATCAAAAGGTTTTGTTTTTTATTGTGGTAACGGAGCTTTCTTGTAGCAATACCACACAGCTCCTTTACAGCTATGTCCTGCTTGTTGTGCTGCCTGCAGGAAAAGGATAAAGGAACCCGGCTTGCCTATGTGGCTCCAACCATTCCCAGGAGACTGGCCAGTACTTCGGACATTGACGAGAAGGAAAACAGGTGAATCCCTGGAGACATGTGGCTCTGTGCAAACATGCATTGGATTATGTGGCTCCTGTTGCTCACTGCTGGGTGCCCCAATGCTGTGCATGGTGTGGCCTTAAGCAGCTGCTTTTTTTGCATTTCTAATGTGCAGTGATAGATTTAGTAATCTAGAAACACATCAAGGACATTTAAAAAAAAAAAAAAATGGGCGACATATTCCTTTAGTATACATGTTACTGTGGAAACGTGGGGTACGATTCTAGCTTGTGGTTTCCCAGGGACTCTACTGCTCTGATACGTAGCGGCTCCTACACCCGGCGACGCTGGGATGACGACCTGAAGAACAGTGAAGGAAGTGCCCCCACCATCCGAACCCCCAGCTACCAGCGCAGGTTAGCCTCGGCTGTAGTACAAACCTCTGCCACAACTTTCCACCCCCATCTCGTCGTGTTGATCCATCATATGGGTGCCTTTCATAGCTTTGAAACCAAATTAACTGTGTAGCTCATCAATAGTGAATTTATCAGTCACCTTAAGGGAAATTTGCTTTTAGTTATGTCATCAGAGATGTGTATGTACATGCTTCCATTTGCAGCAGCTACTCTGAAAGCCATGCAAATGAGCCCAACGCCTCTCTGTCACCGCCAAAGAGTCTTTTGCATGACTCTACTTGTCCTGTCAGGTTGCTGTGCCACTGAGATATTTTTACAAGCCTCAAACAGTCTAATAAATCAATTAAATAAGAAATTCTCAGGGTTGTTTGTGGCACAGAACTTGGACATGGACTTGTGCTGCATTTGTATCATATGGGAGAAATGCTGGCTGTGAGCCACTAATGAAATCACTGAAGTTTCAGGCTGTAAAAGCTGCTTTGGAGCTTGTTGTTTCTTGCATTTCTGAGTTTCGATGTTTCCAACCAAGACATCTAATTAAATCTAATTCTGAAAAGGGGGGAAATGGTAAAGATCTCCCAACAATTGGATGATTTTAGATGTATCTCATCCTACTTTAACTCCTGAACAGTGCTTTATATTCTCCAGCTACTCCCAAATGAGATGAATGCACAAACAGTGTGTCAAAGCTTTAGAGTCTTAAATATGTATGTTTCTTGTTCTCTGCATATATATATGTCTGTATGTGTGCGCCTTCACCGCTAACATGCCTCTCTCGCCCACCTGCCTGCCAACACGCTAGCACTTCCCATACGCTAGCGCTAGGGCGGAGCGGCAGCACGCGGGACGTGCCAGCCAAGTCTTCGTCAACCTCCAACTTGGACCCTAACACCTGTAATACTAAACCCTGGCAGCCACCCACCTCCCACTACCCGTCTTACAGCATTTACCGCAGGTACACCAGCCTCACCGAGGCTCTCTACAAACACCTGTCCTCTCTCACTTTCTGCATCTCTGCTCGGCTGGAGTGACCACCTTGTGTTTTGTGTTCGCTGTTATATTAAATGTCTTAATTGATGTTGGAAGGCTTTTAATTTATCTGCTGGTTACAACTTTCAGTAAAGTTAGAATTGTGGTTTAAAACATGATTAATGGTGATCGACTACATTTACCACCATATAGTTGTGCATTACTCCAGTACAAGGAGAAGAACATATTAGCATCTTCAAGTGAGTAACTGTTTCTTGTTGGGATCAGTGTAGGCATCCCGCGTGTATGTAAATGGTCACTGTGAAGTTTTTCCAGACATTGATATGAAGCATGAATGTCCCAGGAACTGTTTAAAAACACTTGTCTAAGAGGAGATTTTATTTATTTATTTAAAGAGAAAAATAGAAGTCATATAAAACAAAAATTTGTTTGGATGTAGCTCCATCACTACAACTAAAAATGCCATGGTGAGACATCATCATCCGTGCCTTCTTAACAAGAATCACTACTCCCACCTAATGTGCCTTCACCATCAATGCAGTGTAGTAAACTAGTTGGACACTAGTTGTTATACAGTGCAATGAAAAGGAAAAAAACAAACAAACAAAATTGATAAACTCTTGCCTTCTATCCTAATTATTAAAGTAAAAGTCGAAACGGCGATTGGCCACAATCAAACGGCTCTACTTGCATCTCATTCCATCTTGCCGGTGATCCTTTATTCTACAGCGGCTCATTTGGCAGACGGCACGAGGACTTGGGCTCCTCGACCACTTCCTCCTCCACGACCACCTCCACCTCCTCATCTGTTACCTCGCCCACGGGCCATCGTGGCCTGTACTCAAGCCTGGGCTCCTCTTCCACTCGCACTGGCTCCACCAGTCTCACCAGCAGGTACAGTTTATTTCTTTTCAGGCTGAGAAAGTCAGCTGCATCTGAATGAATGAATGAATTTATACAGTTAACATTTGAGGTCATGTACTCCTTCTTTAAACAAGCTACAAGGCAGCAATAATACTGGTCAGTTTCACCACATATTCATGTATTATATTTGTATAATATAGTTTGTCCTCTAATTTAATTGATAGTAAATTTATCATCAGGGACATGCCTAATTTCCAGAAGTTTCTCAAAGCTTGAATAGTTTATTTGCCTTTTTTCTCTTTATTATCTTTATTTTCTGTATTCAGTACTGTAGTGGAAATTTAAACACTTTATCATGTAACTACGTTTTGTTTATTTAGTTAAAATTCAGCAGCATAAGTGGTGCATACCAAAAGCCAGAGAGTAGCACCACTGTGCAACTCCTGCAAAGTGCTAAAAAAGATGGTGAGCTAACTCTCGAAGTGGTTTTATAACAAACGGTCTGACACGAACATCTGGCAGGAAAGAAAATGTATAGTAATTGGCCCTGAATTGTATATACAGGCTTAGGATTGTTGCATTTGTATTACAGCAGCTGAAAGGGAATCTGTTTAAAATGTGTGTATAAACAGGTACTGGTCAGAGGAGAGTGCAGAGAGGGAGAAGGAGAAGGAGTCGGCTGCTGTCGTCCCCACTATAAACACTGGCTCTACTACGACCACCACGTCTACCACTACCACCACTACCACTGGCACTGGCACCGAAAGACGCAGGTAAACCAAACACCTACTCAAACATCGATTTCATTAGTTTTTATTAGCTCTTTAAACTTTGAATTTTTTATTGCAATCACATCTGTGCGCAGAATTTATGGTGCTGTTTAAATGTAAGGAGACTTTCAGCATTTCCATAGACTTATTTCATGAAGAAAAGCCACCATCATTTCCATTTCTGTAGGTTTGTGTTCACTCTTAGGCTCTGTGCAGACATTCTGGGAAGGGAGTGAGAGTTTTTAAAGAGAGCTTGCACTTGCACGTGTATGTTTGAGTGGGGTCGAGTGCATGTCTTCCTGTAGCAACGCTGAAATAAGCCACCTGTCACGGTGGGAGTGGGGCCGGGCTGCTTCAGAGCCTGAACTGCTCCAGTGACTTCTCCTTATAAGGAAGGTGGGCAGAAGAAGCACATTTTCCTCAAGGCCAAGGCCCCATTCTGGGCTGAATGAGTTCATACTTTTGTGTGGCCAACAGAAGCGTGTTTCAGCCTGAGACGAGCGATTACTGTTTTATTTCCCAAATTGTGTTGCCTTTTGGGCACGAAGCTTGCGTACCGGAGCATTTAAACCTAGAGGTTTATAACTCATTTTACAACTATAACACACGAGGAAGACATTATTTTAAAAATCCTGGCTTGGAGGGGAAATGACCAAGATTTTTTTTTTTTTTTTTTTCCTCTTTCTCATATCTGTTCTTTGTTTCTATATTACAAATATATATCTAGCAGACAGCAGTGATTTTACAATAGCTGTTTTTAATTTCCCCTGTGAAAGTGAAGCATGGATGTCTTTTACTCCAGCCAAGCTACATTGCAGCTGACTGCTTCCTCAGTTAATATTAAACCAGAGAAAAGAAACATACCATTAGGTAAAAACACAATCACAGCAATATTGTGGAGGTAAACAGATGTGTAAGGAGGATTAATGGGTTCCATGCTTGACACTGAACAAGCCCATAGTAAAAAGAGAACCTGCTACTTTAAGTTGATACAAAGTATTAAATTGTCTTTGACACTGCACTCTTGGACTTCCCAGCACACAGTGACACCGTCTTACCTCCATCTTTATATTTAGATTTTGTGATGTGACTGCATCTTTAAAGGTTAGCAGGATCACATTAACAGGTTAACCTGTGTCACATGCATGATGATTTAGTCCAGTGTAGTCTAAATAAGAGCTGAAAACACATCAGATGAAAGCAACGCCTGGCTCTTTACATATAGTTTAAGTCTTACAGGTCGTTAAAGCTGGAGCCTGGAAGTACTTAACAAGCAAAGTGTGCTCTGATACTTTATGATAGAAATATATATTTACATTTTATTTTTTCCCTTATCACCCCAACACATTTGTATAATGTTCTTACACTCAACCAAATGCTTTCTTTTAACTTTGCTGTGTACTTTGAACCAATGTACTTGCTTGCAGATACCGCATTTCCATTGCAAGCTTGTTTTAAGGTGGAAATAAAACACTGCTAAAGTCATGCCCCATGTATTTGTGTGAGCAGGTGTGTTAATACTTTATCAGCAAATCTGTACATTTGGATGCAATTTCTGCTGATTAGAGAGAGCCTGTTTAGTAACCCGTTTCTTTACTGGATGGTAAAGAAAGCTCAGTATCATGAGGGCAAGTACGAAGAATATTTAAGTAGATTAACTTCCCCATTCAGGAGGTGCTTTTTATGTTTTTTGCTTCCTCTAAATATTTAACCTCTGTGTGTCTTTGTTTGTGTATTTTGCTTGTCTCTTTCAGGTCATACTTGACTCCAAAGCGAGATGAGGAGTCGGAGTCTCAGAGGAAAGCTCGCTCCAGACAGGCTCGACAGTCAAGGAGGTCCACCCAGGTTAGTTAAACCACATCACCTTAAATATGCTTAGTCCTCATCTCTTATGTTTGCAAAGGTGTATATTCCTTTTATTGACCCTTAACCCTGTGACCCAAAATGTCAGGCTCAACTCTGTTTTTACTACTCTTGGCTCTGTATGATGTCAGTGAGAGCAGATATCCTAATATGGCCATCTCAAAAAGCTCTGTTTGTGAACTCCACCCACCTGCTGTTCTAGCCTTGTTCTTACAAGGGCTGGCCAACCAGAAGAAAGCTGGTTTACCCGCAGGGGGGAAGGGAGCTAAAATGCAGTGATATAACTGCACTAAGACCCAGTAAATGAGTATAACATGCTGCCTTTAAACCGTTTTTTTATAATCTTATCTGTAGGAAGGGTAAATGAAATGAGAATTTGGTATTCATAGGAACATGTTTAATTTAACCTACAACTAGAGCCTCAACCAAACCACAAAAACATAACTTATGTCTCTAATCTGACTTTTTTTTTTATCCCCATCAGTTTTTGTTCTTAAATGTTGTTTTGAGTCTTCAGTTGTAGGAAACCTGCTCAAACATGATCAAAATACTCACAACTGCTCAAACTGCTAATAAGCCAAATAAAAGTGGATTCCCACATCAAAACAAATTGTTAACAAATGATGACCTCTGCATGTTCCTGGTTTGTATTGTATTTCTATGGCCACAGACTGTTCAAATAAGACCTGTTGTTCTTGTTGAGACAGCCCAGACTTTTATTTTTTGTTTGTGTACACAGGCAGCTCTTGTACCAAGAGCTCATTTTACAGAATTTGAGCTTTGTCCCTGGTTTAAAAAGAAAAATTTGCTTGGATCAGTCGACCAGTTTTTGAACTAATTAATTACCAATTCTGCAGCATGTATAGAATCTGCAAATATAAGACTAATTTTTAAAAATCATCCAAGAAATAAATTTAAAAAAGACTTTCCTTCTTCCAGGGTGTGACTCTGACTGATTTACAAGAGGCTGAGAAAACAATCGGCAGGAGTCGTACCACAAAGACTCGGGAGGAGGAGAAAGAGGAGAAGGAGAAGCAGGACAAGGAAAAGCAAGAGGAGAAGAAGGAGACTGAGACAAAGGACGATGATTACCGATATAAGTACCGCAGCTATGATGAGGTACATATTTTAAATACATATGTTTGTATTGTTATAATGTATTACTGAAACGACACAATAATTTATACCTTAAATATTACAGCTAGCCTGACCTCTTCATTTTACCCTCCTCTCTCCCAGCGGTCAAGGCCTTCATCTTCTTCCACCTCCACCATTTCCTCAGTCAGCACTGCCTCTACCCCTTCCTACTCTAGCACCATGTCCTCCAGTTCTAGCTCCCTCAACAGGCCTAACAGTCTGACGGGGATAACCTCCTCCTATAGCCGTTCCTCCAGAGATACAGAAAAGGGTGAGTGTTTTTCATATCCGATACAGGTATTGAGAAGTTTTTTAAGTTGTGGTTGTGTTTGATGAGGAAAAGTGTTCAAATTTAAACTGAATGCACATAAAAGCATGGCTGTATGTGTGTGGCAGCACTACAGGCGTCTTTAGATCTTAAACAGTCATTGCACTCTGTCAGATTTGAATTGCTCTGTAGTAAACTGGGCAAATGGATGTTTATTAATGTTGCCTCAAGGGGATTGCTAATCCCTCTTGTTTAAAACTGTGCCATCTTTGGTGAGGTGTGCTCTCACATAAAGCCATATAGGCACAGCCCGTACGTGCCTTCTGTTGTAACGGTCTCCACTGTTTTCACATGGGCCATATGCCAAATGTTGATTTAGACCATTGACACAGAAGGGGTTTGGGTTGTCTTTTAAATTAAGTACCTCTTCAATTAACAAACCAATGCATGAAGTGTCCCTGGAAAAATTGAAAGCAGCTGAAGGAAACTGTGACAGACTTGTGACCAAGGTCCCCCCCCCCCCCCCAAATCCCCACCAAGTCAGTTTGTAATGATTCTGACTTTTATGGAGTCAACTCAACCCTTGTTGAATCTGAATGTGGGGAAAAAAAAAAAAAAAATTCAGATCAACTCAGTTTGGAACCCCGGCCGATCAGAGCAGATATCAATGGGAAACCCAAAAAACCAAGTCCAGCAGAGTAGGTATTAGTGGGGGAAAAAAAAAAACTCTGAGCAACTCTGACATCCAGAGCGAACAGTGACTCGAGCCACTGTTCCTCCATTCTCAACAGGAGCCACTTGAGGTGCTTTAGGCATCTTGTTAGGATGCACCTCCCAAGTGGGAGAAGACCCTGGGTAGACCCAGAACCTGCTTGGAGAGATTGTAGATCTCATCTGGCCTGGGAAGGCCTGGGGATCCTCCAGGAGGAGCTGGAAAGTGTTGGGGAGTAGGGTGTTTGGATTACTCTGCGTAACTTGCTGCCTTTGCATCCTGTCTTTAATACCACAATACTTTTCAATAAATGAAGAAAAAAAGCGCAACACCGATTGGTCATCTTGCTTTCCAGAGTGTTTTTTGTCACCCTAATGTAATCCTACACTCCAGCTGCATGGTCTCTGGACTGCAGCTGGTGAGGACAATCTTCATTTTGGTCTGAAGCCTCAGTGAGTTCAGTGCAAGTGCACACAAAACAGCCAGTGTAGTCCTCCAAAGCGGTACCTGGACTACTATCACCTGCTGTGACCCTGAATAATGTCAAGGACTGCCACAATAGCAGACTGCCTTCTCAACAGAAAGGCCAGAGCTGGCTGATTAAGGACTGAGCTTTCAAAATAAGAGAAGACTGCAAACTTGCGGGGTGGCAGGGTAACAGTATCACCTCACAGCATTTAAAGTCCTGGTTTTGTATCCAGGCTAGGGCATGTTTTCACACACAGATACACACAGTTCAAAAACATGCATCCGGTTAGGGCAGGGGTCGGCAACCCGCGGCTCCGGAGCCGCATGCGGCTCTTTAGTCCTTATTTTGCGGCTCCGGGTGGTTTGGGAAAATAGAAGAAGTATTTAGCTGAAGTGTATTTTATTTGTGTTTAGTTCTTTTTTTTTTTAACTTGTAGTTCTAAATTGGAAGATTATTGTGATTTTGAAATATAAAAATAAAATGATATCTTATTATATTTTTCATCGCTCAAAATAAGCGTCACACTCGCGGAAGCCGGTGTACCCGCCGAAACGCCGTGCATGTATCGAGACTTTCAACCCCAGATAGGCCGATTATGGATCTTCGGATCCACATTATGTCGGCAGCTGTTCTCCACCGTGAACTATGTTAAAAAACAAACACCGCTCCCGCCTCACAGATGACAGCTTACAGTCCTGCGTAAAGATGAAAGCCCCGATTTGCAGACGCTGTGCGCCGAGGTTTGGGACCAGAAGTCTCATTGTAAACATATCACTGCAGACCTGACGATGTTTGCATGGACATGCTTTTCAGCATCTCTTTATTGACCACTTTTCACACGCGGTTGCTGTACGCATACAGCCGGCTGTAGCGTCTCAGCTCACAGCCCGACAACACAAGAGCAGAGAGAGCACATTTAAGGCGGCGAGGCGCGATTGCGGGTGCCGCTCAGGTGCGTCCGACTCCCATGCAGCGGCACTGCAGACCACGCCCCGCCACACACATTAACAAGGTAAAACAGATATTTAGGCAGAATTTTGCAAATATCCTTTTTTTTTTTTTTTAACGGCATAGTGCTTTTTTTTTCCAATTACTTTTTAAAAGACAGGTCAAGGCTCCAAAAGCCCACAGGTGTCTTTCCTTTTGTTATATTTCTTTAAGAGTTTAAAATGTGTTAATTACATAAATAAAATATAATTTTCTCTGTAGCACTTCATGGATTACATAAGCAACACACCTTAGTTGCTCTGTAGATTCTTTTAAAAAGCAGTTAAAAACCTTCAAACAAGCCTTTTGTTGATCTACGTATTTTATATTCTTTACATTATTTACATTTGATCTTTTACATTGTGTATAATGTCTATTGATTGTATTGTTTATTTTAATATTTGTGTACAGCGCTTTGTGACTGCCTGTCTGTGAAAAGTGCTTAATAAATAAACTTTACTTACTTACTTTAGTTGTCCGCACAAAGCACAAAAAACAATATATACAGTGTTATCTTCATTTTAGATTTCAAAAAGTATTTGCGGCTCCCAGTGTTTTCTTTTGCGTGGAAACCGGGTCCAAGTGGCTCTTTGGGTGTTAAAGGTTGCAGACCCCTGGGTTGGGGCAACTAAGGATTCCGAATTAGACCGTAGGTGTGAATGGCTGTCTGTGCATCTGTGCTAAGAATATTTTATTTTTATTTATTTATTTTTTTTAATGTTTGCAAGAGAAGAGATTAAATCCTCCATGGATGTAATTCTCTAGGTTTCTTTATGGGACACGATCATAATCTATTGTTTGAATAATTGTTGACTTTCTTCTCAATGAAAGCAGAAGTGGACAAGAAGGAGGAGGAAAAGGAGGGAGAGGACAAGTCTCAGCCCCGCTCCATACGGGATCGCAGGCGGCCCCGCGAAAAGAGACGCTCCACTGGGGTCTCCTTCTGGAGTCAGGATGTAAGAGATTTGCACACAGTGCAAAGCTTTCCTCTTTAGAAATCAGTTCTTGAAGTGGTCATCGCACTCTTTGTAAAGTGCACAGCTCCGGGTGTTTCTTTGATCATTTGGATGGCCCAAAGCAGGACCTAACCCTCATATCTTTTTAAATTCCAGGGTGATGAAAATGACCCCGATCAACAGTCGGACTCAGAGGAGGGCAACGCCAAGGGAGAGCCACAGGTAACTCGGGTCATAGGAGAGAAAGTAGATTAAACTGACTAAAGTAGACGCCCTCCAGCCTTCAACCCTCTTCTCCTTGTATCCCATGACATCTAATTGATCTTTTGCATTTATTTTATATTCTGGTCCTTCCTCGCCTCATCTCATGTAGTCAAGGCCAAGGAAGTGGACTAGTCTTTGATATTCATTACTCTGTGCTATACAGCTATGATTTCCTCCCCTACTGCTTATCTCTTTTCTTTTTTCTTTTTTTTGACTCCTGCCTTTAAATTTTTTTGTCCTCCCCCCTTTCCACCTTCCGGTGATTGTCTGGTGTCTGAGGGTGACCTTACAAACCAAAGGCTCACTTGGCAACAGATCAGTGGGCTTTCAAAACATGTAGAAGAACAAAAGGAAGGAAATGCAGGTCTTTTATAGGCAGATCACACACTTAAATGAGATGCTGAGGTTTTCTAAGTTGAAATTTGAGCACCCCCCCCCCCCCCCCCCCCCCCCCGCAAATGAAGTCAGAATTTCAGCTTAAAACGAACAAGAAATAACATGTAAGAATTTTTCTAAAGGCTTCTGGTGACATAAGCATAAAAAAAGCAGTGGAATCCAGTGCATTCATACTGTCTTTAGAAGCCACAGAGGGCAGCTTTGTGAAAATATTGTTGGCTGGGTGCACTTCCTGTTTGGATGGGAGTGTCTTTTGAAGCATAATGGAGAACACACAGTTTTCCTTTGAGTACAGAGATCCTGGGGATGAGAGAGAGACAACAGCTATTTACCATCACTTCCTGTAGGACAGTAAAAAAGGGTGGACCAAATCGGAAAGGAGCCCTTATCCAGAAATGTACAGGAAAACCTCTTCCATTCCAGCTCGTCTCTCTTAATTGCAGGCATAAAAATGTATTTTTGAGTTGGGTTTGCAAATATTTTTCAAGTTTAAGCTCATCTAAGGTCATCCTGATAAATGTTGGTACTGAAACAAAATGCTTGGTTGATTCCTAATTAGTAGATAAGACGCTAAAGACATAATTTAAAAACAGAAACCCGCCAATTTGATTCCAGAGTGTGTCTTCAAAGTCTCTCTCCAGTCGCACGTTGAGTAATGTTGAGCTGGCTCTACAGCTTTTATCTCACCCCCCCTAGAAGCACTCTCAGGAAAACCCAGAGTGTAGCATTGTTGTGTCACCGCACTCTCTCTGCCTCCGGAAGGAGACTGCAATTTTTAAAATAGCTGGACGACCGACCCCTCAACCGGACCTTCCTATCTGATGTCTGGCTCCATTCTCATGGCTGTGGCACTGTACAAGCACAGCAGACCTAGAGGCACAGTGTGGGCGCCTCAAGGCTGTAGCTGGCATGTCAGCTGTTAGTTGTTACTGTGTCTGTATGTGCATGCAGAGCAGCCGGGAGGGAGGTCGCTGCATGGGAGTGAAGGTCAGGTGCTGAGACGTAGAGGAGGCTGTAGTCTAAATAACTGGTTCCATCCTCCTGTTCAGTGTTTTCTTTTTTCTTTTCTTTTTTTGAAACCCTCTATCAGAGTTGAATCTTCTAGTATATTAGCATTTTTCCAAGTGTAGAGACTTAAAACATACAGCAGAATAAACTCCTTTCTAACTTTTTGTTTTGTTTTTCTTTCTTACAGAGTGACCGATTGTTCAGGTAGGTTTTCTCCTCCATCATGTTATGTTTGTTCCTTTTTTGTGTGTGTGTGTGTGTGTGTTTCTGTTTTAAACAAATGCCTGTTGTTACTGTTGCAGGAATGAGAGCGCTTCATCCTTAGATCGTAATGACACTCTTTTTACCCGTAGCTACGGTGAGAGTCGAAGGCCGTATTCTAGCCGACTGGATAAAGATGACACCACTGACTACAAGAAGGTATTTATTTTCAAAAGCACTCAAACTCGTAAACATAAAGTACTGTACAAAAGTCTTGAACCATCCTTCATTTCTTTACATTTTGCTTCCAAGGAGTGAGACTTTAGCACAGTACTGTCATCTTGTGCAAGTATTGTAAAGTATCAATGGTACTGCACATGCACCAATTAACAAATCATAGGCTTGTTTTTTAATTTGTAATTGCCTACACAGGCAGATGGTAGAGTAATAAAACCTTGCCTCAAGCCCATAGTTATTCTAATTAAAAGTAAAATGAATTATGTAAAAATACATTTTAGTTAAGTGAATAAAGAAGAATAAAAATACATGTCACACAGGTTTTTGCTTAGGAAACACAAAGGAATATTTTTAAGACAGTGAGCTTTAGCAGGGTCTTTGTGCATATTTGAGGCTGGGATGTCTGCTCGTCTCTGAGGTTTGGTTTTGTAAACTAAAACTTTTTTTAAAAGCTTAAAACTAAACAGAAAAACAAGCTAAAAATGCAAACCAAAGCTTATGTATGTGCCCTATTTCTCAGCGGGTAGGCCAATCTCAACAAATCTTTGATTATAAATGGTTTGACTGCTGCACTTTCTGACCGCTGGATCTGATTGGTCCTCTCTTCAGCTCTACGAGCAAACATTAGCTGAGAACGAGAAGTTGAAGGCTCAGTTACGTGACACAGACCTGGAGCTGGCAGACTTGAAGTTACAACTAGAGAAGGCCACACAGGTATGGAGAAGCGCTTCATGGGATGGCTAAACATCCTGATGGGATTGTAAAGGTTTCTGACACATTTTTGTTTCCCATTGCAGAGGCAGGAACGCTACGCTGACAGATCACAGCTTGAGATGGAGAAAAGGGTAATGAGCTAGTTTAATAACCCACTTCTGTTGCAAATGTCCCTTTTTTGCTTTTAAATTAACACATTTACTAAAAACATGTATAACTTGTGTGTTTCTCAAGTGTGTCTCAGACTAAATATAGTTTATTTCAGTTACTTTGATTAAACATCCCAGTAACACTGCCCCAATGGGTTTATGTCTGAAGGTAACAAGCAGGCCCCAATATCATCTGGGTGGTGGTATGATCTTACCCTGAGTTTTTGTGTTAGTCTCCTCTTTGCTGCTGGCTGTCGTCTCTCACGTAGCTGAGGGTCAAAGGGAAGCCCGCCCTCCTTCCACGCCACCCAGAACACCGCCACCTTCTTTATTCACCTGTTTATTGAACCTCAGAGGCAGCGTGTGGTCACCACTTCTCAAGACTGCTTATTTTTGTTGTTTTTCCAGTGTGAAAGTGTGTGAAATTACCTCAATTTCTGTAGAAAGTTGAATAATTGCAGGCCGTTAAATTGCTGTTAAATAAAAAAGTGTGCATGTGTGTTTTCACCCTTTCTGTAATGGCTTTGGCATCTTCAGCTGCAGCTCCTGTAGCCACATCATCATAACCCACAGATTTGTAAACATCATCCATTATTTTTAAGGCCATGCTTTAATCTAAGCAACATTTTATCATCATACAAGTCATTCTCTCCTTGCCGCCTTTTACATTATAGGACTGTCTTTTTGGTTTAAAAAAAAAAAAACCCAGACATTTGGCATCCTTGCCCACGAATCATGTCATTAGCTATACCATCAAACACAACCTCTAAACATCTTCATCCCCGTCTCTCGACTCATTTCAGTCTTTAGACGGCTTTAAGTTAATTGAATGTATACGTTTGAACCGGCTGCCGCTTGCAGATGCCTCACTAGATAAGCTTGTGTTCAAGCGTGCCCTGTCACCACTCCATCACTACATCCCGACCATCTCCTACACCTCTCCTTTCATGCTGTGTGGTGAGCCTGCACTGGAGTGTTTATTTTGTGTCGTGGTTCAGATTTAATCTGCTTTCCTCCACCCAACAGGAAAGAAGAGCTCTAGAAAGGAAGATTTCTGAGATGGAGGAGGAACTTAAGGTACCCCGCACACACATACTGATTTTTTTTAAATTGTAAATGGCATATTAATACACTGGGTTTTTAAAACCTATATATCTATATCTGGATTTGGGACCAGGTACCGCTCACACAGGGGAGGTAATCTTACTCTTTTAACTAGTTTAGGCTTAGCATCACTTGACAAGTAGCTAAACATTACCACATGTTTCAGAGGACTCCTTGGTGAAGCCTTTGAGAACCACTGTAAGCTAACAGAAGTCATGAATCACAATTGCAAATTTTTTCTTGAATATATGGCAGGTAATTTTAAAAAGAAAGTAACTTGGAGTCACCAGGTGTGTTTGTCCTATATAGGGATGCACTGTATACAAATTTTTTTTGAACAGCTGACAGACTTTGAAGTGGGATACTTATACAAAAATAATAATAAAATAAAATAAGATTTCTTTGTATCCCTGGAATCAAAATGGGGGAAATACCAAAATCAAATACAGTTGTCTGTTACTTTAAACATCAGTCGCAGTGCATCCCTCATTGTGTAGCTTCTTAGTCTCTCTCATACTAAAATACCTCATTCTTGGCATATTAAATGAATAATTAAAAATATATATATATTGATCTGCTCGGTTGTTTAGATTTTTATATGTGGACTAGTACAGTTAAACACATCTGTCTCCATTTGTACACCTGCTAATCTCACCTTCTGCTCTTCAGGGCACATCTGAGGTCAGCTGCTGTACTATTTTACCACTGTTAACATCTAAGGATGATTAATTAAGTATTTCTTTCTGGGAAATTGCTTCTTAGCTGAGAAAAGAGGGGGAAGAAATCTATTAAACTGTAGCAGGAATGTGTTCTCCCATCACTGTGATAACAAAGTGTTTATTTTTAGGGCTTAGCCAGCTGGCCGATCTTATCAGTGTCACTTTTCCATTCTGTCGACAAGCATCAAGCTGAACCTCTTAATCATTCCTTCAATTTCCAAAATCTGTCCCCATTTTCTAACAGTCTTCCTTTTCTGTTTTCCCCCTTTGTCCTTCTCTCGGCCCCTCTTCTCTATTAATTTATATTGTCCTGTCTTTCATTAATCCTTTCTCTCTTGATTTTTGTCTCCTCAAACATGTTTCCTCTCCTGCCACTCTCGCCCTGTCCCTCCTCTTCCTTCTTTCTTTGTTCTTTCTGTGTTGTGGTTGTTTTGTTTGTTTGTTTTGTTTGTTTGTTTGTTTTTTCTTTTCTTTTCTTTTTTCCCTCCTGCAGAACCTCCCCCAGGTAAAGCAGGTTCAGGCCCTACGCCAGGTTAAGGAGCGGCTGCAGGCTGAGAACCGGGCCCTGGCCCGCGTGGTGGCAAAGCTCTCGCAGTCGGCCTGCAGCCAGCTGCCCACCGTCGACCTCTAAGCCACGTCCGTCTGTCCACCACCATCTCCTGCTTCTTCTTCTTCTTCTTCTTCTCTCTTTTTCTTCTTCTGCTTCTTCTTCTCCCCTCCCCCCCTTCCAACCCCATTCTTCTCATGCTCCATTCGTGCTCTGCCCCGCACCCATAGACAGGCAGGTGTCCAGCCGCCCAGCCATCACTGGTTTTGAAAAACAACCCTTTCTGCCCCCCTCTGCCTCCCCAGAGCTTTTGGTTTTCAGATTGGGGAGGGTGTCTTTCTTTGGTTTTCACAGCAGGACACTCTCCTTTTGCAGTACACGCCTGTCAGGTGGTTTCCACACCTCCAAAACGCATGAAAACATTATCCTAAATATTCCAAATTACACGTTAATGATAACGGAATAAAGCAAAGCTCAGGTAAGTGTTTGCGGGTTGACAGGTCTTACTGTACTGTGAAGGAAAGTGTCCTCTTTGAAGTTTCTACTTGTGATGATTACTTCAGGGGGAGCTCAGTAGTTCAGTTTGGCTTGTTTTGGCTTCTTTGCATGAAGTGGCTTCCTATGGCATCAACTCTTTGGACCCAAACTTCAGAGACCAAACCCACCTTATCCTCCCCTCCTTTTCTGTTGAGTTTACCAAATGACATCAACAAATATTTAAGACGAATGCATGCACGTATGGTTTTATCTTGGACTTGTACACAATGTAGAGCGTACAGTGTCAGTGTCATAAGTTAAACAAGCAGTCAGTCCTTATATGAAATCAAGCAGGACTTGGGTCTCTGGGGCAGTCTCCTCTAAACACTGTAGAATATGTCTTACACCCTTGTACAAATATTTTTAAGTCATTTATTTAATCAGCTAAAGCATACTGCTGCCCAAACAGGAACTTTTCAAGTCTTTATTGTGCTTTTATGGGAGATGTTTAAACTTTACAACTGACAGCCAGTTCCAGGATTTATAAATTATGGGGCAAGAGAAAGTCTGGCTTACTTACTACAGCTCATTCAGCTCTGTGTTGCTGCCTGTAATGCATTAATATGCACATGTTTAAAAGAATGTGTTCTGTAGTTCAGTAGATGTCATAAAGAAGAGGAAACTGATGCATAATCTGGCTTTACTTAAATTAAACACTCAAATTTGAGTTGTGATCACAAAGTTTTGCATCTCTGCCTGTTGCAAATTTAAAACTTTACCTGATTTAAATTTGGCACATCTCCTCTTCAGGTTCATCTCGTTGTGCAGCCCTGCACCGCTTGTGGAGCAGCTGCTTTTTAGATCGCTCTCTAAAAATCCCATTCTGACCACTTGCATGTGTGTTTGTGGCAATGTGGAAGTTGCATTGCATTTTGAAGAAGAGTTTAAAAAAAAAAAAAAAAGCCAGGAAGCCCAAGTTGAGTGAGCGGTGTTGGAAGATTAGCACGCGATGACACGATCCACAGTTCAGGCTGTTTGCCAGCGTGCTACAGTAAGAACCCAGATTAGAAGTTTGACAGTGTCACAAAGAAGTAGCATCTTCACTCGACGCAAGAAGACGGAGCAGCTTTAACTGCCAGTGATGATCCTCGCTGTGAAAGTTTGAGACAGAAATCAGTGTTTTCTGTCTGCACAACTTTGGGGTAAAAATCTCAATGAAATCCGAGGCGTAAGTTGTCAGAACGGGATCTTCGTGAAGCGGTCTTAAACTGGCTGCCGCGCTGGAGATGATGCAAAGGTACACAAGTAGAGAGCTTTGATGGGGAGATCAGCTGGAAATAAGTCGGGTATAGTTTCTGATTTCCATCTGTAAAGGCCGCTACACAACTAACGCGTAAAATCCGTGCGTTTAAAGAGTTTTTTCGACTCGCTTGTTCTTAATATGGCCGGCCGTTCACACAGACTGCAATTTTTAAACAGATCTGACCAAGTCAGATCACTGCATTTGGCAACAAGTCTGTGTGATTCTGAGCTAGGGAATAATTTTCTGCAGACAATGAGCATGTTTGGATCCAGGAAATTCAGAATTTTGTGTTGCTTTTTTCGCAACCTACTTTATGAGTGTAATGGCCTTAAGTCAGGAACATTAACGTTAAACATTTTAACAGATTTGCACTTGATCGGATGTGACCTTTTTTTTTTTTTTTTTTTTTTTTTTTTTTTTTTTTTTCCCCCCTCTGCTGTGTGTATTTTTGAGGCTGCCTGCAGCAGCCGCTTAGATTCTGCATGGCTTTCCCAGAATCTTTGGCCTGTTGTGTGCCCGCTTTTACTTTACTCTTGACTTGGAACAAAGATGTTGGGTTTTGTTTTTTTTCCTCTTTAATTAAAATCAGACGACCAAAAGTGAGATGCTGTGTGTGACTCCTGAGATTGCTTTACACAGGCTGCAATTAACAGTTTGTTTAAAGAAAAGAAAAAAAGCGGCGTGGCTGGTTTTTAACGTGTTTACGTGGCGAGACTTGTCTAAGCCTTGTCTCTCTCTCTCTCTCTCTCTTCCTCCCCTTCCTGTTTCCCTTTATCCCCTTTCAGATGCTCCCAGACTTGAAAGCAGACAACCAGAGACTAAAGGACGAGAACGGAGCGCTCATTCGAGTCATTAGCAAGCTTTCCAAGTAGAACAGACCCCACCCGCCCCATCTTCTGCTCCCCCCCCTAGTCCCCCATGGCAGTGACTAATGGAATTGCACATTTAGATATTAATTGCAACAGACATCAGAGACAAGACTCCCGTTTTCTTTCTTTCTTTTTTTTTTTCTTCTCCCATTGTTTTTCTCCCGACTCTTAATCGCCCTTTTGCTCCTTCACCACTGCAGCATCCACCCATCATGTTCATCAATCCCTCCCCTCCCCATGCACCTCCTCGAATTGAACCCACCAGATTGTATGGCTGCTGTCTTGATAGAACCACTGAGTTTACAGAGCAAAAGGAAGAAGGGTGCGTGTGTGTTTTGTGTGTGAGAGATCAGCATGTAAAAGCATTGTGGGCGGGGAAGCCTGAAAACTATTTAACCAGTAAGCCTTAGTTGTACATAAAGAGAAAAAGAAACACACTTGCATCGGTCTCTTCTGTCTCGCTCCTCCTCCTCCCACTCCCACTCTGGGCTATCTCTGAAGAACAGATATTATCCACCACCTGATTTTATTTGTGCCACAATCTCTTATTTGATGTAACATTTCTTCCTGTGTACGTGTTGTGTGCTGTGCAGTCCTTCCACTTCCCCTCGAAACCCTCAAAGTGCCACTTCTGCCTATTATCAGCTCCTTGTGGCCCCATCATTTTTTCTTTTTCTTTATTTACCACCCCCCCCTCTCCCATTTCCACACACAGATCACTAATGCACACACACTTCCCCCCCCCCCCCCAAAATTTAATTTTTTTTTTTTTTTTTGGTACCTCTGCGTGTCTTCCTCCAAGAGGGAAAATTTTGAATTCTCGCTTTAGCGACATGAGGCGGACCTGGTGGAATTTAAGCTTTCACTGTATGTGCAATATGCATTTTTTTTCTTTTTCTTTTTTTTTTTTTTAAATGCTTTAATGATGACGAGTCCATCACAAGTAGGATTTTTCACTCTTCCACCACTCCCATCGCTCACCTACTCCCTCCCCCCCCCCCCCCCGTTTTTTTTTTTTTTAAGTTTGTAGTGTAGTCAGTTTATACTCTGTATTTCTCACTTTGTTTTAGCAGGTACTGAGTGATGCTGTATATACCTGTATGTATTTGTTTGAGACCAGCACATGGCATGCATTTATGGTTCCCGTCTGTTACTATTAAAAATTCCAGAGGACAAAAAGGTGTGTTTTAATTATTATTATATTTTTTTTCCTTTATAGACTAAAGACATTGGATACAATACAGTAGAGCCTCTCTTATTCACGGGACGGCTGGCAGTGTTCAGTGCTTTTGTTTTCCGGTTTTAAAATAAGTGTTCGCACAATTGTAAAAGTTGAAAAAAAAGAAAAATAATTGCTTCACTACATTTCACTTTCTTTGTATTCAGTATCTTGGAAGAGTGCTGTTAATTTTGTTTCCATTTTTTTTTAAGCTCTAGTATTATAGCCAAGGTGTTGTCACTTAAAAAAGGAAAAAAAAAAAGTATCTTAGGTATTGCTAACCCAGTCCTTTCTACAATGTCTACATGCACTGTCAATGCCATGTGAGGAGTCTTGATGTCAGGTTGAAGCAAAATCGCCACCATCAAATATTCCATTCATCTGAGAACATTTTATGCATTTCAGTGGCCTTTTAAGGATATTTTAGTCAAAGAATTTAAGACAAAGTCACTGCAGATGGACTGACCATCAACTGTTTTTTTTTGTTGTTTTTTTTTTTTTTTTTTTTTTTTGGTTTTGTTTTTTGTTTTGGGGTTTTTTGTTTTTTTTTTTTTCTCCCATCTTGTAAAATAGGTGTGTGGCTTAATACATGCAAGTTGTGCTGTGACTACCAACCACTGAAGAGTTCATTAAAAATAAACTTGTACATTGTAAAGTTCCCACGTCTCTTTATTTTCCCGTGTTTCTTTTTTTTTCTTAATTTTAAAGATGTTTCAGCAGATGGGACAGCCTTTTATTTAGTGTTTCAGTTCATAAGCTACAGATGTCGTAGCTTATGAATTTGCTCATTTGTAATCCTGTCTATTTCTGTCACTCTTAACAAAACGAGTACTTTATGATTTCAATTGACTGTTTTTTGGGATTGGCAAATTGTGTGCCAAATTGAAATGTATGCTTCATATTTGGTTCAATTTACTGCATTCTTAAGCCAGTGGTCTCAGAATACACATGCGCAAAAGTGCATACACAACATTGTTGTCAGAGGTCTGCTGTGAACAGGTTATTGGCGTGCTTAATCCGATTGTTCCTGGTGGAAATCGGACTGGACAGAGGTACCAAGATGAGCCGATCCTACCTCCAGGACAGTAGCTGTTCATGCACTGCCTGAGTACTGCAGGCCTTTCTGGATCAGGAGTCTGTACAAATACTTCCTTAGCCAGCATATAGTCTTGATAGGTTTCCATACGAACGCAGTGACCATTGCACAGCTGCAGGCCCATGCACCATGTCACTGCAGACATCACACTCAGAGGTCATACCTCATATTAGAGTAAATATATTCTAGCACGTGTCCAAAAATTATGCCCCTTTTTGCAGTTTCTATACTTCGCAGCACCATGCAGTAAACCAGATCGAACCCTTTTGCAGGTCAGTTTTAGCACAAAAGAAAAAATAGTAATTTTACTAATTACTTTACTAATTTTACTAATGTAAACAAAATTTGGCCAAGACAGAAACTGTCCATGTTATTTGCTGATGTTTGTGTGGCAGGACACATCTTTATCTACAGAACTCACGATTTATTTGAAGTAAAAAAAAAAAAAAAAAACATTGAATTTTATTCATTCATTCATATTTTAAAATGACTGCAGTCTTTAAATCCTTCCATTTAGTATGCATACATTATTTAATAGCTTCTTTTTTTCTTTTTAACCCCTTATTCCTCCTGCCTTTTCCAGGCTGGATTGAACCCCATGAGGTTCTGTTGCTACCAGTAGATGGTGCTCAGGTTTGCAGACTATCATGTGAACTATGTACCATTTAATTATATCAAGGCAGTCTGAGCCACTCATCCAGTTCTGATCAGAGTGTCTTTATATTTTGTGCTTCAAATATGTAAACATACACAGCTCACACACTCGTGACATGTAGCTCATATTGTGCTCAGTTTCCTTCCTGAGCTTAAAATCCTTGCAGTTGTAGTCACACTCCTCAGCCTGCACTGCTTCACTGCTTTTAATGGAAACCCAGAGGATGATACTGTTCTGAATAAAGTGAAGAAAAAAAAAAAAAAACACATACACATTAAGTGACTGACTTTCCACTACATACCACTGACATTTTTTGTAAAGACCATGTGGGGAAACACCTTTGCAACAAGCCTTTGTTTTTGCCTGTTTCGCCAGTAGCTGTCTGGGTCTGTGATGATTTCCAATCCTTAGATAAAGCTTTGTGAATAAGCTGTGGTATCTGTTGTAATTGCCTAAAGTCATGCAAAAGTGTCTTGCTGTTCCATTTTCCATTGCCTCAGCATGTGGTTAAGAAGTGTGGTCTGCGTCTTGACTGTGATATGGACATGCTTCCTCGAGCGTCTCGAGCAAAATGTCTTCATGAGGATTTTGACAGATGATTGGAAAAGAAGATTCCTGGCCTTGAGTGTGACTCCATGTAGTTATAGAAACAAATGGTTTGAATTAATGCTCCCTCTCTTTGATGTTTGTTTCAAACTAGAAGAAAACACCAGGACTCAGTGTATACAGGCAAATGTTTAACCTGGAGTTATAGGAAATTTTAGACTTTGCGTGTGTGTACAGTGGATCATTAGTCAAGCGGGATGCTTTAGGAACCATGATTATTATTACCAAAACTGAGTAATTTGTAAGATGGTTGAGTTGAATTCAAAAATACTTTAACACCAATGTAGTACTTTAGATTTTTAGCCTAATTAGAGTTCATCATCTGGTGACTAAATGTAGAGAATTTAAAAATAATCTGTCCAATAATTACTGAGATATTTTGGGCCAATCATCAGGGTCAATAATGGGACCATGCCAAGTGGCAATCTTCCAGGCTGGAGTGCCAAAACTTGCAGTTCCTCCACTGGCCACTTGAGGCCTGCTCCCCCAACAGTCTCATATATACTCATTGACTCGAGGATGAGTCAGTAAGTTTTTAAGGTTATTTAATAGAAAAATCCACCGATTAGTGTCTACTTACATCTTTGAACAGGTTGATGAATTTTGCTACCATCTATCATCTAAAAAAGGTCCCCTTTACCAAGCAAGCAAAAATGTAACGGAAAGAAACAACGAACGGCATCTGGATAAAATGTCATCGTCTTCCTACTCACCTCAAGTCTGAACTGAAGTCAGGGTTCTGAGAGATGAAAATGTGTATAAAGGTACTTTTTGTCGTAATTACTTATTGTCAGAAGATTAGAAACACAACCCTCCTGGACAGCTCACGAGAAAGCTAAACAATAACTATAAGCTAATATTAAGCGAGCTAATGTTGGGCTCAAATGTCCTTAACAACACACTTTCACTATGAAAAACATTTTGATTACATTATGTCCAGGAAATTTTTATTCTCTTCAAAAAAAGTTTAAAGAACTTAGGCTAACAGCGGCTAATATTTAGCAGCTAGCTAGTTCAGGATATTCAACCACTTGCTGTCTGTTGGACAGAAACAAACATCATTGACTCATCAACCCGTATCAGAGAGCGAAGTGACTTATTTCATATGAACACCAGGCACAGTTGTTTGTCATACGGTGGCTACTGTATCTAGAATTGTGCAGTGTATTGTGAGGGATAAGAAAACAGAATTCCGTTTTCAGCTACTGACATCTAGTGGTGAGATTTTACAAGCTGTAACTGCTACAAATTATGTTGTTATTTTGTTTCTAATTTTCCTCTTTATGATAACCATGTAGGAGTAAATGTTTATGTAACTCAACTGTTTTATATTTTATTAAGACTTAAAGTCAAAAATTTATGTTTCTAAAAAATGCTTTTTCAAGTCACTGAGCTGGACTTCTCAATTGTGTTTGTATTTTCGGCATCTTTTGGAATATTTCAATGCAATGTTTTGCCGACTAATAGAGCCTGTTTTGTCATTAACTGTACTCACAGACTGTTTAAGACATCTGTGCACTAGTTTTGGTGTATTAATTTCTAGTGTTTGTGTGTAACTTTGCACTAATTAGCAGGTATTAAATAAATTTAGAATGTGGTAAGGATTAGGTTTTTATTCTGTCCTGATCTGTAAACCTTTGAATTGTATCTTGAATATTTTATTACAGAAATTCAGAGAGAAAGTTCTCCTTTTAAAAATAACATTATAAAATGCTCATCATTTTGGTTGCTTAAAATTAATAATAAAACATTAGCTTTATTATTTAATCGTCACGGTCAGAACTTGTTAAAATTCCACGAAGCGCAAGAAACGTGAAGAGAAATAAATCTCAGCAGACCTAAATGGCCACGTCATGTCATCTCCACCATGACATGACTTGCTCTGCTTTTCAAAGTTGGGAACCATCCACAACGATGGTTAAGTGAGATGCTCTCACTCATTTTTGTTACCATGATGGTCTCATCTCCCTGTATTTTCCCAACTCCATCGTTACTGTGCCCCAAACAAACCTCCTCCCAGTTTTAATTTTAAACTCCCAAGCATAATCTTAGGTTCTGAGAGATGAGCAAAACCCTCGGCTCACTCTGTGGACAAGCAGCAGCTGGGTTTTGCTAGATGACAAACAATGACTAATCGAGGTGTCCGGTTGACGTGACAGCTCAAGCCTGCCACACAAACAAAGATGAACATGATCAGTTAAGAAAAATTGGATTCAAGGCGGGTTGGATTGCGGTGGATGAATCTAGAAAAGAGGAGAGAAAGATGTCGGCTGGATTTACAGGAAACTAAACATCCTGCTCTGTCAAGGGAACACTGAAGAACCTATACATGCGTGTAGTTTTAACTAGATTAATCAAGAAAAACTGGCTTTGGTAAGTCACAGATAAAGATGAGACTGATTCTAGCTTCATTACACTTTTGTTACAGTTTGAGGACATCAGCATGGGTTCATTTCCACACAGATAAACAATTGTCTAGTCTAGTCAGTGGAAATGTTAAGGAAAAATATTAGACTAGAGAGCGGATTGCTAAGTTATCAACTAAAGCTAGCAAGCTTGGTTAGCAAGCTGGTAGCATTAGCTAATAATCAGCTTGTTTATTAGCAAGCTGTTAGCATAAGCTAATAACAAGCTTATTTGGTTATCAAGCTGTTAGCATTAGCTAATAACGAGCTTATTTGGTTAGCAAGCTGTTAGCATTACCTAATAACAAGCTTATTTGTTATATATATCAAACTATACAGTTATTGTGAAATATACTACAGAGTTCAAATATTTTTTTCGTACCAGGCTGTAAATCTCTTATTTTCATGGTTGATGATTGGCATCATGAAGTGGCCATTCCAGAAGCTGCAGTTTTTTGCATGTCCACATTAGCTTCATTTTTCAGCCCCGAGGGTTGTTTATTAGGTTATCTTACTATTACTGGGTTGATTTGTCGGATGCACCTCCATCTGGTCTATTGTGGTTAAGAGAGAGTGAAAACAAAGCTGTCAATTTACCGGTTGATCTACATTCCTACCCTCACCAATGGCTATGAGCTCTGGGTAGTGACCAAAAGAATGATATCACGAATACAATGGGTGGAAAAAATTAATACTCTTCAAAGAGGGACTTGTCATTTGGTCGTGAATAACCTGCTGTTTCTTGTTTTGAACTTCCTACTTCCTATAATTTGTGCCTTACATTCAAACTGTTTCATTAGAGGCCCAAAATGAATGGATCGGCAAATGGATCACTGCTGCATTTCTCCGCTATCTTACAGGAAGTGTGTCACCTACTACCATCTGCTTTCCCTCCAGTTAACTTCCTTCCTGCTGTTGTAGCTCAGTGCTGAGCTCTGCTGACTCACAGTCCTGGACATGATGGAGGATTAAACTACAACAGGACTGTAACAGGAAGCTCAGCAGCATAAATCCAGGATCAACTTTGGGGAAAAAACGGAGGTCAAAGTGAGCACAAAAAAAGAAAGAAAAAAAAAAAATCTTTCCGGGTTTTACAAAAAGCTCTTGACCAAGAAACTCGAATCTATACTTGCTCACATTCTTGGCCTCATTTACCAGGCTCACATAGCCTGTATTTTATACTCAGTGATTCAGTTTAAAAAAAAAAAAAAAATGCCCTCCTCTATTTATTTGTGATATTCAAATTTGGTTTAGCTTTTAAAAACATTGCAATGATCAAGCTTCAGACTCTTAGATTAGCCAAGCCTCCATTATCATCATTGTGAGGTAATGCAGTGCTGACCTTTGAGAACAGTTAACATATTTAAAATAATTTATCTTGAAAAACCTTTCAGCAAACTAAAATGCGATATATCCAGTTTGATAAGAAAATATGAATTCCATCAATTGTCTTTTTAAATACATTTCTAGAGAAAGCGCTGTCAGTTTTTGAATAACACTTCCTAATGTTTGATCATGATAAGATTGGCACTCCTTTATGTCTACATAAAATGACGCCGTTGCTTCTGCTGAGGTTGAACTCAAACAGTCCCTTTCCCTGGGCAGCCAAAGAGCTTTGCAAATAGACACCAATACAGCATATTTCAAGCTATATGACACCAAGTGACTGATCATGAAACAAGCTCTTCTTGAACTCCTGAAGCTAGAAAATGAAGCCCACAGAATGAGCCGATGCCCATATTAAAATACCCAACTTTACAGAGTTGAAGAGTGTGTTTACAGTCTGGTTTCTCTAACTAATTTCCCCCCTATTTTTAAAAACATACAAGAGCTAAAGTTTCATTTCACTGAGCAGTTTAAAATACATTCAAGTTAAACATTCTACATTAGGTGGTGTGGCTGTGCTGAGTGATTGGTGGGTGCCGTTTAGTCTGATTTAGCAATTGTTTGTCCTAAAAGATACTCAATGTTAGCCCTGTTAGCATCTCCATTAATAACGAGTGACAGATGAGCCTCGCTAATCAAGTGTGCTAGCCAGTGCTAGCATGAACTTACAACTCCAGAGCGCTAGCCTACTATTCAAATATGGCAATACTCAACTTAAACACACAAACAGTATTAATTTATGTATTAATGCTACACTTTTTTGCCCTCATAAATGCTTTAATTCTTCTTCTGTTAGTTTGTTGGGAGCAGCCATCAGAAGATGAATACACTGTGGTCATAAAGGAATGGACATGGTCACGTAGGCTGTAGTGTTTCATTTAGTACTAAGGGGCCAAAAGTGTGTCAAGAAAATCCCTCACACCATTACAACAACACCGCCAGCCCAAACCGCTAATACGAGGCATGCTTTCATGTTATTTATTCCAAATCCTGACCCTTCGATCCAAATGACATAGTAGAAATCGAGACTCACGAGACCAGACAGCGTTTTTTCAATCTCCTATTGTCCAATTTAGGTGAGCCCGTGTAATTTGTATCCTCGTAATCCTGTTCTTAGCTGACAGGTGACCACACCTGGTGTGGTCTTTAGCTGCTGTCTGCTTCAATGTGTTGTGCTCTTCAGGTTGTAACAAGCGGTTATTTGAGTTATTGCTGCCTTCCTATAATCTTGAAGCAATCTGGCCATTCTCCTCTAACCCTTGACATCAACAAAGTATTTTTACCCAGAGCTGCTCAGCTGATTTTTTTGTCAGAGCATTCTCTGTAAACCTTAGAGTTGGTCGTGTGGGGAAAATCCCAGTAGATCAGCAGTTTCTGAAATACTCAGCCTGGCTGGTACCATCAACCTGCATTCAAAGTCCCTTAAATTACCTTTCGTCCCCATTCTGATGCTCAGTTTGAACTTTTTTGACTACGTCTCCATGTGATGATCTGATGAACAGGTGTACCTAATAAGGCAGTGGATTCATCACAGGAACACCTGAATTGTGACTCTTTTCTTCTATGAAACAACAACACATCACAATCACCAGATTCTCATTTAAAAACAAACAAAAAATATTTCTCAGGCTTTCTCTTGTGAAAATCCCCCATTCTGTGGACTCCTGGCCCACTCGGCATCTGTGTGCAAACATCTGGGAGGCTTGGGAGAAACATTTCGTGAATACTTCCCTAGATTGGACAAACAATTTCATGGGGGAGCGAGCTCGATTGAGTCTGCTCGCTACAGAATTACCCACCTAATAGCTCCTGACTGCAGCATTACTGTCAAATAAATGAAAATGTGTGAATGCAAGAGTGGCCATTACACACTGTTATGTTTAATATATTTTTACGTGCACTGCTCATTTTACAGCCTAGCGAGCGCTGCATTTTATTCCTCTTTACCATAAATGTGTTATGGGTTACAAAATGCATGATAGGGCCACTTATTAAAGCTCTCAGAGTCTTGTTGGGTACTTTGAATACAAATTCAGTGTTCATTATATACAGAGCTTGAGCTTGGCTATTTCGGTAATGCATTACTGGAATGCTATTGGGCATTTAAGTTGCACAGCAGCGTTTGTGTTGGCATGAAAGGAAACACTTAGCGACAGCCTTTAAGCACCCCCGATCCTCATTCTTTTTTTTCTCCCCCTCCTCAACAGCAGACAGAAATATGCTAAATATGCAGCAGAGTGACCCGAGTCCATAGATCAAGGTTTATTTTTAGGAGAGGCACCTCACTCCCATGCTCCACCCAGGTTTTCTCATTATCTGTACCAGGGTTAGCACATGCAGAGATAATGGCTGAATGCCTGGCCTCCCACTCGCTCCTGAGACACGTAGATAGGTCACATTTTCTGATCTTTAAGGCAGAAAAACACCGATCTAATAACATGTAAGCCGATTCTATTTCAGATATGTACATTTGAGTATCTGTGGTAAACTTCCCTTAAAGTCAGTGCACCCTTGTGAGCAAGCTGGCCGCACACAAATCTAACACCAAAAGGCTCATATCCTTCAGCACAGGTGAGTTATGGGGCTATTATCGTAGCATGAAATTAGGTTCCTGACAGTAAGCACCTATAGCAGGTTTAAATCACTGCACGGGGAGAAACCTGTGCTTGTACAGTTGGGTAATGGCATGCACGTGGCTGGAATATAACTGGAATGCAATGCAGAGTAATAACAACGGAGCTTTGCAACAGCATGCTGCAATGACTCGCAGGATGTTGTATTAATTACACTTCCTCTAACTTCGGCTCATTATGCAGGAGAACTCCAGAACAGGTTTGAAATGATAATGATGTCTTTGGGACTTGTTTTTAGAAACAAAGTTATACATAGACTCGACTGAAAGCTGCAAACCTGCTGTATTTTAATGAGCTGGTAGCTGTTGTGCGGCTTCCCATCATATTAACTCCTTGTTTTGAGTTTGTGCTTGAGCTTAAAAACAGTTTTATCATTTGTTGACTCCCTCACAAAACTGTCACTGCGCTTCTCGTCCTCGAAGAGAGCTTCTCTGGCATTTTCTTTGTGCACTAATAATAGAAGTATACTGGATTTGTGAAGCACTTTTCTTGAAAGCAATGATCAGGCCTTAAGATGTTTCATGAAGAAGCCCTAAGCCCTGTGAAGTCACACAGCCGTGGCTCAGGAGACAGCGTAGGTCATCTAATGGGAAGATTGGTGGCTTTGATTCGCAGCTCCTTCAGTATGTGTCCCAAAGTGTCATCAGGCAAGACAGTGAACACCAACAATATGTAAATATGTTGCCTCACAGCAAGAAGGTCCTGAGTTCAATTCCACCATCGGGCCGGGGTCTTTCTGTATGGAGTTTGCATGTTCTCCCCCTGTTTGCGTGGGTTCTCCCCGGGTTCTCCGGCTTCCTTCCACAGTCCAAAGACATGCAGATAGTGGGGATAGGTTAATTGGAAACACTAAATTGTCCATAGGTGTGAATGGGGGAGTGAATGTGAGCGCAAGTGGTTGCCTGTCCAGGGAGTACCCCACCTCTCACCCTAAGTCACCTGGGATAGGCTCCAGCACCCCCCGCGACCCTGAAAAGGATAAGCGGAAGTGAATGGATGGATGGGTGTAGGCGGCTTTAAATGGCTGATAAGACTAAGAGTGTACTATAAATTCCAGCATTGCGCCCATATTTTATATCTTTTACTTAATGATAGGAAAGCTACTTATGTTAATTCATTTAACATTTTAATTGCCTTTTCATGTAAACACAGAGATAAAATCGTCATAGCAACACAGACTGATGTGTCACAGCTCACTGGGGCAATTTAAGTAACTGTAATTATGTTACTTTCAATGAATAATGGACTGGTGCTTATATAGTGCCTTTCTACTCTATTTAAGCTCTCGTAACGCTTTCTTAATGCAAGCCTTATTCACCCATTTGTGTTGTTTTGTTTGTTTTTCTTAACTATAACATTACACGCGCAACATGCAGACCAGAGGAGCTGGGGGTCAAACCACTGACCTTCTGATTAGGAAGCAACCTGTTCTAGAGCCACAGTCACTCTACAATACAGACCCAGCTAACTCACCTGAAACCAATCTTTACTCTTTGGGACTCATTTTAGTTTGAAACGGCTGTAATTGCATAAAAATATCTGTATCATTTACAAAAAGTTACAAACACAAATCATGAAGATTGCTTGTGGCTTATCTTTTCAATCTCAGGTTACAAACATCACTAGAACTGCATTTTGCTATCTTAGAAATATTGTCCATGTATCAGGAAATTATCAGAGGGAATGGAAAACCAGCAAGCTGTCAGTTATATCATCCGCAGGATTTTTTTATGCTGTGACAGTGGATTATTTATTGGTCGAGCAACTACAAGATGAATATTGTCTTATTGATTTTACCCTGCCTCTGAGGGGTGTATAATCACAAACCTGTCACCTCACAAGCCCAGTTCTCAGGAGAAAAGGGAAAACAAGATGGGTCACGGCTCCCACTTGGAATATAAGTTCAGGAGAAAATTTGAGACTCTGAGACATACCCACTTTAGTATTTAGATGAAAATCTGCTGAAGCCACATATGCGGTGTGTAACTGAAATCTTGCTCTTTTTTTTGTGAACTAAGCGGAAATTGAATTTTTTGTGTTAGTGTGTGATGTTTAAGAAATGGCAGTCAAACAATCCTGAGATTTATTTGGACTCAGAAATCATCAGCACAGTTTTTATGATCATAAACAGTTTAGTTAATTTGGACACTGCATCAAAACAACTCCCTAAATACACTCACCGGCCACTTTATTAGGTGCATGTTGCCAGCATCAGTTTTTTTTGCCTTAATGTGTTATGGAATTGATTCAACAAAACTGAGGAAGCACTCCTCAGAGATTGTTGATCATTGTATGGGAAAATCCTAGGAAAACAGTTGCTTCTGAAATACTCAGACCAACAACAAAGTGCTGCATTCAAAGTCAGCGAAATCATCTTTCTTCCTCACTCTGATGCTCGGTTTGAATTTCAGCATGTCATCGTGACCATGTGTACAGGTCTAAATGCATAGAGCTTAAGTTATGTGATATCCCTGTTTAAAGGCTCTTTCTGAGATCTCAGATTGAAATTTTTTGCTCTTTTTTAATGTAATAGAGGTTTATTATTGTTATCAAACATGTGTTCTGTCTACTGAAAGCCTTATTTAGAACTTTGAGGACTCAGATATTTCAGAACAACAACTGAGTACAGATATAATTGCATGTCGATTTTTAAAGTGAAGTTTTCCGCTGTCAGCGAGGTTTCAACTTTGAGCAGCGCACATTTCTTGTAAATTGTCAAGTCATAACAAAAAAAAATGAAATGAACTGCTCAGTCATCGAAAGTTGCCCTCACCCTACCCGGGGATCAAGTTTCCCTGAAAGCAGGTTTTTCATCTGATCAGAGCTGGTTGGGTGAGTTATCGGGTGCCTAAGGGACTCTGTGGGACCTGCGTGAGAGAAGGTGTTGAGAAATGCCCTTGTGCCGAAGTGTTCCACTGTGACTGTGCAAAGATCAAAGGGCCACTGAAGACGTGAAATCAGCGACACTGTTGCTGTTGACACAAGTCGAGCCGCAGAGGTGTACGGGGACTTTAACAATCACATTTTCAAGGTCTCGAACTTCCACTCAACTCTCAGAGCAAAACAGAAAGTTTTCAGTGAATTACAGAAAGCTCTTAAAGCAAGGAGTGGATGGATTTTCAAGGACAGGTCTGGACCCACCAGAGGGTCCAATTTGACCAACTGATGGCTAAAAAAAGTATGAAAACAGCAATGAAATTGTAAAAAATGAATTTCGATTGCTGAGTGGTGATGCAAAGCCAGCATAACTACACAGGGGTGAACAGAATTTTAGACCTAGACACATTGTTCGGATCATAAAGAAGTAAAATACGAATGTTTATTACAAAAGAAACTGTACATGTGAAGAGTTGTTGCTTTTGCACTGTTAAATACACATGCACATGTTATGACAGCAGACCTTATTCTTGCGAAGCTGTTAATCATGTTCTTGTAAATGGGTAAATGGGTGGCTCATCAAAGGGGACAATGCTTCTTCTTTACACTTTTTCTTCTTACCGCAAGGTAATAAAAAGTTAATTTAAAGAGCATGAATGCAGATCTTATACAAATGAAAATGTTTATCAAATTTCTAACTGACAATGGAAGCAATCCTTTCCTTTCTTTGCCCTTATTAAAGAAAGGGAAGGAGTGGTTGCAGTCATTTTACTGGTCTTGGCTAGTTTTTGTAACACAGACAGATAAATTATAGAAAATTATTGTCATACTCACAGTGAAGAAATATGTTCCCCTGTGCAACAATAACAAATGGCAAACAGAAAAGAATCCACATACAAAAATAGATAAATAAAATAACTGATGATTTAAAAACAACAGAAACAATTGTAAAAAAAATATCTGGGCTGCTTGAAACTTTGTACATATACACTTTACACAACTTACATATAAGGAAGCATGAAAATGCAGAAATGTTATCATAAAAATAATTAACACAACTATATTAACCTTTATCTTTATGGAAATATCGCCGATAAGTATTGTAAAAGCTATAACAAATAACCTTAAACCCGAAAGCACCTGTGGGAACAGTGAAGAGTTATTACACAGCGCCCCTTCTCTGCTTCGGCTTCAGTCGGAAGTGTTCGCGCACTTTCGGGATTCAAGCCGGTGTTTTCAGAGGAGTAGAGCGAGCACGGCGGGTCCCAGCTCCGCAGACTACAGCAGTTCATGTGAGAGCAGCTCGGGCACACCTGGTTGGACCGTGAAGAGCAGTTCAGCGACCGAGACAGCTCCACTCAGGTGAGTTTCTACCTGAATTTAGACCTTTGTTGTTCTCTCGTCCACTTCTCCACACTCTGACTTTCTTCTTTCGGGCGGAAAGTTACCTTAGAGATAAACAGACTTTGTAAACTTACTTTTTAAACAAAACCCGTCCTGCACGCTGAGTATCGCGAGGTGGAGGTGAGAACGCCTCCATAATGAACAGCTGAAAGTTTACTTGTCCTGACTTTATTTTCATTCTACCTTTCAGCAGCTCCCGAGTTAATCACTTGAGGAATGTGGTGCAATTAGGACGGTGGCCGAGAGCTGAAAATTCATATCAACTTCAACTTTTAAGTTACTTTTTTTCCTCACTTCGACTTTGAACTTATAAGAAAAAAGGGATCATGGCTACAGGCGGATTCAAGTCAAGCGCCGCGACGGACTTTTTGGAGGAGTGGAAGGCAAAACGGGAGAAAATGAGAGCCAAAATGCTGGGGGACATTGCCGCAGCCACTGGTACTCCCTTGGGTGCCAGCAATACAAACAGCAGCCGCAACGCCGTTCCTCCTCCATCTCCTCCTCCTCTTCCTTCGGCCACCGAGTTCACCAACAACGGCAACCCGGACCGAAGCTCCTCCGCTGGGAACTGCCACCCCTCCTCCTACGCGGTTGCTCGGTCCTCCTCTGGCACTTCTCTAAAGAGGCCCGAGGAGGAAATGCACCACCCCGTGGCACCCTCAGCCACGCCGGGAAGCAACCTGAAGAAGGCCCTGCCTCAGCCGGAGAAGACTCAGGACTCTACTCCCATGGCTTGCAACGACAGTGACAAGGAAAGCCCGTCACCCAGCAGCAAGGGCAAGGAGAAGAAGAGCACCGGGCCCAGCGCCAGGAAGGGGAAAGGACAGATCGAGAAGAGGAAGCTAAGGGAAAAAAGGAGATCCACAGGTGTCGTGAACATACCATCCAATGAGGTGAGTCGGGGGAAAAGAGGGCAGAGATTCACCTCAGCATCAGAATGGGTATAACTCGGAGGCTCGTTTTGGGATTGGTCATGTTTTTTCTCTATTGGGAATAAAAGTATTTCCAAAAAACTATTAGTGAAAGTTAGTCTCTTGTATGTGGAAATGGGTGGATGCTTGATGCTTGTGCATTTTTATTTTTATTTTTGTAAGGAAATAGTGGCTTCTGTGTGTTGCACTTGAACACCACTTGCCTTCCTACACTCCAAATTCCTCCCATACATGTGTCTGGTTTAATTGAGCCTCTGCTGGACTGAAATGAAAGCAGTTCTCAGATGGTGGGAGCGGGTGGAGGTGTACAGTATGTGTGTTGCACATTCATTGTTGTTGGATTTAAATCATGTCGCAGTCCTGCCTGATTCCTGTGGTTCAGACACATGCAGGAACTCTGATATGAAGCTTGGCCAACACTGAAAAAACACTCAAATTACACGGAAATTCTCGGAATAGATGCCCCCCCCCCCTTTTTGTTTTTTTGTTTTTTTTTGGTAAGGGGATGGTATTCTGGTGTCTTTCAAAGTGGTCTGTGACCACCTTTCATTCTCCTATTTGATAGCCACCCAGAACAATATGCCCCTGGGGCAGCACAACTTGGAGTTTGACCAGCCTGTCAGTTGGAGCCCCACATCCTGTTATTAGGTGCTCAGCAGTGCCGAGCAAAGCCGTTTGAAAACTGGTCACAAGCCAGGCTGTAATGCTGGGCTTCAGCACTCTGGGCTGCGCCAGATATGCTAGATCGAGCCCATAGGCAGCTGATTATGTAGTAAAGTGGGCGAACCGTCTATTATTGGGGGAGGTAGGAGGTGATCTGATGAGGTGGTGAGCTGATTTGTGTGAGCGGGGAAGAGAGAGAAAGAACTGGAAGTGCTGTGGTCTGAGAAAGTTTGTAGAACTTCCCGAGGCAGGTCCTTATCCCTAAAAGTATAGTGAGTAAGAGTATAAAAGATGGACGTACCTGCTGGTTTTTAATTCAGCTTTAAGTGTCCAATGAAAGAAACTGCAGGTTTTCTGTGCACTAGGCTTGGGTGCTATGGTGATGCTGATGTGCTTGCAGTCCAACACTGTGTCCAGTGTGCTTGTAAACTATTTACATACCCTAATTCCTGTCAGCGCCTTGCAATTCCTGTTAATGTTCTCTTTTAATTGTTATTTAAAAGTTATGTACAGCTGAAGGCAGATCACTACATTTGTTAAATAAAATGACAAATACTATGCAGATTTAAAAAAAGGTTCATTGCTGAAAGCATTTGTATTCATCCGACTCCACAACTCAGATTGGTAGGTTCTGATCATCATACTTTGTCAACCGTCGGCACCTGGAGTTGGATAACAGTGATTAAACTGTTCCGCTTATCTTCCGTTAGCGGTGATCAAATGGAGACCTAAAGCCCAGGTGACTGCAGGCAGCCAAAGATCAATCTTTGACTTTTGTCTTCAGCTGCTGAAGTACCTCTGCTGGTAAATATAATGTGACAGATTTCCTGAATGGGAAGCCAAACTTTTCCTCAAGTCGGGCAATCAGAAACCTGCGTAACATGAGATTAATGCATGTGTTTCGCGTTATAGTTAGGCCGGTGATTTCGAAGGAGCATCCCCAGGGACATTTTGACACGTCTCCGATGCTTTCGCACACCCGTGCCAGTTATTCGGACGGTCAGCAGGGTCAGACGGTTATCAGCTTAGACGATCGTATCAGTTTGGCAGCTATGTCAGAGTTACGTAAATGCATTTGTTTACAAACAAATTTATTTATTAATTTTTAAATAATGACTGTGAACCAGCTATGAGATGATAAGCCTCCTGGATATAATGGATCTAAGGTTGTGCTTGCACTGAGCTCATGTGTCTCCCTTTCGTGCACAGATCAGTGGACGCCATGATTCTTTGTACTTTGAGGCTTTTTTGTGTTTATTTCTGGGTACAGTGCTCTCATCTGCCTTCCTGTATTTATCACATTTCAGTCATACTGCACGGAAGCAGCTCGTCTTAAGGAAGTGCAATCAAACCAGATGATTACCACGCCTGAGATCAGTGAACCATTCCCAATCTCATCTGTTTTAGTGGGCTGAACCGAGCACGATGAAGCATAAACGCTCGTTACTGAACTGGACTTTGGTTTAAACATGCTCGCCTGGTTTGAGTTCACCATTAAAGGGTGTACTCCTATAATCAACCTCCAGCATCTTAAATTTGTCTCGAGTATTTTCAGACTTCCTAAAGTTGCAGTTTGAAGTCATATCCTGCACTGCCTCTGGTGCAGTAACCCCTTCAGGAAAAAGTAAAGATTTGCAATTTTAATTACTGTATATCTCATTAACTCAAATATAACACTCAGACTATACAAAAAATATAAAATTTAAATTTTTTGATGTTATATTGTTCTCTTTATTGATGAATTAGTAACGTCAGCTCCTACTTTTTATCTGTATTGAGAAAACTTAGTGCTTTTGTTGTTTTAGTTTAATATTCTTCTTAATATTCAAATTTTTTTGGCATTGTGTCACCATTTAAAAGTAATGTTTACCCATAATCCAGCTTTAATTATGGAAGCTTTATCTCATGGTTTGAGATCCTGCAAGCTTTGCACACAGATGGAAACACAAAAATCCAGAAACCGGTTGCCCGGCAGATGGACTCCTTTTGTGAAAAGTTTTCTCTTTTCTCCTCCTGTTGGATTGGGGGGGGGCAAACTATGCAAATGAAGACTTCCTCACACAAGCTGCCTTTGTGATGTGAATATTAGTGGACAGGTGTGAATAGAGATGCCTGGGATTATCTCCCCGCTCGTTCTGTGCAGCATAATAGCTGCTGAGCGGGATTTCATAGCATCCTGGGAACCCAATCTTCTGCCTGTTGAGGCCATAATGGCCCGATAAAAGCTCCCAGCTCTGCATTGCATCAGTCAGTACCTCCTCCAGCGATCCGGGACGGTGTCTCCTTTCTCTCACCCTGCTCACTCCTGCGGGTCCGAGGGCATTGTTGCCGATGCTGACCTTTGACCTGCACCGCACATTCATATGTGTCTGAGGAATGCGAAAACAAGAGCTTAGATTCAGTGAGTTCTCTTATCTTAAAATGTTTTGGGTTGTGATGTAAGCATGTTTCCCATCAGATCACGCTGCCTGCAGTCTTGTGGTG
Source organism: Oreochromis niloticus (assembly GCF_001858045.2). Lineage (NCBI taxonomy): Eukaryota > Metazoa > Chordata > Actinopteri > Cichliformes > Cichlidae > Oreochromis > Oreochromis niloticus. The sequence continues at coordinate 15,992,759 of NC_031981.2, forward strand.
ATGATTCATGTCGGTCATTGTGCCGTTGCTTTTTAAAAAAATTCATGACCTCTGAGAGTTATGAGGTTGTGGTCTGCCGCTCCAGCCAGTGAACTTTGTTTCATGTACATGACTGAGTCTGCTCCACAAACACTGCTGGGGAGTGTGGAGCTATTTGGCCCCTCGGAGCTATTTGTCTGCAGCGTCATTGAAAAGGAGGTCAACAGGTTTAAGGTGCAATGCTGGGCCGAGTGCTCACGCAGTTAACACTCTGGTGATGGGATGATACAGGAGACAAGAGGGCTCCCTGTTTAACCTAGTTATTTGCGACACCACAGGGTTGTTAATACACTGTGTGCTTCATACAAACTCATGTTAACCTGTTAACACACGAACCAGACATGACTAAATAAAATTAAACTAAACTAGGTTTTAGGAAAAATGTGTTTTCAACTGAAAATGGCTCAAAAGAACCAATTACAATGATATTATGCACTTGCAAAACTAGTCTTTGGATTTAATCCTAGTCAGTTTGGCCAAATTCACCTGTGCAACAATTCTGAAATGATAAGGGAAGCATCTGCTTATTCAGATCGGGATTTCTTAACTCTTCCTTCACTGAAACTAATAAATGCTAAACTAAATATTTCTAAAGAGGACAACTCTTTCAAACAAGCCATACTCGTTCCGTCTTTTTCTTGGCTGTCACGAAGATTAACGTTTTACATGCTGAGGCGCGTAGAGTCTGAGATGATGATTATTATTTTATTTTTTTTCCTCCGAGTATTACACAGTCTGGGTGTGACCTCAGTGTGAATTTGTGGGGACGCCCACTCCTGGGAAAATTGTGACATTATGTTCAGTCACACCTGAATGCTCCAGCTCTACAAACTGCCAAAACGTTTGCTTTTATAGAGCTGCTCACGCTTCCAGGTGATCAGTTAATTCAGGACAATTGAGTAGTAGCACCTGGCTGCTACTTAATATCTTGATTTCTATGGCAGCAGTAAGGGTGTACTTAGTTTTGCTGCACAGTGTCCTGCAAAAACTTTTTCATGTGACTGTAGTTCAGTGTGTGCTGCAGACAAAACAGAAGAAATGCAGAGACTGTGTCAGTATTTTGATAAATTAAATGGTGTTTTTTAAGGCATTCAAATGCAAATATAGTAAAAAATACAGTTTTTGTACTGCAAGGCCTGTGTACTGTTTTTAATAGGAATATAATGAGAAAATATGTAATTCTTAAAATGTGACGTGCCAGAGGTACCAGTCAGGAGCAACTTGTGAAATGGCACCAGCAGCAAATGCAGGTTTAGCAACAGACCTGTTGTGAATATGTGGAAAAACACACAGAGATATTTTGTGTTTGCATCACATGACACATTACTGAGAACTAAAAATGGTGCAGACAAAAGGACACACCTCAAACTGAGCTAATCAGCACATCAGTCACAGCCATCCAGAGCTGCACAGAGTTCACGGAGAGCGAGCTGCAGTCTATTCAAACACTTCATCTGCATTCCTTCCACATGGAAATTTCACCAAAAATCCATGTGCGTGTCAGGATACACAATAAAACTATTTCAGGATAAAGTGTATATAAATGTATATGAAGTGCAGTGTGGTGCAACTCAAACTGGGCTCGTACACAGTTGAGTTTTGGCATCAGTTCTTTCATCTGCTCTCACAGATACAGTCTGCACTGACATTAATCAGCAAATACCTTAAATTCAAACACCCCTGCCTTGTTTGTTCCCAAATTAGTTTCTGCTCCATTTTGTTCTTTGGTGAAGTTCATTGAAGGGTGAAAGTTTGGAGAAGGGCCATGCTGAGGGCAGACGTTTGGTTCATTCCAACCCAAATCCAGATGCAGAGAAAATGTTTAAAATTGGTTTCACAGAATGGATGAAGATCAGCAGATTTTTTTTTTCTTTTAACATATTTGTGGAAAAACTGAAAATAGAGGATGTGACTTTACAAAATATTACAATGAAAACAGGCAGTTTTTGCTCAGCACAACATTGCCATCATCATCATCACCATGGTGATCAAGCCATGCTTTTATGCTAGAAAATGACGTTTAATAGATTTAAAATTTCATAAAAATCAGATGAGAATTGTAACAAAATGTCTATTAAGTTTCTCTCCTCTGTAGAATCAGTGCATATAAAACTTGTGTGCATGCTTCACTGCCGGACAATTTCCTTGCTCTTATTTTGAAAGTTGAAGTGAATTAGCTAGCTTTGGTCCTTATGTTTCCTTCCTTACAGGGTGAGCAGTTTACTAATGTGCCAGTCTTAAGTATTATTTAGCTGCCTCTCCAGTGAGTTGCACAAACTCCAGGTCCATGTTCTTGTCCTTGATCTGTTTTTGAAAGCAATTAAGACAATAGGTTTCTAATTGCTCTGCAAGTTATCTGGTCATTGCCGGCTGCAGTCCAAGACCGTTGAGTTAACTTTCATCTGCATAACAAACGGACTCACAGTTGGGAAAGTTGCTGATATTTCTCTTTGACTAAAGTTTTGTTTTGTGCAAATGAATGCAAAGTGCCACAAACAGAATTTAAAGCTTTAAATTTAAAAGAATCTTTTACTTTTGGCTCTTCAGGCCCGTTATAGTTGAAGTGACCTAAAACGTGCAGTTCAGTAAATGCAAGGCACAAAAAAGTTGGCTAAAGTTTAAAGCTGCAATAAACTGACAGTAGAAATTAAAGTCTGCAGTAGTTTGCTTATTAAAGGCTCTCAGTTCACAGCTGGACAAAAGCATGCAAGAATGTAAATTTGCATGGGGTGGAGTGTGCTTCGCTTGCTGTTTAAAACCTTTTCCAAACAAGGTCACATCATCACAGTAAATACCACAGGGATTTTATCATAGGCTTAGGTAAGCATTGGGCTATTTGGGCCGGGTGTTTTGTTTCCTCCTTTTCATTTGTTGGTTGAACAGCAGGAATGCTAACCTGTTTAATTAAAGCACGTGTTCGTAAAAGTGAAGTTCCTCCAAGCGAGAAGCACCAGTTTCCAAGGAGAGCATTTTGAATTGTTTACAAAAGCCCTTGTCTGTGGCCTCAGCAAAGGAAGGAAAGAGCCGATCTGCTTCCACGATGAAGTCTGTACCGACCCACCAGGCACCTATCAACACCACATAAAGCACACAGCACCCTTGTAATGGGCTGTGACACGTGGGTTAGCTCAGTTTGTAAGACTGTTACATAAATGCTTGCTCCCATTAAAGTGACCTTTGACCAGGTGAGCAGCCATTATGCTGTCAGAAGGCATCAGATCAGTGTTAAACAGGCTGTGAGATGGAAATGTTACTGTGTGTGTATTTGTGTGTACGTATACATTTTATAACTTGGTCTTTGGTCAGAGAATTTATGACTGTTTGTACAGTTAAAATCATTGATAAATCAATAAAAGAAGCCAAAAGGATTTGATACACAATGTTTAAAGTCCTGAAAGTAGAATGAGTGTATAAATTTGTCTACTTTCAAACAGACAGCAGTAACACTTTGCTACTGATTCATATCTGCTTACATTTAGGAGATGGGTGTAAAGAAACCACATGAGCTTTTTCGTACAACTGGGGCATCAACAAATCTTCCAAATTGATTTTTTGTTTTTGTCCCCCCCTCCTTAGTTTGCTTAGAGCGGCGGTGTCAAACATAAGGCCTGGGGGCCAGAATTGGGGGCCAATATGGCCCACTGGCTCAATCTGGATTTGGAAAATGTGAAAGAGGACATAAATTTTACACTTTAAACTGTGTTTTCCTAAGTTTTACAGCCTTTCCTACTGATAAAGATAAACACTGCTAAAATGGATAAACCATTAAATAACAAGGTTCCTGTTTTTTTTCGGTGTCTGCTATAGAAATGTTTGATTTTTAACAGCAGGTTCACAAAAAACAGGTAAAAAGGATGTCTGTGCAATTAGCAAAAAAACTATAGATTTTTAATTGCAGAACGGTGAGCGCAATCAGCTACCAGAACTATTCTGTAAATTTACATACTTCTTAAAACTTAGGGCCAAAGCAGCATTTCTTTGTCATGTGGAAAAACTGAGATGTTTTAAATTGCACTTCTTTTAATATACATATATTAAAATATCTGGGATTTATTCCATGAGATATTTTCACTGGTCCAGCCCACTTGGGATCAAAGTCGGCTGTATATGGCCAACGATGTAAAATGGGTTTGGCGCCCCCGGCTTGGAGGGTGTAACACTCTTGTCTACCACAGGACTGATTGGTTTATCTTGATTAGATTAACAAAAAATAAACTCTGTTTTTTTTTTGGTATGTTCAGCTCAGCCTTAACTGAATGTAAACTCTTACCAGAGAGTACATTGTGGACGTTTGTTGTGAGATTTTGGGCTTGGTTTCAAAAACGGGACAAAACTTCAAACTCTCTTGGCGGATTTACTTGTTGTCAGAACAAATAAAGCAAAAACAAACAAACGGAGGCAAAAAAGGGTCACAAAGCAAGTAAAATTACAACCTTATATGAAACCATCCATCGTTACTGGTAGGAGAGCCATCTTGGATTATCAAGCACTGTACGACTGTAAATTCTGCCATATATAATTACATAAATGACCATACATGACAGTTTCACTCTGCTTGAGAGGGACAAAAACACAAGAATTGTGACTGACTTAAAACTGCAAGATGTCACTAAAAATTGGCTCATCCCGTTAGTAGTATGTTCATTTCAGACATTAAAAGATCACTCGCCTTTTCAGTTTGACATTTACTTTTGGAGTTTTGCTGCAATCTGCGCACAAAGTTCAAAGTATCTTTTATCTAGGTCGCTGCGCTTTAGTTATGTGGGTTCAGGGACTTTGTAGATTATTACTGAAGAACGACATACCCCCTGCGCGGCGTGCACAGGAATGCACGGCCATGCAGAATTAGTCTAAATCTTGTGAGGTGAAAGCCATCCTGCACGTTTGCCTGGAGGCCGGCTCGGCTTTAAGTCGAGACCTCACTGAACGTTATCACAGACGTGATCAGATGTAGGTGATACAATCAGCCTCAGCACTGATGTGCACTGATGCAGAATTGTTTTTACACATAGTGAAACGTGTGGATTCTGCTGGAGAGTCTTCTGCTACTTGTTGAGTGAGATAATTGCCATCTTTCTGGCTAATCTTTAACTCTTTAGTGTGCGCATATCCAGGATGGAGAAGTTTGCGATCAATTGACGTATTGTTGTATTAGTGTCGGCCTGGAATTTCAAAACAAGCTGCTGAATAGAGCAGAAAATGATCAATCGTGTGGCGTTTGTACTGGTCAAATGTGGCAAAGGCTGTTTAACTGAGTACCCACCATCCATAAGTGTTTAACAAGATCCATCCTGACTGTTTTCTCTGCAGGCCCAAAACGATGTCAGAGGGAATAGCCTCGTCCTCATCTGACCTTCGGTTCGGGACGTTGTTTTGGCTTTAAAGTTCACGTCTCTCTCTCTTTACTCAGTAATTTTGCACCTTTTTGTTTGACATTTATATCAGCGTATTGCAGAGCCTCTGCCATAATTCATTTCCTTTATTTTCATCTTCATTACCAGCATTTAAGCTGAGAAAACAAACAAGATCTGGTTTGTGTTGCAGTAACTGGCATGCAGTGTATAAAAATGCACTTTGTTTTTGTGTGTGTGTGTGTGTGTGGAGGCACGCACAGATAAACGATAATCGGTTTCATGCTTCCGCTTCTTAGAAACAAGCCTCTCTCCGTTGTGTAGTTGTTGGGGATCACTCTGTACTTTGCTGCAGGGGATCTCGCTGGTTTGACCACATGCAGACACGCACACAGCGCTAACCTAGCAGGGGGTGTTAAGAAACAAAATTGGGGACCAAACGAGGAGGCGAATGTTGTGACTTGGTGCGTCTGCAGTGTGTAACCTACTTGTCGGACATTCCTGTGTGTTTGCTGACAACTGTGGGGAATTTGTGAGTCAGCCCTAATCAGGCCGCTCTGTGTAGGCATTTGGGAGCTCGTCTGTTTGTATTCATTAAAGTAGAATTACTTGGAGACCCCAGCCTCCCTTTCCCACTCTCTTCTATTTTAGAGTCTGGGTCACATTTTGTAGCTTCTGAATCCTTTGGTCTGTGCTCTACATTGACAAGATATTTCAGACTACGTTTTCCCGTATGTATTGCACAGTTTAATGTTAGCTTAAAGTTAGAGATGCAGTGTCCCTTTTTAAATGGACAGATTTTACATTTCTTCAGTTCAGTTGTGCAGCGTTGTTTGGTCTTTTTGATATTAGGTTAAAGTAGCTAGCATGATGTTTAATCACGCCATACAAACTGATGCAAGTTCCAACTGAAGTAGCAATGAAAAACTGTAAACAGGCATGTGCTATAATACTGATTGCATAATTATTTGCACCGTTTCTTATGTAACTTAGAGAATTCAGTAAAGGCTCAGTCACACTACAGCAAAAATGGGTCGACAACCTCCACGTGACTAGAAAAAATTGGTGGTTGTTTGGTAATTGCATTGAATTTTTTTTTTTCCTGTCTGGGACAACCTGCAGCATTTGTAGTGATCAGTCGGTCACCAAGTGGTTGACTTTGCAGCAACCTCAATATTTGGGTGACCACTGTACAGGTTGTAGCACAGGGGAGAACCTGTGTCCAAACAGTTAGTCCAGCTTGCCCTCAGAGGAAGGTTTGCAAAAAATGTTAAAAAAATCAGTGTTACTGGTGCACATGGATGCGAATAATGGTTAAGAGAGAAATGAAGAGATTATGAACAAACAATCTGGGTCCAAGTACTCGAGGCAGGTTTTTAAAAGTAATAAAATGCCTTCATTTTAGTTGGCTAAAGAATATCAAAGTAATAAAAGGTCTTTATATTAGTGTGCTAAACTAAAGACCTTATTACTTGTTTAAACCTGCCTTGAGTACCTGAATCTGAATTTTTCATGCTACTTTGTTTAGTCATCTTTTAATTTTCTTTCTTTTTTATCGACTGACTTTATTAGTGCAGCTAGGTATTTACAAAAAATCCCTAAACAGCTCAGACACCGACATAAAAGCAGAGATGAAATACTGCACATAGTTGCTAAACGTTCAGCACAATCTTCAGCAAACTTTCTGGTTTTTATAGTTTGAGAAAAGTCTAATCATCAAGTTTATGGTTTGCAAAACTTCCCAGAACAGTTCTTGGATGTTAAAAGCACTCCCAGAATTGTTAGCAGCTTTGCTGTGAATGTGGAAGTAAGGAAGCAGTGGATCTCAAAGTTAAAGATTTAAGTGCAAGTTGCACCTCTGTTAGTTTTCAGATGCCAGAGACTCAACCAGTAATGTATCCTTTCAGCAGGTTTTGTTAACATCTGATCACTTCAGTCTCAAAAAGATTTAAAATTTGAAATATCAAAGTACACTTTGACCGAAATGAGCCCAGCTTTATTCACGATTCGGCCAGAGACGGCCATAGCTCTGCTCACGCTGTGGTTTTATTGCATTGGGGACAATAAGCCTCAGTTATATTTGCATGAGTGAATGCACACTAACAGGCTGATTTTTGTCTGCAGTCTAACAGGTTTCACGCACTGCCTCTGGGTTATGTCACCACGGGACTCACTCAAACTGCTCTGTGAACATCGCTGTTATCAGAGGAGCTGGTTTAACACATGTGACCGAACCTGCACTCGACAAATGATGGACAAACATGATTACAGTTTGCAGAGCTTAAGAGGGAAAGTTGAGGAGTCGGACGGGGAAATGCTGCTGAACAGGATGATGTTTCCAAGTCTTACCAGTGCTTTGTTTGGCAGGTTTTCTCGTCTTTTCTCACCGCAAAGAGGACAAACTTAATTTTCATAAACAGAACTGCAAAAATGCATATTTTAATATGAATCTTCAGTGGTGCTCCTGGCACACGGGTTGCCCTTGACTGAAAACAAATAAGATTTATTAGAACAAGTTGTGTGAGGATTTATGTGGTAATTTTGGCTGCAGTAGAAATACCAACGGATTGAATTAATTTTCAACTTTCTACTGAAAGTCAGATAGCTGCAAAGGATATTCTCCCGAAGCATGGCTGTTTGAAAAGTTGCACACAGGCCACAGAAAGTCACACTTCAAAAGGACACAGTATTGAAAACATGGCTCAGTGAAAGGGCAAGGAATGCACGCAGTTGAACCCTTGAAATTGAATAAATATGTGGCTCTAAACTGCCAAACGCATGAAGCCTTGATCTTTAAGCTTTCCTCCACAAGAGAGAAGCCAGAAACTGGCTTCAGTCGAAAGAAGGCCTTACCTGCTCTCATGCTTCTGCCTTGAAGCTCGAGTGTCTTTGTGTTTGAACGTCCTCTTGAACATGTGTGTACAGTTGTGTTTACCGAGGCAGTGTGCCACTTTGAGACGCAATGCTACTTACAAAAGGCTCTCCTCTTGTTGACTTGGAAAATATACATTTGAGACTTCATTTTGAGGGTCTGTTGTGTAATGCAGACATGGAGTGTGCGTTCTTTTCTTCATTTTTGAGCCCTCAGAGTTAAAGTATGCGGTGCAGTTTGTAAGACCAGCCAGTTAATAGCTGGATGCATTGCTTTAGTGAGTAATGAGCAAATATTTTCAAGGTTTTCACCACAGTGAACTTGAGCACAGCTCGGCCACCAAAGTGTTCTGCTACCATCGTAAAAAACTAATAAACTTTTATGAACTGAAGGGGACTATTGTGTATGGTTTTGTTTTTACACAGTAAAATGCCTCATATTTTACAGCCTAAGCTGCAGTATAGGCCTTTATCCAGTTAACAAAATGATCATAAAATGAGAAGCATAATCAGGAAGACTGGAGAGTTTCCAGATGCAGGAAACACTCTGCCACACAATTTATAAAATGCACATTTTGTTAGAGCAATAAAGACATTAATTTAAAGGTAAATAATTAATGAACAAACACAAAGTAAAGAAGTGGTTATGAATATTCCAATTACATATTGATTAACTTCCATATTGTGGAGTGACATGCAAACAAACATTTGCATTTTCAACTACAGTTTTGGAATAAAGCGTCAAGACGTCTTAGCAATACTTTGATAAATGCGTCTAGACTGGCTGACATGAATGCAGGTCCACTAACTGAAAAGAAGAATGGATCACAGTCGGTCTTTGCCTAACAGAAGAGAGAAATCCTCTCGGTCCTTTTCAGTTTACATACAGCACTCTTTAATTGGTTGTGAAGGCTTTTGACCAACAAGCAGAGGATTCGTGTGTTCTATGAGATGACTTAGCCATAATTGGCTTAATGACATTTTCCTACGCCGACGTGTCAGCTTTTGTTGCCAGTGTTCTGACCCAGCCTGCCTCACCCACCATCACCAGAAGAGGTTGAAGCATCTTGCTGCTGCTACTTCTGGATGAGTAATGATTGAGCAGGTGTTCTGGGACTTTGTTCAGCTGTCTTTGGTTTTAGGTGGATAAACACTCTGAGACAAGGACTATCAGCAGCACACAGCAGAGACTCTCACAGTTATACCATGGACAGGCTAACAGTCAAACTGATGCTACAGCTAATTTAGAACTGCCAGTCAACCTAACGTACATGTCTTTGGACTGTGGGGAGAAGCTGGATTACCTCCATGCAGCTGTGCTGACCTCGTCACCTTTGACCTGTACTCTACCAAGAAACCAGAGGTCAGATTCTGTGGCGTTGGCAATATTTGGGGGGGAAAAACTGATTTTTGTCATATCCATTCTCCTTGTGTTTTGAACTTTTTCTTTCGAGTTTGTTTTAAAGTATGGACTTGGGATGAGACTTGCTCTTTTTTAGTAGAACCCAACACGTTGTCAGACACGCTCAACAACTGTTTAAAGAGGAAAACGATTTGCGTCACTTCTTGGCCTTTCTGCTCTCTTTAAACATGATGTCAGCATGAATCATTAGAGTTATGTCGGATTCATATCGACGCTGTGTTTTTCTTTGACGTTGCTCAAGCTGTTGTTTTGTCCGAGGTGCTTTTAACCCCACCTCGATAACTACGTCATTTGTGCTTATTGGGCAAGATTGTCGTTGATGTTGATTTTGGTAACCTGTTTTCAAGTCGGACTGATCATAAATAATTTTTCTGTTTGTCTGTTTCCCCTCTTTCTATGACAAACAGGCTCCATATTGCAGCTGAAACATCTGTTCGCCACTGTTAAATTGTGACTGCGTTATACAAACATGCTCTCTCAATTCACACAGAAAGCATGTCGGGTAAATTAATTTAAGATGCCTGTCATCATCGGACAGGAAGGTCACGGCACAGAGCGGGATGTAGACGCCGTGATTTGTAGTCTGATCTCTGATCTTCACACACTGGGACCAATCGTCTTTCTCTTTTCTCGTCTAATCAGGCTGATGATTTGTCACGATGCTTTAAAGCATAAAGTAAATATTTAAAAATATGAAAAACAAAATTTAAAACCTTTTTAAGGCGATATTTTTTTTTTTTTTTTTTTTTTTTTTTTTTTTTTGAAAGTATCAACAAGTCGGGGCTTTTCACTCTATTCCCAGTAACTGAGGACGGCTGACAAACATGATTTGCAATGCACTAGAAGACAACCACTTGTTATGAGACACTCAGTGAAGTGCAGACAGACCATGTAATTTCCTCCATGTTATTTTCCTCAGGGGTCTGTGCGCTCACCCCTTTAATTTTGCATCACCAGGCTCGGTGATGCAAACTATGCGCTAAGCCGATCCCGGCAATGGAATAACTGAGACCCCCATGTTTGTTCTTTAAAACCTATATCTTTATTGATTGAAAAGTATCGCTTTATTTAGTGGTTTCTACTTGTTGGCGTCTGGCCGTAACACCTCTGAGTGAAAGTTGAATGAACACCTGCAGACTCGTTTCAGTCGTTCATTTAGTTGAAGCCTGTCAGAGTGGCAGATTTTAGCATCGAGGTGCCTTTGAGGCTTCTCTCCTCTCTGGGTATTAACCTTTGCCTGTGGCGCTGATGGCCTCCTAAAAGATTCATAGCCTATGAAACTTCTCTTCAGTGTGACAGATTGGATTTTCATCACAAGCCATCCAGGTTGATTGTATGCTTTTGCTTTTTACTGAATGCAGCCAATCCCGGTTTTCCACCAGCAGCTCCTTGTTTTGCTTTCTGTCTGGTCCTTTTCTTTTCTGCATTTCATTTTTCTTCTGGTATTTGGCCTCTGTACCCTTTAGGTTTATTTTCCTATTTCTGTTTGCTCTCTGTCCTTCTCCAGTTCTAATAAAAACCCCGCTGTCCTCGGCTATCTCCTCAGACGGCTCATTAGCAAATCAGTCCTCGAGCCTGCATGGATGCACCGCCATTTGTTTGCGTCTAACGACTTCAGGCTTCAAGCTCATAAGTAAACATGAGGTATAACTGTATGTGTGGCTTGTGTGCCCTCTCTGTCTCCTCATCTTTATTTTTTCGCTCTCCCTCCCCGGTTTTTACCGCTGGTCCAGTAGCTAAATGTGGAGCTGTCCGGGGCACGATGAATGGGTCGGTGTCACCAGCGCTCTCTGTCCACAGGGCTGGATTTATCTTCGTCGCGTCAGCCTCAAAGGTCACCCAATCAAGTGCAAACAGTTGTTGCCTCAATATTATCCAGAGAGAGAGAGCCTGGCATGTTCTCCTGGAAATTATTTGAGAAATTCCTGAATGTAAACTCAGCGTTTTGTGTAGGAGCTTCATGATTCTCACAATAGACATGATGTTTGCATCCAAGTGCACCTGCCTTATCACAAAATTGAGCTGTAGGCAGGAGCGTCACATTTTTAGGCGAATGCAGATTGGGGCAGTAAGGTATCCTGGAGTATTTTAGTATCCTTTGTGGTTCTAAGTAACAGAATTAAAGCTGCTTTTACCAGAACAAAAAACCTGAAAAAATACTGGGTCCGCTTTGATAAAATAAAAGTTTGTAGGTGTTTTTGGTGGTGCTTTGTTAGCTACAAAGTTGAGCATAGTAATATATCCAAAAGGTTATAAATGTAACATAAGTGCCTCTAACAATGCAGAGGTGAAGACGTCAAAACTTTATGTGCACTCTCACTTAATAGATATATATTTCTTGCATTTAAAGACAGATGATATGATTCCCATAGTGACGCAAGTCTTGGTCCTGTTTAACTTGCTACACCTGTTTCCTGGTCAACAGTTTGTGGTTTTTCTTGTTTTGTTTTCTTTGTCACCAAAATCAACATTAAGGACAATCTTGTCCTTTTTTTTTTTTTTTAAGTCTTAGGTTAGGTATGCTTAACACTAGTTAAGAAACATACATTTACAGTAATACAGTGAGTTCAAGTTCTCTAGTTCAGCACTGAATCATATTGAGTCGGCTCGGTGTGGTCCCTCCTTTTAACTTTCCCCCAATAAAGATTACATCTGATGACCTCCCCTCCACCGATCATGATGAATTTTGTCACCTCAGTATATTTCAATAAAGGGTAGATGCATAAGTAGAGACCACACTCACTAACCTCTCATGCAAACCCAGTAATTGTGTTCTGGGAGCAAGTCTGAAAAATGACACAAGCCCCTCTTTTTTAGAAAGGAGCTTCAAGGTTTACCACTAGTGGGCCTGTAAGGGGTAAAGAGTTAAAGTGAGGTTTCTGAGAAGAATTGTTCCCCACCCTGCTCCAAAAGAACAGGAGGTGATATTACTGTTAAAAAAAACCTAACCTTAAAATTCAATCATGTCTGCAGGCTTGAAGTGGGAACCCATCTCATGTAGCTGATGTAGCTAGCTTGACTTGTGAAATTGAATTTCTTTTTCTTCTGCTTCTTCTTTTTTCTTTTCTAGTCTTAGGGGGTTTTTTGGGTTTCTTTTTTTTCCCCCTTCACAGTGGCATGATCTCATCGTGGACCACTTTTCAACAAACTGCAGTCTATTGTCCTAACAGCCAGTTTTTAATTTCCAAGCTCATGTACTTCTTCTGTCTTGGTAGTCAGGTGTAAAGGTGAACCAAGCTTGAATTTTGAGCTGATTTAAAGTCTGTGTGGTGAACGAGCCATAACCTTTCCCAGCCTGCGCTTTTAGCTGCTGGTGGGGAGTTCAGACTTTGCTTAGCATGACTCACGGTCTGGTGTGGTGTCTGCCAGCGGACAAACACAATGGGCCCTGTACACAATGGTCCTGCCTCGCTTCTGCTGGAATGCAAAACATGCCTTAACGGTTTCCAATACTGTATATCTGAGGATTATGTTACTCGGCAAGCAAGCAAGGTGCACTCAGAAATATGCCCCCGGCCTAGAAATGCACTTAATTATGATGACTTTGCTGCTGTTTGTGCTCCAAAGGGAAAAACCCTGTGTATGCTGTCTGTCTGTGTTGGAAATGTATGACTCTGAAAAAGAAAGGATGATTAGCGTGCACAGTTATCGGCTACAATTTTTGATTTTTTAAATTAATTTTTTTCCTACAAAGTAAAATCTCTTTCTTAAAACTACTTTTGAATAGGAAGGAAATGTTCTTTTAAACAGGAAGTTTTGACGTGAGAAAACGGGGCTTCTGATGTCAGTGCTTGGAAGTCGAGCTCCACTGGGACCTGTGGCAAATCCAAGAACATTAGTGTGATGATTGTGGCGACGTAGCCTCGAGAAATGGCCATTCACATACCGGCTGTCAGGCTTCTGCTTGTGTGTTCCAAACTATTTTTATTTTTGTTTAGCTTTCATTCCTTCTTTCTTTTTTTTACTCACTGGGGAAAGGGGGGGTGGGGGTGGTAACTGGAACTGCTGCTGCTTCTGAGACTTGAGATCCAAAATACACAAGTAACAAACTTGCCTCTCGTCTTGCCAGCCAGCTTTATCGGTCATTCGCTCTCCTTCCACTGTTGAGATGTTAACTGTCCGCTTTGAGGCGCTCTGTTTAAGTTGGGGTCTGCCATGTGCGTGCGTGCAGAAAGGAGGAGGTTAAACTGTGGTCATGCAGCTGCGTGTGTCTTTCTTGCGTATCCGTCTCTGAACGCCTACCATGGTGAGTCTCGAGCGCCTTCAGAGGAAAGTGATTTATAATGGTGATTGATGTCCCTCTGGAGATCCCTTACATAATATTACATCGCTTGTGCTGTTATGCAACCTTGCACAGAAGCCATCGTGACACCTCCGGCAGTGTTTGATCAGAAAGACGATTTTAGATGTGTGGAAAAAGCTAATTTGCAAGGTTCTGGCTGTCCAATTTTATGTTTGATTTATAATTTCCAGCAGGACTCACAGACATTAATGGGCAAGTCTCGAGAGTTAGTTCGGGACTCGCCGTGTGCTGTCTGGACCGACGTGCTTTCCATTAATCTGGCTGTGTTTTCTAGCCGCTTTCTTCATTTGCATGCAAAGCCCTGCCACTCTCATTCTCTTTAAGCATTAGAACTGCCCTTCTCTCCTCAAGTGACACTTCAAAGAGCAGATAAGGAGCTCTAGCCTTGAAAAATTAAGAGGTTTCAATCAGCTGTCTGTGCTTGTGTTTTTATGTGGCAGGCGCTGAAACTGAATACCTAAGCTGTGTAAAGTACTGGATTCGCCTTTTAAAAACTTGGATGAACGTTTTGTGCGACGGGGTTAAAATATGTAATCATGCTGACATTAAATGCAGATAAACAGAAGTAATTATTTTAAATCTGCTTGCGTAGTTTAGGCTCTCTGGGCCTGGGTTTGGCTTCAGGGCATGCCTGAACGCACTTACCCTGCTCCCCCCTCCCCAAACTGATGAGCAGTTGGGTTTATTCCAAGGATATCTATTATTGAAAATACTGAACTAATTCACCCGCTCGCTCTCCTTCGCCCTTCTCGTCCTCTTCCTCCTCGCGCACGCACCAAATCCAGCCCTCTTCTTTTCTCTTTACTCTGCTGAGCAAGATAAGCCGCATCGGGGCGCGGGGTCGTGGAAGAACTGCCGACTGACAGCGCCCGTTTCTGTCATGCGCCGGAGAGGACCAGTTCATTTGTCCGAGCCCACAGTATAATTTTCCCAGAGTCTCACGAGCAGAGCCAGCATTCTCATGAATAACAAACAGGGCTCGGCTCAGGGGAGTGAGTTCACACCAGGCTCTCGCTCCCTCTCTGCTTTCTCAACTCAGACCTCCAGGCTGCTGCTGAAAGCCCCACAGACTTTATTGCAAATTTCTTGGGTGATCCTCTCCATGGGCAAAGGCTTGAGCTGAGAAAGAAGCAGGGTGAGGATGTAGTAAATCTACCTGCTACCACGGAGCAAGAACAGGACAAAAGATCAGGTCTCTTTGCCTGAGGGCCAGTGTAGTAGAGCCCTAATTAATGCTTCTCAGCAGAGGAAGTTGACATGCCAGCGTGGAATGCACAAACCTTTATTTAAAAGACCATTATCCCCCTTCTGTCAATACACGCCTGTGTATTCTCTAAGGCACTGTTGCTAGCTGATATCTGCAGTCTTCAGTCACGTTTGTTATTCATATCCCCCTTTGTGTTGCCTTATCCAGGTTAAGGGAGGTTCCACAGCTCTAATAGCCCTCGGCAAATTGAGTGGCTTTTCTAATCTGACATCCCTGCAGGTTTTTAAGGAAAAGAGGGGGGAAAGAAAACTGGCAAGTAACCACAAACACGCAGGCACACGGAGGGGAGGGCAGCGATAACTATCAACATCCTCTCTCTTATTTGTATGTAAATATGGGGATGCGGCGGCGCATTGAATCAGCCCTGTAGAGACAGCTAGCAGGGAACGGAGAAGAGAAATTTTACTGTCGCCCAGAACTCGTCAACGCGCTGCGTCTGTGCCATCGCATTGCACCGGGTGGGGTGGAGTAGTGAGGAATGTGGTAATCATGCTCTTGCCCTGCCCTGCCCAGGCCCGCTCTGCCTTTTTGTATGCACTTTGTAGTTTTTGTTTCAGTTTCAAAGGCTTCAGCTATTAGTCTTTCTCTGAACGGCACGCTGTGACATAAAGGTCTCAGATAGTGGAAAGTGTTTGTCTCGTTCTTCTAGAACAAGCTCAGCCCCCCCAAATCTTCTCTCTTATTCCTGCTATGACGGGAATGTGGTGACACAATTGGTAATCTGGGTTGAATCGTACCACACAGAACAATAAGCTGTGTTCAGTGTCTTCTCTCAGCCTTCACACGTCACCGACATCTTCAGATTTCAGCACTCTTCATAATATTTTGGCTCGGGTTTGATGCATGGCTTTCCTTTTGCAGTACGTACACAGAAGCTGTGTGTTTCGTAAGTCCTTGGTGTTTACATAAAAAAAGAAAAAGTATTTATGAGACAATAAAGTCCAACTAAGTGCAGCCAAAAACTGTCTGCATGCTTTACATAGCAAGATTTATTCTGAGCTGAAGCATAAAACTTATTGTTTCCTGGAGCATGTTGTGCTCCACTTCCCTGTTGTGAAACTATACCACTGCTCTGGTCTTGTGATGTAATGTTGTAACCAGTCACATTTGAACAAAAATAAATGTCAGGCTCCGCACGGTTTGACGTTTGGCCTCCAGCACCAGTGCATTTTTCATTAAGCTTACCTTTATTTGCCTTCAGTGAATATTTCAGATTATTTTCCATTTTGGGAATGAACGACTGGCAGCAGCAAGGAGACGGCAGAGTTTTTGAAGCACCTGAAATTTCAGAATTTCTTGCTTAAGGCATTTTCATCAAATTGAATTATTACTCTTTTGTATTAAGTTAATTATATTTGGTTTGTTTTGCATATTTATTTTTTCCCGACAAAGTGACTCATCCGCTGATGGATTTTACTTCGTTCTTATCAGTTGAAATATTATTATTGCATATGCATTTGCCTTCCCTTCTGATTTTCCTGTGAGTTTGCAGCACATGAAGAGTTGAATATGATTAAACATTAAAGGCGCAATTTGTCCTCCATCTGCTATCCGAAGCGCTGCCTTCACTAAGATTTGGAAACCCGCTGTCACTCAAAGTTTGACTGACTGCTGAAAATGAAGCTGCAGATGATATACTGACTAACACGGAGCGGAAAACGAAATTTCACATTCAAGATTGTTTTTTCATGCCTTTAAATTATTGTTGACACCACGTTGTGTGATAACACATGAATATAATTGGACATTGTTTCCCATTTAGAAACGGCGAGTGGTTTTCCCACTCATCAGCACCTGATTATGGCTGATCCGGCTGCTTGTTTCTAATTTTGTTATTGTGTAAAAAGTTCTACAAAAGGGGGAAAAAGTGAGGAAGTACAAATATAATCCTACTGCTGTTGTATTAGGATCTTGAAATGTTTTGCATCATTTCAGTTCCATGATGCTTTAATATTAACCCTAATATTTAATATTAACCCTAATCCATATTTGAGTTGGTAACTGTTAACCTCAAATCTGTGGCGTTTTTACGTTGATGATGTAGCGCTTTTAGAGGTTTCTCCTGAAGCCAACTAAAGCTGAAAATAACGCGTTTCATAAGTGTCTAATGACACATGTATGTCTACACATGTATCTATGCATACATGTGTAGATTCTGCTTTATTATTATGTGTGAGAAAAATGCTGATATTTCATGTTGTTATGAAATGTTACAGATTTACCACTTAGATTATAGATTATAAAATAGATCTCATAGAATGTAAAATTGGATTAAATTTCTTATTTTAAGATCTAATGGCAGCAGTGTCGTTCGGTGGCACGGTGGTTAGCACCTCACAGTAAGAAGGTCCTGATTTCAATTCCACCATCGTTTCTGTGTGGAGTTTGCATGTTCTTCCCATATTTGTGTGGGGTCTTTCCGGGTATTCCGGCTTCCTCCCACAGTCCAAAGACATGTAGTTAGTGGGGATGGGTTAATTGGGAAAACTCTAAATTGCCCATAGGTATGAATGCTGGATAAGGATGGATGGATGCTGTCATTAAAAACCAGTGGCATTTTTGCACAAAAACTTGTGACAATTTCAGGATGATATTTTCAAAGGCTGTGCTTTTCTCACATGTAGCGCAAGGGGAAGCAAGCCGCCTATAGAGAGAGCAGATTGTCCGACTATTACAGGTACTTTTCACACATTGGTACAATCTGAAATCACACATGCTTTACATCAGGGAGCTGGCAGGTTAAAGACCATTAATATCCCACAGCATTGGAGCATTTTTGTTCCCAGATATCGGGTAATATCTAAGAAAGTTCAGAGCTGCAGTGAGTGTGTAAAAACAGCTTGATAAACTCCTCCTCCTGTCATGGCTTGTATCTAAAGTAACCCTTGCCTCTGAAACCACTCAGTGTGTTGAATGGATAAGGAGATGTCAAGGTTGGCGGTGCCAACAGTCAAAACATTAAAGCTGTGGGATTGTTTTAAATGTCAAAGCAAACTGACGGCCTGTGAGCTGCTCGTACGATGATCAAAGCTCCGTCTGTCACATGCTGCACCGGGTCCAGTTCACTCTTCTCCTTTGAACAGATTGTTATCAAGACGTATTAGATTACCGCTGGAACAGTGTCGGGTAACTGAGAATTCACTCCGGCCTGGACCCAGATTGAAGACGCTGAGGGGATTAAAATTTCTGCTGCTCTTACAAATGCATTTCTGAAGTGAAACTGCAAAACAAATGCACCAAAAGGTTTGATTTTCTGGAAAAAAGTGAACACTGTTTCACCTAAACTGTTCTCTTTTTCGCTGATCAACAACAAAACGAACAGACCGGTTGTACCACATACTTTGGTCACTGTCCCCATCTGGCAACACATCGTCTCGGCAGGTAGGCAACAGGCAGCTAAACATGTTTCCCTATGCCGATGCTCCTAATGATGGGGCTAGTGCCATTACTCATATAACTCCTGATTATACAGAGATGAATTTAATTATTTGTTGTTTTAGAGTTCAGAGAACATTTAAACTGGCTGCAGCTCGCTATCACTTTCAAATTACGTATCGCAGGGTTTTAACCAGCACCTTGGATTCAGGCTTCAAATCAAAGCACTTCTCTTAATTTTGGGTTAATGCAAGTTAATTGGTTTGTGCTGCTGGAGCACAACATGCTGAAAGACTATAATGATGGTGTCAAATTCAGAGAGGTCTCCCTCCGAACAGTGGTTGATGACCAACCAGTGTCATGTACAGAGGCACAAAAGTTTCACTTCTTTTAACTTTGAGAGTGATGGTCCTCGCTCACAAATCTGCTAGGTGTGTGGAAATATTCTCACTCTGTTGCACCACCGGATTCACGATAAAGGAAACGGGTTTCTTTTTACCTCAGTATGCATGTTGGTGGATGAATCCACAGGTGGATCATGCTGTTGAGTAATCGAATGGCAGCTTTAACTAAAAGTGAGAAGAACGGGGCTTTTCAGTCGCCATCGAGCACAGGTAAAAGCCAGACCACAAAATCTGCAACTTTTCTGAGTATTGTGATCTCAGCGTGGACCAGAATAATTGTGGTAATTGTCAAGTGGTGCTAATGCCCAGTCTGCACAGATTTGTATGAAATTTTTGAATGGAGCCAATCTGATTAACTGGAATGTAGTTCCTGGAAAAGCATGTTAATCAACATTTTTCACTATTTTCTTCCCCCCACAGTATCACATTAATGACAAAGATTTATTATGTGGAACTTTTCCAAAACAAAGTGCTTTCAGATAAGCCTTTAAACACAAAATATGCAAGAGCAATGAAGATGAATGCAGCACAAGTTCATGACCAAAACCAGACTCCTTTTTCGGGCAGTGCCTAAAAGACTAGAACCAAAATTTATTTTGGTATTTAAGAGTTAAAGTGGCAGAAGAGACACAAGAAAAGGCAGCGAATAGGGGGGAGGCTCCACTCCCAGAGACGAGGAAGGCCAGTACGATTGTTTGTCTTTCTGCTTTGCTGAGGAGCTCGCGATCGCCTCTTGTTACAAGGGCAAATTAATTTATTTTTTTACAGCCCCTAAAAATACATGTGGCTAAACACAGCATGTCATTATGTAATCCAAAACACAACCGCATAAAACACATGAAAGCAGGATACACTGCCCTAACCAAAACTTGCCCTAGCTATTGCAGTGCCACATGTTTTTATTTCCTGAATGTGCACACGCACCACAGAAACACAAAAAACCTGATCGGAGAACAATGCAGCGGAGTTTAAGGTATTTATTCATCTTGAAAGTCTCTCTGATCTGTTGGAGATCTGTGAGAGTGAAACCGTGTAAGAGTCGTGCATTGACTGAGTATTACCTGCTAAAAGCTCATAAATGTCAAGGCCAGTTTCCTATTTATGAGTGCCTATATGCACTTGATGACGTCAGTACGATTCTGGGAAAGTGCTGATTGTTTGCTTTTATTATGTGCTTTGCTACACGTAAGCACCCGTCGGATCACTTTGTTTGTAACCCGTTTAGTTG
The DNA here is from genome assembly GCF_001858045.2 of Oreochromis niloticus. Classification (NCBI taxonomy): domain Eukaryota; kingdom Metazoa; phylum Chordata; class Actinopteri; order Cichliformes; family Cichlidae; genus Oreochromis; species Oreochromis niloticus. The sequence goes on from NC_031981.2 coordinate 16,013,020, forward strand.
GAAGTACTCATTAGTAAGTAATCCTTTTGAAACTATTGTAATTTGTGCGACTGAATCAACTTTTCCCCCCGTTTATAGATTAATTTGCTGCTTGTTTTAGCACCAAGAGTAGAGGTGGGTGTAGTCAGCTATAATGCTTGTTTCAGTTTGCCGGTCCAAATTCCAGATTGTCCACAGGGAAATCCATTTAACCACTGTTTTATGGTGGAAATTGCAGCGTTGATTGCTCCAGAGAGTTTGCCTTCAGGAGAGCAGATGGCAGCATGTAGTTTACTCTGTGTGTTTTGGCACTTGAGGGTTGAGGAGGGAGGGCATCTGTGAAGCTGGCCTGCTTGGAGGAAAACGGAGCCGTGCCCCCAAAAAGATAAGGGTCCCGTCTTGACCCCATTAGTGGTGGAAAGGATGTAATCGCTAAGAAAAGGGCTGCTGGTGTACAACTGTAAGAGGCAACCAATTGTAACCTCCAGTGAGCTACATAACCTAATAATCAGTCTGCTGCATAATTCTTCTTCTTTTCCTGCCTTTATCAAATCCCCCCCACTCACTGTGGAAGAGCTTCCAGTAATTCTGTGCCATGTGTTTATTTTGGGTATAAAGCTTTTGCTGTGTCCTATTTTCAGACTGGAGACCAAAATTTAGGCAGCGTTTGAGTCCACAAACGTAAATTTGAAGAAGCCAGCTCACTAAAGTAACCAAATTGTTATTTTTTTGGGAGAATAAAATAAAATGATAGTAATGATCAAAAAGCTGTGTCTTGAAACAACAGGCTATCCTGCCTTTATCCTGCACCATTTTGATTATTATACTGAAAATCCTTTAGTGACTGTGTTTGCAGTACCTTCAATATAGACTGTATATAAAAGATGGATGCATACACTGAGACTTGTTTTGGAAAATAAAATGAGGGTGCTGCACACACACATGTGGTGGAAACATGTTAGTGACAATGTATCCAAATCCTGATACATACGATTGCTTTATAACCAATTTCACAGTTAAAAAAAATGATCATGGTGCAGGTAACATGACTTGTAGCCAATGAACGAGATCATTACCTCATCAGGAAAACACTTCCTGATGTAAATAAAATCTTTAGGGTCTTTTACTTACAGATGTTTATACAATCAGATTTCAGTCTATGATCAGCAGAGACTCCCCCTGCTGGCCATTATGAAGAATGCATGTTAAATATGGCTTTGAATCTGCATCCATCTTTTTTTTTTTTTTTTTAAGCCCTCCTTATATTTACTTTTTAAAAATGTTTTCTTTAATGATTCTTTTTTGCTAAGATAAAAATATTAGATCTTTTGATACTTGTGTATCACTTTTTTCCCATTATTTTGGTGTTAAATTTAATACAGAACTGGTGTGTCGGTGCAAACAAAATTGAAATTTTGGCAATTTCTTTAATGTGGTGCGCTTCTTTTAAAAGTAGGAAACACTCAGGAGGCAACATCTGCCCTGAAAACAGTGATGAATCGTATGAAGTTTTTCTTTTAAGTAAATTTAAAATAAATAACAGCAGGAAATTAACTTTTTCGGATTTACACAGCAACGGCTAAATAAAATAAAAATATTGAAGAAGAGAGACCGCTGGTATGAGCTGGACTACAAAAGCACAGATGCCTGGAAAGAAGGCATACTACACAAATCCACAAGAGGCCCACAGAAGGAGAGTAGATGAGAGCAGCTAAGAGAGGATAAAGGAGATGTTATCAACTTAATGCAATAAAAAAAAAAAAAATGAAGCCAAACCTTTTTGGCATCCAGTCTTGAAAAACACCTCAGTTTTTAGTGTGTAGTTTGGAATCTAGACACCTTTTTACCCCATCTGCACCACCTCAGGGCCATTATCATCCCTAACGTACCACAGAGCATCAAAACACAGCGTGCAGACAAAAGAAGAGGAGGTAGCATCTTTGTTGTGTGCTTATATCTGAAGTTGGTTAAATGCCAATCTCTGCAAAAAACATCCTTTTGTTTGTCCTCTGCCTGAGGGTATAGCATGCAGAGGAAGCCCACCGATGCACAAGCTGAGTAACTCACTTTCATCTTCTCTGCTGTATCTTTGTTGTCTCGTGTTTTGATATGTGTCTGTAGAAGTCAGATAAGACCGTACCTGCCAGTGAAATGAGACAGAGTCTGTTTATTGTTTAGCCTCAGATAATATCTGCTCACTTATTGAACACTGGTTCTGTTCAGGCAGCCTGTCTTGTCATATTAATCTCACACCGTGCGTTCTTCTCAGTGGAGAGTCAACACTATCTCCAAAGTTTGGATCTATGCTTCGGCCTGGAAGGATCACTCTTCTATTTTTCCTCCATTCACACGGACCTCTGCAATGAGATGGCAAGTCTAGTTCGACCAAAGTGGTCACTGACCACACAGGTTTAATCATTCCGCCAGATGTAATTTCCATGTTCGGCAGCTGCACAAGGGGGGAAAATCCCTTTTTCATAAGTGTCTGCTTCTCATCTCTGCTGGTGTGAAGAGCCGAGTCTGGAGAGAGTGTGGTGTAACCTGCCAAAGCAAACCCGCAGAAACCTGATGAGTGTCCCACTGCCGTCGCTCTGGGGATCAACTCGCAGTTCATTGAAATTCCTCTGATACACCTGGCTCGCCGCTCACTGTTAAGTCTGATTACTCTTCGGTCCAAAACGAGAGACTCTCAGGCCTGAGCGCTAAACCCTGACAGACTAAACTGACGTCACCTGCAAGTGATTGAGTGCAAGAGTGTTTAACGTCACGATGCTATGAACTGTGGGTAATTCCCTCGGGCAAAGTCTGGAGAAACGCAGACTTACGGAAAGTGGGCAGAAAGGGCTCAGAATGTCTGTGAAGGAGCCCTTGTGCGATTGACGATTTGACAGCGGGACAGCCGTAAGCCCCTGTGGTCTTAGCAGAACAGAACTATAAAGTCTGCGAGTGTGGAGTCTGGGATTGGGCAGCACACTCATTGCTACTGTGCTTAATTTTCATATTGAAAAACTAAACTTCTGCTTTTTTTTTCTTGGACTCTTATTTCTTTATTGTAGCTTTTCCCCACATATGAGCAACATGGCTGTCTACTGTTGCCCACATTGGTCAATGATATTAGCTATTTTCCCAGCTGACAGAATCCTGTCACAGTCCTGCAGCTCTTAGTGTTGGTTATTGAACTGTCAGGGTTTATTCAGCTGCTTCACTTAGACATGAATTCCAGCAAACTAGTTTTTGTTACCTTTCTGCAGCAAACGTTGTGATTTACATAAGGGAGGGGGTCTTTATCAGATAAGGGGGGTAGACACATGCAAAATGTGATTTCTTACCCTGTTGGAGCATAACAGGGCCTGTAACAGGGTTTTTACGAGAGCTCATAAACATGAAAAAAGGTGATGAGGGAAATAGCAGTGAAGTAAGTATCCAGAAAGCTGCATCTGAATGATTTAATGAAGTAGAAGTGAGATGTATTGCAAGCAAAATGTGGTAGTGATGCGTCTCAGGTATTAAAGGCATGTATAATGAGAATTTGACCTTATGAGTATGTGTCTAAAAATGACTATAAAACTGAGAGATGGTATCGCTGTGGTTGCAATACAGGGTATTTGATAAGGAAATGTAACACAGCGCATGTTAAAGGAAACAAAAGTAAAGATTTGTATAATTCACGCATTTAAAGTTATATAAGCAAGTGTGTACAGTTGAGGGTAGTGGGGTAGTTGTTGACTTGACCTCAGAGATAGTCAAATAATGGTTGTCAGACTGATGGGAGCTTGTTAGAAAAGATTAAAGTGTTGTTGGAGCAGTACTGTACATCATAATCATTTGCTAATGTTTTTATTTAAAGATCAGCAACATCCTATCTAATTGTTTCACATCTGTTGAATTAAAGCCCGTTATTGTTCCAAATTCCCAAATGGCTCGCGTCACACGTCACCTGCCTCTAGCTCATGCCTACACCTCTTTTACAAGCAGAGTAAATTAGTCAAATCTTTGTTAACAGCCTGTAATTGTCTTGATTTATAAAGAGAGGAGAGAAAAGGCATAAAGAATGCACACGTTAGTCTTAAATGAAACCAAATGGTTTAGGCATTTGTTTGTGAAGTGACGTCATTGCCTGTCGTGCCTCACAACAAGACAGCTCGGTTCATTTTTCAAACATTGATGCCGACAGACGCATCCTTCTAAAGCCTCTTATTTCGCCACTCCATTATTTTCACCGTTCGTGAACTCTGAGGGTATCGCCTCACTTTTTATTTTGATTATAAATAATTTTTTGGTGTATCCGCCAGCCAGCTTCCCATCTCTTTCACCTGGAATGGTCCATCTCTCAACAGGAGTCATCATGAATAGAAATGAAAATGGGGAATGATATTGCATGGAGAATAGTTTGGCAGGTGTAGGCTTTAAATAGAAGTGTTCCCTCTGTGTTCCACTCACTGTTTTTCTTCCTAAGCCATGTCAATCATAGCTACCAGAGTCCCAGAGGCCCCCGTCCTGCTGTGCTGCGCAGTAGGTAGGTAGATGGTACTCCGTTTGCTGTTTGTTGGGGGAAAAGCTGCTCCTATAGGCTGTAAATTGTGAATTCCACCCATGGATTCAACCACGGAGGTTGGCAAGCAATGAGTCACGAATGACAGCTGAAGACCGATTAATAACAGGCACTTCATTAGTCTTTCACTGAATGATTTTCATTGTCATTTATTATAGATTTGATGTGTTTGGGGGGGGTTATTGCATTCCCAAATCAACCTGTCTCATTCTAGCGATGAGCTAAAGCTGACAAAAAACATGAAACATGACTCAGCAGAAGCCTGAAGGTAGGGCCAGTAATGCTCTGCACTACTTTAGAACCTAAACAGGATATTTCTATTGTTAGCCTACCTGTTGTCATAACAAAATATCAAGTTACAGTCTACCTGAGTATTGCTGCTGACCCATAATCCCTTTATGGTCCAGCAGGCTAACACGCCATGTCACAAAGCAGTAATCCTCTCAAACTGGTTTCTTGAACATGACAATGAGTTCACTTAAATGGCCTCCACAGTCACCAGATCTCAATCAAACACTTTGGCATGTGGTGGAACAGGAGCATGAAACTGAGAAGTTTGCAGCAGCTGTGTGATGCTTCGTGTCAATATGGACCAAAATCTCCGAGGAATGATTTCAGCACCTTGTTCAATCTGTGCTGTGAAGATTTCTGGTTCTTCTTCTGGTTCTTGTTAGCATGGCTCCTCAGCTTGCAGTAGATCTCCAGAGCAAGAACGTCCAGAATCTTGGACTGATGCAGTCCAAGATTTCAAAGCTGGAAGGCCGAGAGCCTGAGCTGAACTTTTAAAATAATAGTGCTAGGATGTCATGTTGTGGATCATATGGATGGAAAAATGCAAGTAAATTTCATAAATATACTTGGGCAGGCATCAATATAACAAGACCCCCTGCCTGCCCAAGTAAGCTCTATATCTGGGAAACTGTAACTATTCAGCGTAAATCATCTGTGCTTTTGCATTTCATCAACAAACATTGAAGAATGTGAAATTGCTCAATATGGATGGAATTACCCTCTGTATTGATATAGCTACACGCACAGCCAATAATCCATAGAAATGCCATATCTGTGAATGCTTAAATTTTGTCTTGTGATAATTTCCCAACACAATAAAGGGGTCTAATAACAACAAACAAAACAAGGGGAACAAAATGAGTTGAAACAGATGGATACAGTTGTATGGTACATTGGGACCTCACAATGGGTCCCAGGGTTGTTTACCAGATGGTAGCCTTGTGTAGACTACTGTGCATGTGAGTGTGAGATATTGTGTGAGTGTGGTGGTGTTTCAGCAAAAATGATGAAAAATATGAGCCTTTTTATTTATTTATTTATTTTAAAAAAGCAGCCAGACGTGGTGAAAAATGCAGAATGATCCGGAGCTAACAAGACAAAGAAGGCAATTTATTTTCTGTAAAGCAGCCTAATCCTACTGCTAAATTTGATTTTTAAGAGACAGCAAGATGCTCTGTCTAAAATAATTGAATTGTGACCTGCTCTGAAGCTGCAGGGTACGCTGGTTGCCAGAGGTACTTGTTATTTTTTTTCTACGAGACATTATCTCCTTAATTAGGCTGTGATTTAGACTCAGAAATTCCTCTTCGACGAGCCAAACCTTTTAAAATGCCAAAAAGCGGACATTCTCAGGAGGAAATCTTTGCTTTCCAGACCATTCTTCACTAATGACAAGATCAAGACTCTAAGCAAATACCCCAGCCTCTCTGGCATCATGGGGGGGGGGACCACAGTCTTTGTGTGGTGCTTGATTGAATGCTAATTTATTCTTCTGTTTTGTAAGTGAAAGAATTTCCCTCTGGCTCAAGTATGAACTTTTTTTGACTAAAGAATGTTAAATTTTCTCGTAGTCTCTGAGCATGGAAGGCGCTAATCTTACTTTTTAATCTAATAAATTTAGTTTTGGATTATTTTTGGGGTAATTTTGGGTTTGGTTTTACATGATAACAGCACTCTAGGGCAGATGGACGCTGCCAAGAGACATTGTGGCAGCAAATGTACTTTTCAGCTGATCTTCTAGTTCATTCTTTTGAGAAGAAGTGCATATAAATCATTAGTTTCAGTGCTTTCTATCACCAGAAACCCAGGAATACCTACAAAATGTCTACTGAGGTTGTTTTTCTAATTTCCCAATCATCAAAATCAATCAAAACTAAAAATAGACCGAGGGGGAAAAAGCAACAGAACTCACCCAGATACTCAGAGATAAATTTAGCTCAAAATAATGCCTGCAAAATGACACCTGCGCACGCCTACTGACTATTCAGCTACGCCAGACTTTTTCAGGACTGTGTTTTGATCTTTCGCCTCTGTGACTCCATGACAGCAACAGCTGTGTTTGCCAGGAGATGTGACACAACCACAAACCTTTCTATAGCCAGGTGTGTTGTTCAGGTGTCGGTCGGGAAACCGGATGGTTAAGCACTGCCATCAGGTGCCCTCAGGCTGCTACTGCTCTCCAGCTGCCCAGCAGACACTCAGCAAACTGAGGGCGCAGCTGACTTGCTGCTTCTTCTTACTCTTCATAATCACTTGGCAAGCGCAGGCCATCTCAGGTGCAGTCTTCTGCACTGTGCAAGAATAGTTTGACAAAATATATTTACTACCTTACAGTACTTCTCCCTGAATGTTGTTCCCACGCTGACTTTTTACTTGTTTCTCTGAAGTTTCAATAAAAACAGAGGGTGGCAGAAAGCAGGGCAGATGCACGTGTTTTAATACCACTGCACTGTGAAGTTAAAACATCCATGTCAAACAGGTTTGCGTGATACACTTTCTGTGTAAGAGTACTTTTTGGTCTTTGCACACTAAAGACTTTATATGAAAGATGGTTGTTGGCATTGGCTTTTGAAGTCTCAAATTCACCAATTATGCTGTCACCATCTTGGTTTTCTTGGAGGTAGAAGTGTAAAAGGTTGTGAAGAGCTAAAGTAAAGTTCATTTGTGCATGCCTGTTTAGCCCAGAGCAGGTGACTACATGCTATATGCTTTTCTGTTTGTTGATGTTGAAGAAGTTGAAGTTGAAACCACAAGATTAGGAAATACATTCAGCATATTTGTTATGATAAGCTTAGGGTAATGGTAATTCAGTGCGATCTTGGGTATAGTCTGCTCCCTGTTTATGCTAAATCAATCCTCACCTTTCTCATTATTGGATTAAATCAGAATAGATGCCAAATTTGAATGAAAAGTAATTGAAATCAAGACAAAGAAACAAGAAAGTGTACCACAGTAATCTGCAGCAGGATACGAAACAACCTTACTCTGGAATGCAAATACAGAAAATCAGGAAGCAATTATTCAGCCTGTTGTAATTTTACCCTGTTAAAACATTAACGTGCAAAAGTGCAATCCAAATTTAGCCGTGTGGAATTACTCTAACGCTGTTAATTTTGTTTTGCTGTGCTTGTAAAGAGTCACGTGGTTAATAAGGAAATTCATTTTATACAAATTTGTTTGAGTCTCAAAACAAGGAGGGAGCAAACCTTTGAAAATTGTACATATAATTGCTTGTTAAGCCTTCTGAAACACGCAGCATAATTAGGGCTTTTTTTGGCTCATGTAAAATAGACTTAGAAGTTATTATAATGTTGGACTGTAAGTAAATATTTGTGAAAAATGACTTTCTGCTATAGTGTCATCAATCTGACAGTGTGTGTTAAAAGCTATATGCTCTTCAGTTGCTGCTAGCATTTCTGCAGCTTCCTGGATGCAGTGGATCTGGCTCAAATCCTGCACAGAATATCTGTGGTTCTTTTTGATAGGTCTATGAAACCTGGATAGTCCCAGAGTCGTTAGAGCTCTGAATAAGCCTGAGCCCTGAGCCAAGAAAACACCGCAGCAGTGGCCAAGAAACACGATGGCCGAGCAGAAAGCAGAAAGGACTGAATGGCACTTGGCTCTCTGACTGCTTCGGTCATTACATAAACCCTGTGAACAGAGAGGCAGGACAGATTTCTGCTCTTCAAGTGTCAGAGCTCCACACCAGCACAGCGCATCCCTTTTCTTTGTGAGAAGTCCATCGCAAGAAGGGTCTGCTGACACAATACTGCTCTGTCTGAAAGCGCCACTTCTGCCAAATGGATGAGCTCAATCTATGGCAGGTTGCAAAACAGACCAATGTCTAGCTACTCGGGAGGCTTTATTGGTAAAACAGAAGAATGGCCAGGGATAGCAGATGTTAAACAAACCATTTGGCATTGTGTTACCTGCCAGAGTAGAGATGCTGTACATGTGAGGAGATAGCACACATTCCACGGAGCACGTTGGTGGAGAATAAGAGGCTTTCAGCTGCAGCTTGGGGTCAGGGGGTCACATTGTAGTCTTCTGATATAATGTCCACAAGATAAGCGGCTATAAACTCTTAGCTCTGTACAAGATATCCTTCCTATCTATCAATATCACAGGCAGAATGTCAGATACACAGTATATTCTCGCCACAGAAAGCTAACTGTGTTTTCCATATTTCTTAAAAGAAGTAAAAGGGACTTTTATGCTTTGATATATACTCTTGCACATTGCACATTGCACAGTTGTATTTATACTATCAAATAATGAGCTTAGTGTATGTGCAAGAAATACCTGAGGCCTATATAGGCTGTATTTCAGTTTTGTCTACTCTGTACGATTCTGCAGACTGGATATTGTTTCAGCTTCAGCGGCGAACACAGAAGCCCCGCCCACCTGCTGGTAGACTCTTTTGTTTGCAAAGTTCAATTTGATTTTTTTTATACAGCTCCTAATCAAAACAACAGTAGCCTTAATGGGATTTATGTTGTAAAGAGTAAAGTAAGTAAAGAGTCCACAGGATGAACTGAGGGTCTGCACCATCGCCAAGTATGAAATAAATGAGGATAATGCTGAACTGCCAATCATGCAAAGCTACTCTACTAGATCCAAGAAGAAAAGCATAGAGCTTGCAGTCACTGTAATAGGTCCCCTTAAAATCAGCATGCAACAGAGGCCCCGGCTGTAACTAATCCAGAGAAGTCGCAGCCTCTGGTGAGCACGTTATCCTGTTCTGTTGTAATATTTAAAGAGAAACTAAAAATCAACAGGCTGTGGAAGAACAAAATCCGGCTTGTTGGGTAAAAGGCTTAACTGCGCAATCAGAAAGCTGCAGGATGTTTGATGCCGTCTCAGTGCCCTCTTGTCCTCTGGCTCCTCTCTTCTTCCTTTGTATGTTTTTCAGCAGCTTGTGTGGTTTTCCAGATCCCGCTTGTATTTGGACAACGGGACGTAAGATGGAAAGCAACAGGGTAACTCTGAGGTTTTGCTCAGCTATAAACGGTGAACGTGTTGGAACACCATTATCATGATTCAGCTTGGTACAAGTTTGCTGTGAAATTTCAAAAAACAAAAAAATTCAGGACAGGAAGGAAGGCCCACGGATGCCAGCACTGGGGCGAAAACAAGATTAGGGGTTAGACAAAACACAGGATCACTTCCCCCCGCGGCCTCGGCACTTCGAGCAGAAGGTACCCCATTATTACTGCTGGCCTGCAGGAACAGGATTCATTACTGGGAAACGGGACTCGGGAGAGGCTGCTGGGATAAACGCTGTAGCAGCCCTCACCACCAGCCTGCCCCCGCCATCTCTATCTGGCTTTTGTAACAAGCATCTCGGTCTGCGGTTGGGACATGCAGATGTTTAAACTATCTTACTGCACTTCAAGAAAAGCAGTTATTACTCAAAATCATGTATTGGGAGGATGAGTGTCTGTATGGGCTTGTCAGGATGGCTGAGTATTTGTTAGTCTGCGGATTCTAAATAAAAGTGCTTATATTTCATTAAACATTGTAGACTTAAAGCTTTAGATGAACTGGCTCGAAAGACCAATTTGACAGTTGCATCACTGCTGTACACTACAATAGATTCATTTGAGACACTTAAAATTTGTTTGAGCTGCGTCATTCACTACAGTACGTTATGTGTTTTCATTTTGCTCCTGCCGGCTTGGTAATGCAGTTAAAGTGCAGATCACTTTAAAAAAGTCCCTACTCTGACAAAGTGAATGTAGGCTACAAGTTCACTGTGATGGATTGCATAATTAAAGATTCAGCTTTCGGTGACTAGGTGAAATAAAAACCACTTGACGGCTAAAACTACAGAGCAAGTCAGCACAATTTTGCTAACATATGAGACCTGCTATGACGCATGTTTTAATGTGGAGATATTTGCAAAGGATGGAAAAGAGCCGCCTTGTTATTCAAGAAGCCAACAGCGAAAATGAATGATGAATACCTAATTTATGTACCGCTATTTTATTTCAGCGTACTGCGAGAGTCCAGTCTTTATACTTTTCCTCTAATGTGGTGCTGGTCCTGAGAAAGGTCTGCTTTTGAAAACCAGCTCACATTTAATCAGGTTTGAGTACTGATCATTACTTAACATTAATAGCAGACGTTTGGGTAACATTGTGGAAGAAAGTCATGATGGATGAAAGCTGAGGGCTCCATCTTCTAATCACTGGTGAAATCCTTGCGGTTCAGACTTCGACCTAGCAATTTTGTGATGTTCTTTGTGAGTTAGGGTAACTAGTCATTGGCACCACATTGATGGAAAAGGGGCAACAATCTCTGCATATACTGGCCTAAATAACTGCAAAGAGAACCAGTTGAACACACACATACCGCTGACCTGGCTCCTGAGCAGAGGTTGTGATTATAGTCCGGATACCACGCAGTGTTTGTCCTTCATATCAGCATTTTCAAGCACAGTCGGTCTGCCTGAAGGCCACGTGCGTAATTGTGGGGCATTCGAGTGTATTGGAAGATGCACAGACATCCGCATGTTTGTGTGTTCACCCTTTGACTAAATGAATAGACCCTCATGTATTTGATTGCGGAAAGTATAGCATTCAGCCTGCTGCAGGTTTTTCATCAGGGTTGGTGTTTCCACTGTACACCATCCACTCCCGCAGAGCAGTTAACCTAGCAGAAAGACTGTAACCTTGATTAAAGCTCAAAAAGTGCACTTCTTTCAGCGCCTTCCTTTAGGGCTCACCACAGCAAACCATCCACCTCAATCAGCCTTTCGTTAGCATCGTCCTGCAGCTCCATTTAGCACCCTTTGACTTGATGTGGTGAATGAGATAGTTTGGGTATCTGCAGAAGAGGGCAAAGTTTATTTATAGCATGTTTTAAACAACCTCTGACCGAAGTGTTGTACAAGTTATACAAAATATACACTGTAATCAACAATAAGTATTCGCTAAAAATCAAATTAAACAAAGTTCCTTCTATAATAACTCTTTGCTTGATGCTCAACCTGAGCTGTCCCTCATTTCTAATAATAATCTTCCCTCCTGACCCCCTTCAACTCTACTACCTTGGAGATGAAAGGTGAAGAAAATAATTTTTATTTAAAACATTTGAGCCGAGATGTGGATCATCAATATGTTTGATACTAGAGAAAATCAAAAGAGCTGATTTGCTGAAGGTGCTCTAACTTTCAGGCGCATCTCCTTCCCTCTGATCCGGGTCAGCGTTGTTAATGAGGCAGAGGGCCTGCCTCAGCTCTAGTTTCCTGAGATAACAATGTTTATGCCTGGGAAGAAACAAAGAACAGATATTGGTCAGGTTTCAGGAAACTAAAAAACTGTGTTTACCTGTAAAAAGGCCAAAATAATAAATGCATATAGCATGGACGCATGAATAAATTTGCAGCACATACAGAACTGGATTAGGTGCTTTCAAAAGATTTTCTATAATTGAGCAAATCTAATCAAATGTAAACAAAATTCAACCACCAGCTAAACATTTAACAAAGAACAACCGTAATTACACAATTTCTTTGTAATCCTGAATAATTTCATGGCATTTGGCTGACTGGTTAATGTCAGCCATTAGCAACACCAAAGAGTTTTTCAGTCTGTCATGCAATTTGTATTCCATTGACACAGAATGTCACTTACTACATATAACTCCTAATTTCACCTTGATGTCATGTTTAGAATGAGCAGTTTAGAACTCATCCACAGCTGGATCTGAATTGATAATAACTGTTTTGTGCCAGAGTTTGACAGGTGAAACACGTCTGTTTTTCTCATTGATGCAGTGAGTCAGCTGGATTGATATTCAGCTGAGGAGGCTCATGTTGATAAAATCCTGCTAATCTGCTGTGCTACTACTGTTAAAGCCTTCTGAATTTTGCATGCAGAGGGGTTACTGTCGCAAACATTTTATGGTCAGCTGAGGGTCAGGGATCCAGCGTGAGAGTCGAGTAAGCCTGCTTAAACCAGGGGAAAACAAGTTATCTGTAGTCTTCCCTTGACCTCTCATGTGCTTCTCTTAATCCATGTTGAAGAGCTGCCTTTGAAGGCATCGTGCATTACGATAGTTTGTTACTTGTGTAATGTAATGGAGAAAAATGTCTTACTACAATATGTGGAACTGTGCGTAACATGCACACACACTATATCAACTTTACAGACTGGGGCTGAAATGATCAGAGTTAGCACCAGCAGCCTTCTTTTCCTGCAGAAAGCAGTTAGACATCGTTCCAGCTGGGTGATTATAAGCTTTAAACCTTTTACTTTGTGCACCAGAGTACTGCAGAACTGAGCTTGTTAGTGCAGCTGTCGTGACGGGGCTACAGCCCTGACGTAACAGCCTAGAACCAGCAGTTAACTGGCGCTATCTATTGTTTCAAATGAGAATAAGTAGTGTAACCAACTAGTATTTTGGGGTGTCAAATAGCGAATGGGATAATGTTTAATTGTCTGATGGACTAGTCATGAACACCACTAAGGAAAAAACTTTAAACCAAAATAGATTTGAACCAGGAATCTGTTTTTTTCCAAGAGATTCTGCAGAAAATTGTAAATTCAGCTCAATCAGGTGCAAACTTAGTGTCATGATGGGTTTGAGCTTCACTTTTTTCTTTTTTTCTTTTTAAATAGAGTGCAAGGTTTTAGGAAAGTTAAAAAATTGTACTGTACTGCTTCCTCGTTAATTTTGATATAAGTTAGTAATTGATTGCTGCTATTAGTTGTACTTTGGCAAAGGCGGTTCTCTCATTGGCTGCTGCTACTGTTAGTGGGCGAGCACATGATTAGACTAACACTCTTTTACGTGCCTCCAGTCCAGTCTAGTCCGGTGGGGTCCACTGTAACTCGCTCTGTAATGGCAGTTGCACAGCAGTAGTCTTCTGTTTGCTAAACTCCAATTACTTGGTGACTCAGTTGTACAGTTCCATGGTTTTGTGTTGTCCACCAAGGATGGAAATAAATACAATTCCTTTGGGGAACCGATCTGTGTGGTGGTGATGTGAACAGGTGAACTCTATATGAAAACTTTTAACTCCCCATATCAACTATAAACCTGGTTTTAGTCTAACTGATGCCATTTTTAGGGCCAATAAAAATATCAGGGCTTAAGAATAATGAAAATTAGAAGCAGACTCTGCAATACAATTCTGTGGGACTTCTTAACATTTTAAATATTTATGCAAATGTATCCAATTCGACTGTGTGGCTTCTCTCTGCATGTCTACCACATGCATGGAGACACAGACATCTCTGCAATCGTGTTGTCTCTGGTTTCAGACTTCTCACTGAGTACCACATCACTGAGTTGAGGGCTGAGTAGGGGCCATGTGGTTGTCGGTGGAGGTCTGCGGTGTTGGAGTTTAACGTGCCATTTAAACAGTGACCCTCCTCCCCAAAACTGTAAATACTCCTCTATCCTCTCAACCCTGCCAGCGCATACTTAAAACGGACACGCGGCCAGTCTGCTTACAAGCTCCGTCGAAGTCGGTGCTCTGTTCCAACCTACTGTGTAGGTTATAGACAGGAGAACAAGTTTGGCAAACTTAAAAGCATGAATAGAGTCGTTTCCCACAGATGTATTAAAGCTTTTGCAGACGGTCAGAGATCTTTGCCCAGACATGCTGAGCCTAACTGGCCTGCCCTCAGGCCTTCATCTCAGGCTAACGCATCCCGAGGAACGCTGATGCTGCTCTCTCTCAACAATAACAGCCATGCCCCTGTTTGTTTGCAAAAAGTCTTTTTTCTCTCTCTTTCTTTCGTCTTCCTCTCCAGAACCCCCCGTGTACAGGGAACTCATTTTGAGGTCTGGCGAAGTGCTGATTAAAATATTATATTCTCACTTGGAGTGAAAATGAGGGTCAAGACTCAGAATTCAAAGCTGAAGAGTGAAAGATTTTGCTCGATAAACAGACTGTTTTAAAGAAAGCAGCCCGGGGCTTTGAGGCCAATGAAAGCTTTTGATTCTTGGGAAAGTCTTGCACGCTGTTTGACTCGACTCTGTCCCTAAACAACCGTATCTTTAAAAAAAAAAAAAAAAAAAAGCCCTCTTGTACAGTTTTGAGACTTAAACCAAATGCAAAGGCATCTGATTTTGGAAAGGATAGATAAAGCGGGACTGGGTTTGTGAACTGTGATAAATCATAAATGAAGTGGTTTTTAAAATATACAACTTTAGTGTTTTGAGAAGTGGTGCTTTTATGTGCCTTTTATGTCCTTTCCTCTGTATAAATGTTGGTTATGTGTCGGCATGTGGAAATATAACAAACCACAGAAGCAGAGCATCCAAATGCAAGCGAAGGATATCCACCTACAGAAACCAGGAGAGCAGCAAAAATCTGAAAAATAAACAAGACTTAATACACAAGAAAATACAAGACAAAAAAGTCAAATCAGGGAATGGATGGAAAGGTGAGATTCTGGAAGAGCAAAGGTGATCTGGCCATTTGGGGTGGTACACTGGAAGCTGATTGGCTACTTGGACACATGAGATAATTGGAAATGGGCAGAAAGTAGTAAACACAATAGACGTAAGAAACAAGAAAAGGATATCAGATAAAATCATAAGCCAAATAACAACTCAACAAATACTTAAGAAACCAAGATCATGATTCATTTGATCTGGGACATATTCAAGCTTCAGTTGCTTGAGTTCTGGACGCACACATTCACCCTGTTTGCACACAAAAAACCCCCCCACATTGGATATCTAGTGTCTTCTGCTTCTCAGCCTTTTTTCAGACATACCAGTAACTGATTAAAGAAAACATTATTTTTTTTTGGTTGGAGGCCACAGGCAGCGACAGAAAATATTCTCCTTGGAGAATTAAATGTAATATTTTTCCTGGCGATGATCCAGTCGTATTTGGGGGATGTCAAATGATGTCTCACTCTTGCTCAGAGTTGGCATACCTCTGCCGCACCTAACGGCGACCTTGGCAAGTCGGTGGTGTCGCATTAATCAGCCAACAGCTCCGGGGCGGATGTCCTCTCTTTGATCTCTGCCATACCTGAGTGCAGTGCTGTGCCTGTCTGTGCCCGTTACCTGAGCTTGACTGGCAGTCTTGATTAAAAGACAGTGGGCATCGGTGTGCCAGTTTACCTCTTCCCTAATAGATCATCTTAATGAAGTCACTGTGCTGTGGCGGGTGATTAATACACACAAGTCATTAAGTCTGCTGTATATGAGCGTGGCTTTGTTGGAGGTGCCCTTTGCTTGTTTGGAGATAAATCTGAGGACTAAGTGGTCGAGCTGTTGGCAGTTTGACAGAATGTATGTTTAGACTGGATCTGCACCGAGTATGAGAAAGTGGAAGTAAAAGGGACAAGCTATCTCGTGCCAAAACAAAACGGTTAAAAGCTGAACATGCAGTGAAGCTAAAACTTGTAAAAGGGGTCATCCTGTGATCCTGGGACCCTCCTATCCAGGCCCTCCTGCATGCTCAGAGATTTTGTGGTACAGTGTTGTAAAAAAGCATTTGCCCCTTCCCTATTTGTATTTTATTTTATTTTGTTGTATGTTTGTCACACTTAAAAGTTTCACATCAAACTAATTTAAATATTAGACAAAGATAACACAAGTAAAAACGCAAAGTGAAGTTTCTAATTGAAGGTGTGAAAAAGTGATTGTACCCAAACCTGATAACTTGTTTTTCCACCCTTCTAGCAGCAACAACTGCAATCAAGTGTTTGTGATAACTGGCAATAAGTCTCATTAAAGCGCTGTGGAGAAGTTTTGGCTCACTCATCTTTGTAGACTTGTAATTCAGCCACATTGGAAGGTTTTCGAGCATGAACCACCCTTTAAGGTCATGCCACAGGTCAGGAATTTGACTAATCCACATATCTTTTCTTCCTTAATCAATGAAATCATCATTTAAAAACTGCTTTTTAAAAATTTTCTCGGGTTATTTGTCTCGAGGTGTTTTATATTGTAAAATAAAGACCCTACAATACTACAGGGAAACCCCAACAATCAAACAACCCCCTTTGAGTATGAAGTTTGCGACAGTGGGAAGGGAGAACTCCCCTTTAACAGGAAGAAACCTCCAGCAGAACCAGGCTCAAGGAAGAACAGCCATGGGGGGTTAAGGGGAGGAAGACGAGACGAGTGACACACTGTACACATTTCTCCCTTGAATACAGATTGTGAGTTTGTACAGATTAGAAGCACTGTATGCATTAGCATTGCTGCAGCAATGGTTGCCATGGAAGTCACTGCAGCTGTAGCTACCTCTGCTGAGCAGCTTTTTGTGGACACTTGGTTTGAAACTTGAATCATGTGTTCAGCCAACTAAAATGATCTCAGTTTGTGGCTTTATTTTTTTGTGCATTTTAAAATAAGACATTTATCTTAATATGTCTTAAGTAGTTTAAGCAGGCTTCTGCTACTTCTGTTAGATTGAGCTCTCTCTTACTCTCAAGATCATGGTGTGTTCACTCTATTTGGCATGCGAAAGTTCAGTCTATAATAATAATGATTATAGACTTTAGCATACTATAGTTAAAATGTTTTTTATTGTTGTCTTTCGTGTGGATGATTTGAAAGTAGCCGCTTTAGTTTGGGAACCCATCACCTCTTACCTGTTCTCCCATCACACAGCATCCCTTTGACCATCATTTAAAAGCCAAAGAGCAGGGAAGTAAAGCACACAGCCTGCTGTGCTGCAGACAAAGACTGTAGCCTTTGCATTGTTGCTGCCAGAGATGGAGCTTCAGAATAGATGAGTGATCATTTTCCTCCCCGCGGAGAAACTTTCCAACCACAACACACATTCCAGTAGACCGTGAAGCTCAGCTCCAGATGTAGCTTCTTTTATTCTTCATGTGGAGAGTGACGGAGAGAGGCCTTGAGGCTGAAGCGGAGCAGGATATGTGCTTTTCTTAAGTAAACACTTGTGTGAGGCCCTGACACTTGGTCCTGTTGTAAACAGGAAGCAGAGAGGATTCTGGAGAGATGTCCTCTAACACTCAAGTTTGTAATCATCTTTTTAATATCATCAGTACACAAACTGATACCTCTGTTTACTGTATGTGACTTTTGATACATTTAAATTTTGGCTCAACATTTAATGGTCTTAGAACATTCGGTGTATTTTTAATTAATCTTAATTAGGGTTTAGTATTGTGTAAAAAGTGCTTCTCCCGCAGATAATCGGTCCCAGCTGGGCAGCATTCACTCAACTCTCCAAAACTGTTTGGAGGAGGACACACGTGTCTTCGCTCTTCATCTGGATCACTTCTTAATTTCTTAACTTATTTAGATTATGTTTTAAATGAACTTTAGCCTCAGTGAAGTGTGCACAGATATGTCTGCAAAATAGTAAATGCACGGCAGATTATATCATTTGTATACAGAGAAATATGAAGTGTTTTTAAAATATGCAAAGAATAGGCCAACGGTGGCTGCTATAAGTGTGTCCTTGTATGTACAAACTTGTGGAGAGTGATGCGTTTCAGAGGGGGACTCTCGAGGCCCCTACAGTGGTGCTACAGAACATTGCATTACTTCTGTGACACTATTTGGGCTGAAGAAATTATGTGTAATGCTGAAATGCGAACACATTGCTCAAGGCATTCAGTCAATGCCCTGGACGCTCATCCTTCAGCACTTTCAGTGCTTTGCTCAGCTGGCCCAAGGTAAGAAACTGGCCAGAAAAATAAACACACTGTGATGATGTCAGGAGCAAAAACACCCCTTATATGGACACACACAGATACCCTTTGCCTTTAGCTGAACTAAAAAGAAGCACAGCAATTTGGAATACTAGAGAGCAAAGTGGGCTCCATCTCTTTCCAAAACAAACTTTGAGATTCCCAACTCCACATTTTAGGAAAGTTTGTGCATAGCAGAGTGGTTAGTCATTGCGCAATCCACTCTGCGTTGACACAGACAGAATTCTGTTTTATGGCATCGTCTTTTTTTCTTTTTTTTTTCCATATATCATTGTTCTTAATCTCCTAATTATGCCCCATCATGTTTAGAACAATAAATTGCTGCAGAAAACGCCTTATCTGCAGACTTGTGTGCATATAGTAAGTTTAAACTTGTAAAACATGTTAACAACCTAATGCAAAGTCACACTATGAAATTCAAAATCAGTGCCATGATTATTTATTTCAGGTCTTGGATACCTCCATAGGTGTCTGTGTGGGGGATGATGAGAGTACCGGTGAGGGAAGAGGTGGAGGAGAGTGCTAGCTTTAAGCTCAGAGTGAGACTCAAAAGGAACTGGCATTTTCCCCAAGGACAACTGATAAACCGTTTGGCAGGAAAAGCCTTGCAAATGACTGCATTCCTCTTTAACCTTGTAAGGCTATTTTTACCGATGAAGGGTCTGCTGGGCAGCCATCTTTTGTTCACCCTGCGGTGTAAAACGGGAAAGCCTGGTTTGCATTGTCCCCCTCTGGGAGTTTGGCCCCCGATCTCTGTCTCGTGTCACGATCCAGCCGTCAGTGTTGAGACGTGTTTGTGCAATGCATCTTCGCCGCTCCTGACAGATGAACCCGGTAACTCTTTCGTACTCCATCTCAGTGAGAAGTTTGGGCTGTGCACATGTTTTAAGATAAAAATAAAAAATTAAGATTATCAGAAGTAAAGTTGGTTTTCCCAGACGATTCGTGAGCTGTCTGCTTCGATTATGAAAGCTGCTCGCCTATGTCAAAGGGATGTTTGCACTCCGTTTGTTTATATATAACAAACGGAGTATTGTGTCTTTTATTGTGTTTTCAAGGGACATTCCACTGGTCAAAAATCCCCCCTGACTTGTCCCCAGGAGGTGAAAGGCCGAGTGCAGACTGTTTTCCTGTTGCCGTACTAGAGTCCATCTGGCGTTAGGGTAGTGTTTGAGCTGTAGCTCCTGGGGGATTCCTGGAAGTGAATGTGACCATGTCTTAAGAGGATTAAGAGGAGACCCTGGTTGTGTTGAGCCAGAGGTCAATATTGCTGTTACTGTGGGAATGACCTTGCTTGTCACGACAAATCTGTCAGTGCACTCAAATGCAATAAAATGAGCAAGTTATTGTTGGATTTGTCTGGGGGACTGATTCTAGCAACCCGTTAAGCACTGGAGGGTGGGGCTGGTTTGATTGTACACTTATCTTGAACAGTACCAAAAAGTTTCAGATCAGAATAAAGAATTCATAGAAGCCGATTGTATAAAAACTAACAAGCTGAGCATATTTTTTTTATACAGAATAATAAAAAGTCAGACAGAATCTGTCCCAAAGCCTTTGTCACAGAGGAATTCTTGACATTATTGTGATAATTAGGTCACTGAACTTTTCAGTTTGCACATGCTGCACACAGCCGGAAATAGTTCACTTCAAACTACTGGAAATGTGCTCGCTTGATTAATGTGAGGGAGCTTCTGTTGTGGAACAAGCAGAGGCAGGACAAAAGGCGCCCACCTGCTACTAGTGAATGCACCAGGGATGCACCAATTGTGAAGTTCTGGACTGATACCTACACCTGTGGCCAACAGTTGATGCTGACACCAATAATTTACTCTCTGCTTATGTTTAAAAAAAATCCTGTCCCCAATTTTGCTTCAGAAAAAACAAGTAAACCTATAAATTCCATTTTATTTGCTGACACACAGAAAATAATGTGAGTCAACAAGGCCAACATCTGGAGGCTGTCCTGCGGTGTGAAACGCAACATTTTGTTTTAGGACAAGTTAAAGCCTGATTTGGCTTTATAAGAGATTTGTTCTGACATGCATGAATACTCAGTGCGGTTAACGCTTGAAGCTGTTGTTTTTGTCTCTCACTGTAAAGATGCTTAGATAAAACAATGTATTTATCCTCTGTATACAGTAAAAAAAAAGCATACCTTGGCTTAGAAAAGAGGTTTGGCTGCTGACAAGCTGCCTGTTTAAAAATGTTTGTTGAAAACATGGCTGCACAAATGATTCCTCATCATTTTTACAAGCATACAACCCTCATGTAATATACGGTTATGCAACCAAGAAGGAAGTTGTATATATGATGCAAATTTGGTAAAATGGGACCATAGTTTATGTCCACTTCACTTCCTAATTTCGTCTGTCATCACCTTATCACAGAGCCTGGATGAGCTGGATGATGATGATGGCGGAGAGAAGGACAGGAGGGAGGAGGAGGAGCTGGTTCAGGCCAACACGTTTCAGAATGAGTCCATGACAGCTGACCCTGCCGCCGGCTACTTACTGGTAAGAAGTGACATGATGTAAAAAGGAGTGTTGTTTTTTTATTTTGCAAATCAGCCTCAGCACAGGATGTCCACAGAGTACAGCCTGCATTTTCTCGCTTGTTATGTCTTTGAGCAGAGTAGCTTACATATTGTAACATCAGTGCTGCCAAACGGAGACACTCGGAGCTCAGGGAGGCACCGAGAATGCTTAGTTGGTGCAAAAAAGCTGCAAAACACAAAGGTGTCTTGGTGTTTCATCATCAATGGAAAAAGAGGTTAAAGGCAAAATGTAACAAACAAAGCAGCTGGTGCAACAGTTCCTCATAAGTCTGGGTTTTTTGATGGTCTAATTAACTTTTTTTTTAACACTGAGATGCAAGGTGTCATCAGAAAATTCTTTTTTTTTTTTTTTTTTTTTTTGAAAATCAGTCCCCTCTTTAATGTGCTCCTGCTGTTTTCTCTGTGGAAGTCCTACTCTGACCAGTTGCACTTGGACTTTAGAGAGACAAACATCTTCCTCTGTGTCAAACCAACCCGACTTTCAGGTCAGGGAGCGCGCTGTAATGAGAGCTGGGTCTCCCAGAAAAGCGATGAGTTTTCAGCAGAAGAGCTCACAGTCCTGCTCTTAACACCCTGAAACACTGGAGGAAGGAAGAACTGGCCCAAACAGTTTAGACCACAGTCTTTGCTTAAAACTTGCTCTTCCCAGTAGCTGTGCCTCCCTGACGGTTTGTTTTCCTCTGAAATAAGTTAAAGAGGCGTTGGATTGAAACACCGGAAGAGATCCAGCACACATCAGTGAAGTTCAAGTGGTTAAAAGTGTGCCACCCAGGAAGTGGTACAGCGCTGACCAAGAGGATGACTTATATGGCCAAGTTAAATTTATGAGAGTTTTGGTTAGTATGGCTGGAATCATTCCTAATCGTGCACCTTTTTACTTTTCCATTTGCGCAAAATTAAATATCTTTGAGTGTCCAGGGGAAAAATAGCCGAGTATAGACTTTATCTTGGCCTGTGAAAACATGTAGAGCGCTATTTTATAGACTAAACAAAAATAAAAGATAACTGATAATGATTAGCTTTCGTCCTGAACGTGAGTGGAAACGCAACAGGATCATCACATCTCGCCGCCGCTTAGCGTTAGCGTAGTGGAGCTCGGGCCAACAAAGTGAAGGGCCACATTCATCAAACTTCAGAATCTGCAGAATCTGGTTTTGTCTAGAAGGCGTCTGGTTCTTGAGAGTGTGAACCTGACACTGTTGATGTCTACAAACTGAATCTTTTAATCTTGGCAAGTGATTCTGTGTTTATTTAATAGAAGTGAGCTCTTGCAGAGGCCGTCTGGTCTTTGTCTGAGTAAGTCCAGCAGGTGTTCTGTACAATGAGGCTGTAAATGAATGAGTAAAAACAGAGCCTTAATAAATAATGGCACATTGGTAATTTGAGTTCTGTCTTTCACCAGAACAGTAGTTCATATTCCAGTTTATGTAATTTCAAACTCGCTTCTAATGGACATGCATTGATTTTCAATATAACCTCGAGTGCAGAGAGGATATGAAAGCATCCAGCTGTGTACCGACGACTCAGACATCCTGTACGAAAATCATCTGACTGACATGATAATCGGCTTTTGAACGAAATAAAAAATAAATAGGAATATCTAATGGCTCTGCCGCTGTGTGACAGCTCGTGTGGATGTAGCAAGGAGACGCATTCCAGATGGATTGGCTGTTATGCATCAGCAGGCTTATTTTGTTTTGGGCTGGAACTGTCTGAGGCTGTTTACGCGAAGCAAAGGCTTGTGCATGAAATATGTACACAAACAACCACACTAACAGGAAGACTGTGACAGCACCTGCTGAGATGTGGCCTCAATAAAAAAAAATAATAAAAAGGATTCAACTGTTTACATAAAGTGTTCTACATGTAAACAAACAGCAGGGAGTTCAGTAGAATCAGCTCTTTGCCACGCATCCAGTTTTGTAGAGGGGAGGACCCTCGGTTTATAATTTGGAGCAGAATATGCCCGATCATGCATGGGCTGAATCTAATCTCACCATCTCCGTATTAGCTCTAACTCAGAGCAGATGTGGCTATGCAGGAACTAACCATTAGATGTCTCACTGTCACTCATCTAAAATTGATATTTCTATTCTCCTGGGGCTCCGGTGCCAGCTTGTTCAGAAGAAGTCAGACTTGGAGGAAAAACAACAGGAGGGATACAATTCGATCAGCAGATTTACAGCAGAGCTGTCAGTTAGACATCTGCAAAGATGGAGCATGTTTTAAAAAAAAAAAAATAGTGCCGTTCCCCTCGGGTGCCATTTATCAAATTCTGTGTCAGCTCCATGATGATATACAACATCAGGCCAGGCCTCTTAGCTTGTTTCAAGATATGTGGACAAAAAGTTTTGAAAAGAAGCTCCGTTCACCTTCTGTTCAGAGCTGTTTTGCTGCTAACTGCCTTCCCAGGTCTCAGAGCATTTTCCAACCAAAACAAGCTGTATTTCTTAGCTGCTCGAGATGCTCAGATGTTTCAAATTCAGCAATGCCTCTTATTAAAGGACCCATGATGCATTTAAATGAGTTTGAGATGTGTTCACTGTGTGTGCATTAGAGCTCAGGCCCACACGGTTCTTCTCCTGCACATGTATCTGATAAGTATGGTAATCAGAGAGGCCCAGCGCAGGCATGTGCTCCTTGTTATCAGGGCTTACCTCCCTCTGGTATGCAGGTCCTACAAGGAAACCTGTTCTAGCGATCTAGCAGCCCAGAACCACGTGGAACATTCCTCTGGATCCTCTGCTTTTATTGAGGAGCCAGGTCCACAGCAGACAAGTTCAGCTTTCTCTTTCACCTGGAGAAAGCGTATCCCCGGCAATCTCCATCCAGCACTCTTTAAGGAGCCACATTTGCATTTTTCATTATCACCTTTCAACACCAAGAAGCGGTGCTGATGCAGAGCATCATGTCTGAGCAGCAGGGAAGTGTTCACAACCCGTCACATGGCATTTCCAGCAGGAGCTGTGCTAGCAGCAAAGTGCAATTCACTGTAGAGCCTAAAATAGTATTTGATAACATTCACACCTTTGTTTGTTCAAGATTATGGCTATATGGGCCAACAACCAGTGCTCATCTCTGACAGGCAAGCTCCCAGCAACAACTATAGGGGAGTTAAATTTGAAAGATCCTTACATTTAACTTCTAATTCAGGCACTTTAGGGGGTAAGAAAAGGTCTTTTAGGAATCTGAAAGGGAGGACAAGAGGACAAGAGGTTAACGTGACTTTCTGCTACTGTTTACAGTGCTGCTTATAGGTTAGCCTTGTTTTCATCTCCAGCCTTCGATCTATGTTCCAGGTTGGCATTTTGACATCTATTTCTTCAGCCGGCATCAAAGACCCAGACAGCCAGGTGTGGTTAGCGTCTTAATAAAATGTGTGACAGGACTGCAAAACAGCTTGAGTATAACAATAGAGCGGTAAGGTAAAAATGTTAGCTTGTAATTGCAGCCAGAACCTGCAAATATCTCAACACATTGAGTACTTGCTGCTGTTTACTCAGGATCCCTTAAAATGCCAATCATGCATCTTATTTGAGCGTCTCTCTCTGTCTGTCAGATTTATTGAATGCCCCGAGTAAAATTGTGATTTTTATCAGCTTTGTGCAGAGAAACAGACTGAGCCCTGGCTGGAATGCCAAATATCAGTTTTTCATGGGCAGAGATGCTGATCCTTGAGAAATGTTCCTTTTTTTTTTCTTTTTCTTTTTTAATTTAATGAGCTGCCAAAACATAAATCTGTGACCACAGCAGCTCATAAATGTCCAAACCAAGACTTTTGAATGCGTTTCATCACAAATTCCAACTGGTGTTGAGTGTTGTGGAGAAGGAGCAGGTTACAAAAGCACAGAAATAAGTAGAGTGCTCGATTTTAGTGATAAAACGCTCATTTCTACTGCAGAAGTTTGTCTCTGTGTATTCTTGGTAAGTGAGCGCTGCGATGTGGCTTGTAGGAGCTGTCGCTGGTGCTCGAACATTATAAAGTTACACAGGCTTGTGTTGTGCGCAGTGAAGTAGTTGTACATTTACACTGTCTTGCAGGCTCGTATCCCAAGCAGGTGGTTCACAGTGCACAGTGTGGTTACTTGACCACAGTTGCGGTAACGTCAAAGACAAGTGCAAAGAAAAGCTGTGACATAACTCTAAATGGCTGACCATTAACTGTTAGAAATACCTGAATTCAACTGAACAGACAGGCCTGTTGTCATCGATACAGTCCAGCTTTCTGCATCAAGATTCCACCAATATTAGTTTCAAATACTGCATCAGTGCAGAAATACTATACATGATTAAAGTTTAATTTTAAAAGCAACCCTTTATTCCAACATCACAGAGTAAAACTTACCAACAGTATTAAAGGTCCTGGAGTCGTGTTATTGTAATGTACTGTTATTTTAATCTGATCATCTCCCGCACTGCTGTGATTACTCATTAAATATTCATATTCTTTCAGATAATTAATGGTGACATTTAAATTGAATATGTTTACCAAACTTGTTGATCATCCACCAAAAAGACGGAAGATATTTACTTATTTTCTACTGTCTTATTGCTTCGGTGTGGATAGCAGGCATAAAGAAGAATATTGGTAGAAATAACTTGTTCCCTCTGTGTTACTGACTAAAGCTGTCTGGAGTACTTAGACTGTGGTGCAGGATCGTGAAGCAGTGCAAGGTTCTGACAAAAGAGTAAATGATTTAAAAAAAAAAAAAAGTAACAAGCAAAACAGTTTAATATATCTATAACTTATAGCTCTCTGCAAAAAAAGAAATTAAAACCTCATACTCATACTGATATTTTTGCTTTACTCGGGCCATTCAATAAGGTGTTGCTTTGGCATGCTTTGCATTATGCACTACAAAGTTACAGAGGGTGTCATCTGCGTCGAGTTTTGAAAAGTGCAGCTGCACCTGAGACTGCATTACCCTGTGTGTTTGCTGCTCTTCAACAAACTGCAGGAGTGATGTCACATGGTCTCGCTTTTTTCCCTAACCCAGAAGTGCTATGGCATTGAAATTTACCACTGATTAACTGAGTGTAAATTGGTACTTGGTAGTATTAGCATCATTCAGACTGTGCCCTAAAAAGCACAAAGTTCAGTACCCAACCCTAGCTGGGAGAGCACTACCAGTATTCTGACTGCTATGACCTTCCTTCATTGCTGTTTGGACTGGCATTTTCACTGACTGGAGAGTTTGTTTGTAAGCCAGCAGACCTGATTTATAAAACTCGTGGAGCATCGCCGGATTGGATAAGCTGAATTTCCAGGAAAATGTAAAAGCAAATGTTCTTTACTTAAATCAAATTCTCATTGGACACCATCAGACTGTTTCTAGGAGGGTTGCATATTCTGAGCATCTAGAGTTTGGAAGCCAGAGCATAAACACACATTTACATTTAGACAGTCGTGTGTGTGTGTGTGTGTGTGTGTGTGTGTGTGTGTGTGTGTGTGTGTGTGTGTGTGTGTGTGTGTGTGTGTGTGTGTGTGTGTGTGTGTGTGTGTGTGTGTGTGTGTGTGTGTGTGTGTGTGTGTGTGTGTGTGTGTGTGTGTGTTGTTTGTTTTCTTGACTGACAGAAAAATAAATAGTTTATCCAGATCAAACAGAGTTTGCATAAGTAGTCCTCATATGGAAACTGAAGTTAAACTAAACTTTCTATAACACTGTTTTCTGAGGCTTGTGTGTTATAGTTAAAGGGTAGAGCAGTAGAATAGCATCTGTCTGCCTTAGAGTTAACTATTAATGAAGAAGGAGGAAGATCAAACAGCTACTGTAGACTTTTAGGAGCAGCTGTGGCTGCTGTTGGCTTACATACAATCCTACAAAAAGAAAAGAGCAAATTAAAAAAGTAGGTTAATTCCAGGTGCCTCTTCAACCAGGCCTCATGCTAAGATGTGCTGTTATTTAGTTAAAGGCCAATTGTTGCTACATTTTGCCCTCTTACTCTTTTCTATCTTTGTAAATCAATCCAGGGAAGAGATGAGGGGTGGGATTTCATTCACAGGTAATGGATGATTTGTCAGTGAGGCACAGAGGCTGCT
This sequence comes from Oreochromis niloticus, assembly GCF_001858045.2. Lineage (NCBI taxonomy): Eukaryota > Metazoa > Chordata > Actinopteri > Cichliformes > Cichlidae > Oreochromis > Oreochromis niloticus. The sequence continues at coordinate 16,040,103 of NC_031981.2, forward strand.
GTATGCTGAGAGTCAGACAGAAGCCAAGCTCTGACTGATAGATCGCAGCAAAGCCAAGGCTCCTCAATCAAATACGGGACCCTTCACTGCACAGGACCTTAGGAAAGAGGAGATGTGTATTCATCTCACACACACTTCATTTTTTCCAGGGAATCGCTTCTTTACCAAAAGCGTTTTTTATGGGGAGCATCACTGCTGCAAAGATCTAAACAACCTTTAGATCACACAATAATGGAAGCAATAAGATAAATATACAACTACATGTTCCAAAAATGAGATTGCCTTCCACCTCTTGGGGCTATGAGGCTCCTCCTGAACTATTAAATGCAACAAAGCCTATCTATATATCAGCTCTGCAGTTGCAATTCACAAAGGTTCACAGACAACCTAAAGGCTTTCTATAAATGCCGCCCCTGATAAATTTCTCTCATCCTGTAGATGACTTTTTTTTTTCTTTTGGTGAACCAATACAACCCAAAGGCAGATGAACAAAGCATAATGATGACACCAAAATCACCCAGATGTCTTGCAGTTTCTCTCTGAAATCATTATTACTGTAGAAAAGTCAACTTCTTTTCTTAAAGCAACCTTTGAGTTATAGTTTTTGGGCTAGCAGCATTTATCTTTCCTTTGTTTGTTTGTTTCAGGAGACTCCGAGATCTGGAAGCGGCCGCTACAAGAGGTGAGGCTCATATTTTCTAACCCCGACTGAGAGTGGAGTTTATCTGCCATAACATCACTAGTAATGTGTCAAGAGAGGCAAAAAAAGGCCAGGATGAGAAAGAGCAGTTTGAGTAATTAATTACGAGAGCAGATTTCCTCCGAAATAGTCTCAGGGCCTTTTTCCTCGTGTGTCACTGTTGTTGTGTTTTTTTTTTTTTAAACATTTTTCTGCCCTTCAGTGCTGCTTCTGTCTTGCTATTATGGTTCAAGAAAGATGATGCATTTGAACTCTGGTTGACAGGACACCATCTGGACCCTGGACACTTTGTCCGGGCCATCACTTCCCTGCTGTGGCTGGCAGGGAGTGCTCACAGTAAATGATTTGCTTTGAAAGGTTTTGGTTCTAAAATGAGAGGTGCTGTTTGGTCAAGTTTGCTTTGGCATTTGATAAATGGCTTTCAACCTTTCCTTCTCAAACAGCCTAAAAAAAACTCCTTCAGTTTCAGTTTGGACTGAAACCTCCTGGGAATAGCTCTACTCTGAGTTTTCATTCAGCTTACTGTAGAGGTTTTTGCTGTTCTTTCTAAACAGGTCATCAAAATTAGTATTCTTTTAACACTGTGAATTGCTCAGGGAAGGGCTCTTGAAACGATGCATTTTCCCTTCATTTTCCATGATAATGAAGTACATCACAGAAAATTGTTTGTATCATTTAGAGTTGACGTCCCTCAGCGTGAGTCCGCCGTGCGTTTATTTTGCATTATTTGCAACTAAAGTGAGAAGTTGTGGCCAACCCCGACAGTCAGGTTCACCAGCTGACATCCAGTCTGGCCGTGTAATTATGGCTGCTGCGCTCATCAGCTGGGTTGGCCTCACTTGGACGCTCAGCTGTTCCACTACGGATAACCCACCAGGTGGGCTGGGCAGCACAAGATGGCTGAACGAGCAATTTAAAAACATATGTGGCGCTCTGATTTACTCCCTTTTCAGACCATTTCGGTTTTTCCTTTTTAAAAACTCATAGTAACATGACACTAAATTCAAATCTGATTTGCAATCCAATCAGCTGCATTCTAACCTACCATGCATCTACATTTTAAATGTAATGATTATACCTTTTACCGTCCAAAGTACAAAAACCAGCATTATCTTTCCTCATCAGTGTGTTTGGAGCTTGCAGGTGCTTCTTCCGAATTTGAATCGGAGCCCTTTTGCAGCTGACACACATCTATGAAAATAATGTGAGAAACAGCCACCAGGTTAAGGCTGTCTTTGCTAAAATTAACTTGTGCAGTGACACAAACGCCTCCCTCTGGTATGCACCCACCTGCTGAGAAGTCGGAGAGAAACACAGAGCAGTCTGAATGCACCAGGGGTTTTATTTTATTTGGGTGCAACTAAAAGAAAAATGGAAATGTGTTTACATTTAAGCATAAAAGAGAAAAACTAAGTAACTTTTTTTTTTAGTTGCAAAACTAAAAACACTATCAGTCACTAAGAGTTTTCAGTGGAAAAATCTCCACAGAAGACGATGATTCAGGTCAGTTGGGACTATGCTTTTGACTTGTGTTTCATAAACTGACAAACATCCTGTCTAGCAGAGCAGGTCTGCTCTAGATGCCGTGTGTTATGAATGAGGGGCAGTACTGTGGTGGTGACAAATTTTCACTGTGTAAAGTGCCGTCTTTTCAAAGGGGGGAAAAGAATGAAACTACAAAGGCAGGGGACCTGAAAGATTGAAGATTTCGAAACCAAAGCACAACCAAGCTGCCTGTGCCTGCCTGTAATCCCAGCAGCCACTGAGATGACTGAGGAGTGACTGCATCTGTAAACTAGCAGCTCAAAGCAGCTCTGCATGGAAGCTGGCTTTATACTGTCTTGCTTTAAAGTAATGAGAGCATTAAACAGACGACTGAATCCAGTGTGCTGTTGCCTCCAGTGAAGTTTTGACTCATTCCACACATTGACACTTGTGTTTGTGGGGAGATGTTATTATACCTGTGACTGTTGCTGTTATTGGTGCTCTTGTCTGTGCTTTCTCCTTCCCACCTGCTGAGGCTCACAAGAATGTGCGATTGGCTTAGCCTCTCTCTCTCCCCCCCAGACCTCACCCTGTGGGGTGCTAAAGTGCCACGGTGTGATATTTAGTGACGAGGCTGTGGATGTTTAGGCTTGGATTCAACACCCACTGTGCATCTTAGGGAGTCCGTGTATTTGTGATGTTTGTGTGTGACTCTTGTGGCTCTTTTTTTCGGGACATCATAGCAAAGGCATGAATTGCACAATATACGCGCCTGTGTGCTCGTGTGTACTCATGCTGATAAAGTTGCCTTGAAAAGCCACAATGAGAGAGACAAATGAAGTCACCTTTATCTTGCAGACGAGCGTCAAGGAGAGCATTTCAAGGACTCCTCTTGATCAAAAGCACTGGCCGCTGCAATGTTAGCTCTGGGAGAATGAAGGAAAATAAGATGCTTGTTCTGTAAATGTCAAGGTACACAAAAATACTGCCTCTGCATGTGTACGAGAAGTGGCACTGCCGCTTCAATAGAGGAAAGAAGAATTTGAATATAGAGGCAGGATTTTAAGCCATTTACGTCATGAGACCTGTTTTTGTTGTATCTTTATTCAGCTCCAGTTCATGCTAAAAGAATCTTTGATCTATCTAGAGGAAGTAAAACCCTCAAGGATTTCTTGGTGAACTGGGAGAGGATTATGTAAGGTAGAGTTTGGTTTATTTGGTCCATATCTCTTTTGCTTGCACCGTGGCTACTGTGGAGATCTCCTGAGGAAATCAGTTCAACTGCTCCCTGGACATCACTTCACTCCAGTCTGCAAATTGCAGCCATCTAGCAATGGAGGCAGGTCTGCAGTTGCCCTCGCAAGACAGGCTTTGCAGTCAGAAACATCTGCTACAAGGGTAGAAGATGTTGTGTCACCCTCTTTTTATTTTTTTCATTTAGATAGAACTATATCAACTGCTGACCCCGGCACAAGAGCCATTTAAAGCAAAGGCTAAAAAGCCTCATATCCTAATAAATAAATCTCCCAATATCATCTGGTACCTATGAAACAATTAGACCAAACATATTCAAATAATTCTGATATGTTTAGACTCAAAAACAGGAGCCTCGTAGGAAAAAGTTGGGAGGACATCCTTATACTCAAGACTGCTGTTTTTAGACCAGCCAGCCAGTCAACACTGAGACTACAGCCTTATTACTTTCAGATATGAAATGTACTAAACATGCCAAAAAGGAAAAACAAAAACAAGAAAGCCGATCTTGTCTGGTTACTATTATTTTTTTAAAATATTGGAATTCCATGAATCAGAGCATTGAAGGAAAAATAAACAAATTTAACAGTTTATACTCAGAGTTTCCACTGCTGCTTCTACGATTTCAGAGTTAAAAGTACTTGTTAAAGTTGTCTAATCATGCGGACTTCATATCTGGCAGGTCTTAGAGAGTACAGATGGTACAAAGGAGGTATTTGTCCTGTGTCTTGCCAGCAGCTTTCCTGTCTGTTTCAGCTGTAGAAATCTGCCAACCAGCCCCGTCAGACAACACACTGAATCCTACAATCGAAGTAATTTTATTTCCAGGGAGATTATATAAACCTGTCATAGTCTCTTGCTACTGGGGAGTGGGAGTAGTTGTAGTTATGAGGTATAGAGCCAGCATTTCATTCCCAGTTTCCACGTCAATAATTATTGGATTAAGGTCAGTAAGGAAATTGACTGCACATGAATATTCTATTCCCGGCCGCCCCAGACTTCATCTCTAAGCACCGAAGAAATGAAAACGAGATAAGTTTAATGTTCTGTTTGAGCTGCATACAAAACTTGAACCCCCCCACCAGCTTAACAGCAGTGACGCACAAGTTGCCACTGCCATTCCTGAGCCTATTTGAAGTTGTAATATGTAAATTGTTTCTTAATCAGAATCCTTTTTATACCAAAGTTGCACATCCTTGATGGCCTTCTCCATTAAAGGAATAAAAAGGGAGAGGGGCTTTAATAATGCATGCCTAATTGAAAGAGCAAACACGCGGAAGATATTCCCCACCTGCTCTTTTGATGATGGCTGTGTCATCCCTATTGAAGTTTTACAATGTGGGTATGATTCATACCTTCAAACGGCCTCCGTGTGAATACACTACTGGACACTTTGAAAAGTAGAAATCAAGCTCAAATGGTACTCTTTTTCTAACTTTCCTTTTCTTTTGAAGTGTTGCCGTGTATAATGTGAAGTAAAAAGATGAAATATTTCGATGCTTTTAACTTACAGGCTTAGCGATATTGTGTTTGTTACTAACAGCTTTCCACAAATGGGGTTGGAGGAGGACATAGGCGGGAACAGCCGACAGCGACACAACCGCCACGGCCGAGATGGAGGAGCTTCAGCACCTGGAAGTCTGGAGAAAAGGATAGAAGAGCTGGAGAGGGTAAATAGACTGACCTTATATCAAGTCATATTACTAGTCGAACCTCGTCCACATAAACATAACCCAAAGAATATTATCATTTAAAGAAATGCTGCATTTCTCGATTTATTGGAGTTCATTTAAAAGAAAAAGTCAACATTTGCCTTAAAACTTAAATGTTTGTATTTCTTAAAGACACAAAGGTGAGTAAATGTAAACGTCTGCTCTGATTCAGATGAGTCAGAATACATGTGTTGGCAGATTTTATAGCTTCCCTGCAGCGATAAGGTCAACACCTGTTGTTCTTGGCAGTCCTCTAAGTCCTTACCTGTCAAATGAGCTTAATATTTACTGACAATCTGCTGATTGTTTTGCTGTGGATTACTAGAGTTGATCTAATGCTTGGGTATTTAAGAAACTTTTTTAAAAATTAGTTTTAGTTTTTTCAGTCCTTCATTTTATTTCTTCTTTTTGTAGATTTAATTCCTATCTCCATATTATAGAACATATAGAAGTCAATATCATCTCCTCAGAGATTTGTTCATTGCATTTTAATGAAATTTAACAGTCAGATATAGCGAGCAGAGGAGGGTGGTCATTGGAGATTGGGTTAGCATGGCAAGTTGCCATCCTCAGATATCCCAGGATATTGTTGACTATCTGATGTCATAGTTCATATTCACTTTTCCCAACCTTTGGGGGGGGAAAAAAAGTAAACTTGAATGTGGTCATGGTTGGTTGCCAGGTGGTTATTGGCCAATCTTTAGGCTTACATGGCTAGGGCTGTACCAGGTGGTTGCCAAGTAGTTTCAAAGCCTGCAGATGGCATATCTGCCACAAGGCCAGGAAACCTAAGTGTGAGGTCAGAATTGAATTTGGAAATGCAGCTGTTTAAAGCTGGATCGGTCTAACACAAAAGTTGATGCACGGGTTGGATGCATTACAACAGGACTTGTAATTGTTTGTGTAAAAAAAAAAAAAAAGAAAAAAAAAAAGAAAAAGAAATCGTCAAAGATCGGCGATTGAGAGTAAAGCTGAGCTTCTAGACTTTTATGGGTGTTACTAAAACTACGTTCATCGCCACAGAACACCATGGAGATCTAAAATTGCTGAGGTAACATCAGGTATTGACATCTATCAAAATTCTATTAGCGTCTCAGTGCACCGTGAGTCAAGGCTGTATCTTTTGGCCAACTTGAAAGCCTCTATCAGTAGCACTTTGTTAAGATGAAATTCCACTTTGAGTCCTTTGTGCAGCTGCCCAGGTTCTAAATTTTCTGGCTGGAAACTGTGGCTCTGCACTTACAGAAATTCTCCTCAGTGTTGTTGAATAGATGACCTTTCTCAGTACAGATATGTCTTTTCTTCCTGCACAGCTCCTATCAGCCACTCAGCCTCTCTCTGCTCCCACTGTAGAAACTCAACTTGGAATCAAATGTCACTTGGGTGGCCTTATGAAAAGTCATACCTGCTGTGACTTCAGCACGAAGCGGTTTTGTCAAATGTCCAGAAATCATATTTCACACATATTTTTGTCGTTGTTGTTTATTTCACTTTTCATTCCAGATGCAGGTCTGTTCATATAAGACAGCTGCACCTAAATCTCAGACTTCACTGAGACTTCAAGCTCTCAGTGGGTAGCTGTGGGTGAACTGTGGGGCTGTGTGCCCTGCCCACACCGACACTTACCCCACTAAAGGCCTACAGCTGTTTTGCCCTTTAGGGCCCAAAATGGGTATTCAATGAACCATTCCACAGTGGGTTTACTCACAGAAATCCCATGCGGGCGCTATTTAGGCTTGTTATTGTGGAGCCCATAGCAATTTTGCCTTTTTGGCCCCCAAGAGGGAATTCAGTGTGGGTAACCCACTGTAGGAGGCCCATCAAAAACCCATGGGGGGCTCATTTGGGGTCACCATAAAAATTTTCTTTGGGCAACTAGTGTATGTACCTGCTGTGGTAGCTTTTTGTTAATAAGTAGCTCCTTTTTGTTTTGTTTTTGTTGATTTTTGAAGAACATTCTAGTCAACACTTCCTACCAGTTGGTGGCAGTAATGTACCATGGGGCACATGTGGGCCCCGGATGGGGCGCCACTAGGGCAGCCAAAGCCTAGAGTGTTGGTATACTGTGGGCCTAAAGTAGGTGTCCCCTTTCAGGGCCCCTCTCTGATTAGTCTGGACAGCCCACAATCAGGTCACACTATGGACTGCCCCACAGTGCGGGGCCCAGATGTGCCAGATTTTACTCAGGTGCAAGGCCCACTGTAGGTCTTCCCTACAGTGGACCATGTGGGTCTGCCCACAGTAGCTGCAAACATGCCCTAAAGAGGTTGGTCATTAGATCGTAGGTCCTTGCTTAAAAATAAGACATGTTTGTTAAAGACTGTATCTATCTTTCACAGAAAAACCTGAAAGCATGTACATGTCTCCTTTAAAAACAACGAAAAGGTATTGAATGCCAAGTCATGGGAGTCATTCCAGATTTTAGAAGTCCTTTTTCCCCATCATTCTACTCACACCCGAGCTGACGAAGATGATTGTATTAAACCACTGCGGTCTAAGATGCTTAGGGTTCGGGTTAGACCTTCGATGATTAAGGACATCCACTCTCATTGACGTCTTTCAGAGCATTTCAGGATTATTTATATATGCTGCCCTAGAAAATAGAAAAATCATTATTGTCCACTTTAAATAATTCACTGAATGGTTCTTATATTAAAATGAGCAACTTAGAAAGCAGAACCAACATAATCCTTTTTGGTCCCCATAATGCTTTGAGCAGATGTAATATCAGCAAGCAAGAAACCTCCTGGGGAAGTGAAAATACAATGAAAATTCCATATTCAACCAATATTTAGCAGATTTGTGGAGACCCATACTTTACAATGTTCCGGGGCACAGTGTATTTTGTGCAGTATGTTTTTTAATGTTCGCACAATGGACAGTGTTCCCAAACACTGTTATTGTCAGATGACAGACATTCAGAATAAAGGAAAAGGAATTTCAGCTGGTATTGTTGTATTTTATGAAAGAAATGAGACACATGTTTGTTCAGGTGTCTTTGAGAGGAGATACAATGCTGCACTTATCTATGGTAGCTTTAAAAGTCATATTATGCCAGCTTAGACTATTCCCATTTACTGTAGCTGCATAATACATTTTTTTTATTTAAGCAATTTCATGATTATCTGGAAGAGCCAGAAAGTGAAACTACAAAGTCCTGGTTTAATCTTCATTTCCATGATAAAATAGCAGCAGTTTGAAAATGTGTGCACATTAACTTTCGGTTTATGATGTGCATACAATCGTTGTCTCTCTCAGGAAGGCACAATATCCATTATTTCACTGTGGCTGTTAGAGGAGGCGGACAAGAACACACTGGCTTTTAAGTACAATTTGAAAATAACACAAAAGTACTATATAAAAGAAATTATTAATGCATTGTTCACTGACAGTCTGCGTGGATTTATTATTGTGGGTTTTTGAAGAGTCTGTGGAAGTGGGAAATGGAAAATTACATACATTATTGGAAAAATGTCATCTTACAAAAAGTCAATGCAGTTGACTGTTCTTGACGCCTTTTTAATACCAAATGTTTCTGCTAGTAAAAATATGATTTCAATAAAGTAATCTCTTTCAGTAGACCGGTGCAGAGGCTCGTTTCTTTTTCTTTTTTTTAACTGGTAAATGTAGCTGCTTCACTTTTACTTTTGGCACTTTCGCCTTTGTAAGATGCAAAGTAAAAAGCAATTGCATGTTTTTCAGAAACTGGTTTTAAAAATACAATAAGAAAAAAAAAAGAAAAAAAAAAGCTGAGAGTTGTGCAACATCTGGCAACAAATAAAGTTAATTAGTAATGTGATGAGGTATAAAAGGAGCATCCCGGGGAGTTTTTCATGAGTGGAAGGAATTCACAGCTTTATGAGTGGCTCTGATGAAATAGTTTAGCAACTTTAAAAAAATGCAGCCCTCTGTTTTCTTCTTTGCCCATGCAGTTCAGGATTGCAGGTGTGCTGGAGCCCAATCCAAGCTGTATGACAGGGCAAGAGGCATGGTGCAGTCTGGCTGGTTGCAAAAGCTGACAGAGAGACAATCATTCGTACTCACATTTGTTCCCAACACCCAATTTAGAATCACTAATTGACCTAACGAGTATACCTTTGGAGTGTGAGGGTAAGCTTGAATACCCAGAGAGAACTCGCCCAGGCGCAGGGAGAACATGCAAAGGGTGTTAAGAGAGTTTCATAATATCATTAAAGTCTGAGTCTAAGAATCCAGAGTAATCTCTGTATGCATTGGCCATAAACTGTGAGTCCGCGGGTGGTGCTGCTTTAAAAATAGCCATGCAAAATCGCTGCATGGGCTCAGAATCACCTATGAAAACACCTGTTAGTGAACCCAGGTCCTCAGTGCACCAAAAGAAAGCAGTTTCATTTTAGCAACCCTTATTTTTCCAGCCTTTTGTTGCCCTTGTCCTAACTTTTTTTTTTAGATTACCATCATCAAAATGATCTGTCTCTCATGAAACACTAAAATGTCTCGCTTTTAATCACTTGATATGTTTTCTATGTTCTACTGTGAATAAATATGAGTTTAGAGATTTGCATCATTGCAATCTTTCCCAATTTACTGGATTTGGGTTGTATTTATCTTGATTAACTTCATTTTGTTTTCCCTTTCAGACAGCAATGCTCCAGGGCAACTGTTTCGGTGTATGAAATTCCAAATCTTGTGTAGCTAAACTAATTACAGGGCAGATTTCCTGGTACACCTTAATGCAGATTCCACGCACTGTTTCTTTGTGAAAATATTTGCCTTTCATGTAACTATGTGTGCAATCTGTGCGTTTTCAGGAGCTGGCCAGAGAGCGTCAGGAGAACGCCAGGTTGCTGAAAGCCTACCAGGACAAAGATGATCTCATTGGGAAGCTGAAGGAGGAAATCGACTTGCTGAACCAAGTGAGCGCAGCCTACATAATTTTCTGCTCTGATGTCTGATATTTTGAGTGTTCCTTTGTGTTTGCATGCGTGGGCGGCTTGTGGGGGCTGTAATCATCATCTGGCATTTTACTGGCCTTGTGTGTAATAGCTATGTGTTTTTCTACACTGATTATTCTTGCAGTCTATCAGAAGCTGGACATAAACATACTTTTTTAGTTTTGGATTTATATAACTTGAAACACAATGGGGAAAAAACTTACTGTAATTTGCCATTTAAACACTCTGAAACACAAGTAGTTGAAAGTATTAAAATTTGTTGCTCCGTGTGGCAGGTAGGTTCATATGTAACTGATTCGTCAATCATGGTGGGTACCACTGAGATGTTTTTTTTGTCTAAATTTGAGAGTACTGTCAGTCGTCTTGGATGAACAGTGAAGGATAAGCAGTCCTCTTTGGCTTCTTTCATTCGGTTTATGCAAGTAGTTTTTGTTGAATACAGCAAAAAAGAAAGAAATGATGAAGTTAACTGAAAATTACTTTTAACAGCTTTTTATCTGCATCATGTTTTTTTTGGACCTTTCTGGAGAACGAGTCTGAACTGGGCCTTTACAGTTCAAACCCCTTTAAATTGAAACTTTCAAAGTGAATTTTTTACTGTGTCATTTAACAGTCAAATCAAAACAGTAAAATGCAGCCATGGGCCAAACTAGATGAACAGTAAATTACAACCTAGCCAATTTCAGCCAATCACTGTGGTATTACAATCAGCAACCATTTATTAGAAAGTGACTTTCACAGTTGGGCTCCACATTCAGAAATGAAATTGAAGTTCACCTTACACCTCTGGGTTAACTTTGTTGATTACAGATTTATCTTAATTATTGAGTTGCTTTTCATGTTGCTTGATAACCAGTCTACTACATACCACCACATAGAGGAATGTATAAGGCTTAATTGTGTTTGGATAACAATCTATTGGTTGATAATATAATTAATATTATGGCATGCTGTTTGGTTGTTTGGTACAATCTTTCCAAATACACTTCTAGTATTTTATTTTGCTCTTACTTTGACCTTATTAGTAGATGTATGTCTGTGTATTGCATCTAGACAGTTTACAAAAGTAGCTTGCTAACTAAGCTCACTAACTTTAGTAACCTTAGGCAATCCACAGCTTCCCATTAAGGTAACATCTGGCTCTAAAAAATAAACCGCATAGCAGTGACTGTCTATTAACTTTGAGAGTTCATAAGAATAAGATCCAGTGGGTGATCTTACTGTGTCTGATGTTTTATGTACACTCTATGGAATCACTCTTCTTTAGCTGCAACACTGTGTGACGAGCAGGGCAGAGGAAATAATAATAATAAAGTCTACTTTCACTCCCAACTCTCCAGATTTGGAAGCTTGGTCTTCCTTCATGGAGCATTTTGATGTCACATGTTAACCAACTCTGAAATGGTCTTATGTTTTGTCAGAATATTTGCTTACGGAGACTAATATTGCTATCATGCATGTGTGTTTCATGGTATCATTGCCAAGATGCATCATGGTTACATCAGAGATCCCAGTAGCATTGACAAAGTGGTAGTACTTGAATGACTATGAATGAGAATGGGTTTAATTAAAATAATTTTATTGTAACTTCATAAACTAAGGCCTATTTCGAAACAACAAAGAGATGCATGCTGTTAAATCTTCATGGCAAAAATGATCAAAGTCAATAAATTTGAACTCTTATATAAGCTGAACGGTTATTAAGAGGAGATTCAAATCGGGTTAAAACACATTTGTAGATGAGGTGATAATATTGATTGTTTACAAAGACAAAAAACACTCATTTCTCACTGAAAATTGGAACTAAAGAGTACTCCCTCAGGAAGATCAGTTAAGACATGAGAATGGCAAGACGAGCGATAATAAGTGCTGCTGCTGCAATTATCGTGAGAAGAGCTTGTGACAGATCTCGTAACTATCACAGTCTGATCATTTCACACTAAAGTGAACCCAATAGCAGGGGTCAGGTGTGCTTTCACATTTGGCTTGATGGGTTGGAGTGTATTTTGTTTTTTTCCTCTCCCCCTTCTTTCGCCTCACGCTGCATGCAGGGTGAGAAACATGTTGGCTGATGGCTTTATATCCGTAGTGAAACCTCTCCAAGCCTTCTATACTTGCAGCTTTTTATTGTGTTTTCCGGATCACGAGTCTGGTGGAGGGAAAACGGTGTACATTTTTCTTGCTTGCTTATTATCTAAATGCTTTTGTCATTATCAAACACACTGCAACCCCCCCAAAAAAGAGCACAATATACAGGAAGCATCATACTGATAGCATCACATATAGGAGAGGTTGGCCATAAGAGAAGCGATTTACCCAAGGATGGTTAATGCAGGGAGCGAGCCATCAGAAATGTCCCTGAGAGAGGCTCCTGCAGGGCCTGATGTTAAAGCAGCAGATAAGAGTTGATCCAGTCGGCGTCTCTGCAGAGTAAGATTGAACCCTCAGTCACTGTAGAAGTTTATTTGGGAGAGAAAGAAAAGATAAAGCTCAACTGCTGGACGTCTTTCTCCCCACTGATATGCTTTGAAAAGAGAGTCTTGCAGAGAGTTCAGTGAAAGCTTACACAGTAAATACTGAGGGGCTCATTTAATGAGAAAGCAAAAGAGTTTTATATTTCCTAAAGGTTAAATCTGCAATAATTGTCCTTTTTTTTCTTTTTCTAAGTTGATATAATATTCTTAGCAAACAGCTGTTTACTTGCTTATCACTATTACTCAATATAGAGTTGTTACTTAATGTAGCACTGGATTCGCCTTTTTAGGTGATTGTAGTGTCTACATTAAACTTTTGAAGATTTTCCTCTGGAAGCATCTACGTGTTACAGGCAAAAAGTCTTCAAATGTCTTAAATTTGCTAATAAAATTGAAATCAACTGTATCTATATGGCGCCGATTCAGAACAACAGTCACCCCTCCCACCCCGTTTGTCAGCGGCAGATCAAATTATCCGCATCTTGGTGCAAAAGAAGGGAACAAAACCCCACCTCTCTCGTGTTAGTGTCTCACCTTACGCTGGTCTTTACGTCCCTTTTTTGCCGCAGAGACAGCAAGCTGTGTTGTAAACCTGTGACCTGCTTCATTTGACTTTTTAAGTCCCTCCAAGTGTTGTTCAGCTCATTCCCAACAGTCATGCAATCATGGCCGGTGATGGAAGAAACCGAAAATGAGGAGTGTCACTTTGATGAGACAGCGCTGTGGCAACTTAGAGCTTCTCTCATTTGCAACTAATTGAAGCTGTTAATGTCTAATTTGTTGCTATCAAGGCAGCCCAAATGGAAGGGGAGGGGAGGGGGGGGGAACCTGGCAGCAAGCAATGCTCATTTTAACTCTCAGACGAACACTCCACAACCTGATCAGGCCTCTCAGCGGTATAGAGGCAGGGTCTTGAATATTTATGTGGTTAAATGGGTCCTGATGGAACTAAACAGAGAGATATGTGTGTGTTGTGCCCTTTTCACAGGACCTGGATGACATCGAAGATGAGAACGAGCAACTCAAACAAGAGAACAAGACTCTGCTGAAAGTGGTGGGCCAGCTGACGAGGTAGAACCAGATCCGGCACAACAACCCAGCAACTCTGTCGTCTCCCCTCTGCAAACCAGCCTCCTGCTCTGGGTCAAGTCCAGCAGGGTCACCTTTTATCTGTTTGAATCTGTGTTTTTTGTCTGTTAGAGTGAGACTGTAAATCAGCTGTCATCTGAGGCGCACAGCCTTAAAATGCATCCCTCCTATCTGAGGAGGATTATTCCAATTGTTGTGAAAGCTGACCTGAGTGGTGGGGATTTTCAGTTATCCTATACATATTATATGTAAATGTATTGTATATAGGCCATTTAGATTGTTAATTTTTTTTGATTTCTGATAAGGTCTTAAAAAAAAAAGATGCTAAAATACATTGAATGTATGTGCTGCAAAAACAAGCGCACACAAAGTCTTTTCAAACTTTGGATGCTAAAATCTCAGTTCAGACATCTCCACAAACTACACCCAACACTCATCCAGGTAAACTGAAAAAGATTTCCATTGTTGCAATGTTTGAATTGTGTCTGAAGCCAGTGCAGTGCTGCTGTTTAGGACCAAATCCAATATAATTATTGCTATAGTATCAGCAGCCAAAGTGGGCATAGTGCCTTGCAATGCATGTGAGATTTTTTTTTTTTTTTTTTAAGTATAATTTTTTTTTTTAATGGTTAAAGCCTGGTGCTTTATTAATGGACGCTGGTGCCAGATTTACTTTCTTCCAATAACTTTTTGGTACATCTTAATCCCACAAGGGCTAATCTGAAAAAATCTGCATTTTAAGTATATCCCATTTAAACAATCAGTTTAAAAATAATATCAATAATATGCTTTACTCATTTCAATGTCGACATCTTGAGTATTATAGCTGACACTTATGAAACGTCTTTGGGTAAAATCCTTGTCTATCATATATGTGGACTCATTTTCTTAAAAGATATTTTGCTCTTGTTTACAAGTTCAGCCTTTGTGATATTTAATAGATGTTTAGTACGGAGTGTTCTGGACCTTTAATATGCGGTTTAAACAAAATTAATTGGCAGTTGGAAAATTGTGAGAGCAAAACTGAAGACACTGTGCTTAAAATGTTTTCTTGCAAGAAAAACATCTTTGTAAATCCAACGTTTTTGGAAATCTAAAAGTTGTTTATGAATTCAAAAGTTTTGCTTCCTGTCGAGGTGATCCTACATATAAAACTGGCTAGTTTCATAGCAAAGATGCTACATCTGACCTGTTCCATGTAGACTGCTGTTGTATAATGAGCTGTATGAATTGGCAGAAATTGATGTTGAATGCTAAGATTGAAGTACTGAAGTTGGGACAATACACATGTTCACTGATTTTCTATTTTTTGGAAAACAGTGTCAGTGCTCTCTCTTTACCAGGGATGTTCCCGGCATCTAATTTTACTCATCACTTAAATATGAGGGGGGGGGGAATCAGAATAATAAAGTATTTCAAGATGCATTTGAAAGTCTTCATATTCTTCTGCAATCTGACTATATTTTAAAAATGTGCTAAAATATGTAGCACTTTAAGGCTTGACTTCAACATATTAGATCAGTTAGCTGAGTGTGGCTAAAGCTAGCACCACAAACCTGCTGAAATGAATGTAGCCATGCAATGTTCTGGCTATGTGTCACTTTGATAGAGTGGATGTAAAACCATTAATTTTCTAGGTCCAAGTACTGCGTGATTAATGCAGTGAGATCGAGATCTTATTTTCCACCTTACTCTTTACAACTTCCTGTCATAGAGACGAAGAGGGTTGCTGCTATACATGAATGCTGACCGGGTGTGTAACATTTTTAGACGCAACCATTGGCTGGGACTGTACATTAATAAAATGTGGAAAAAAATAGGCTCTCTCATATATTTTGGTTGCCACTTAGCAGGGCAGCATTATTTAGGCCCCAGTCACACAGGCCTAGAGACCAGTCGATGACCGCCTAGTAACTAGGGAAAAATTGGTATTTCCTGACTGGTTGGCAAGTGGTTGTGGGAGGTTGCCTGTTAGGTCTCTTGGTGAAATTTGTCACAAGGAATTATGTTGCTGCACTAAAAAAACCTTGCAATTGCTTCGGTCACTAGCAGAATTGTGTAGTTCCCTGTAGTTTGCTTGGAAGAGGAGTTATCTGCAAATATTTGCTAGCTACTCGCAAAGCGGTTGTGAAACAAACCAGAAATGGAGACCATTTGCCTTAAAATAAAAGTTAAGCCTTTTGAAACATGTCGATTTCGTCAATAAGGCACAACTTTTACTTTGAAAGTGTCTTACATATTGTAGCTCCGACCCGTGAGATTCAGGTCGACAGTAAGCAAAGCTTCAGCTTTTGTAAACAGCACATTTGGAATAACATTTTAAATGATAAATTTTACTTGCACCTAAACTATTTTTAGGTCTAATATCTACAGTTTCTTTATTATAAACCTGCTGTTTAATGACACAGAAGTAACTCCATATTTTACTTCTGTTTTTCTGCCTTCTAGAATGCGTGGAGTGAGTTATAGTGCTTTTTTCTTTTTGTATGATAACCAAATGAACTGAAGGAGCATACTGTTTGAAATGCATCTCTTTTGTTTACTCAAGGGAACAGGCTTTGATGGTAGCAGAATTTTACTTTCTTATTTTATTTAGCCGCTCCTCTCCCAGCGAGGAGGTGCACGGTGATCTCATGCGCTGTGGCAAATGATCTTTAGGCTCACTGCTTCCACATACATTCACATGTTTTGGGGTAAAGATCATCCCCACATAGACAGACAGCACAGACCCATCTCTCTTTCCACTGCATTATGCATGTACAGAAGATTAAGTCATTTAATAAAAGTTTGATTATCTCTCTCCTCAGTCGACTCGCTTGTGTTCATTAAGACTAATTTGATGTGATGATACCGTGCCACTGAGTCGGTAATGCAATGTGACGGTGGTGGGGAGTTCAGTTCCTCTGCTTAGCTTTTAGTACACACTCGCGCGCACACACACACACACACACACACGGGGCTCATGATGATTCAACATGCCAATCATCAACCTGGATGTGGCTGGGACACGAAAACCGCCATCAACCACACACAACTTATTATACTGTTGAAACGCTGTTACTGTTGAAATTCCCTCACCTACTGACAGTTTAAGAGGGGAAAAAAAATCTATACAGGAACCATATCAGGACTAATGTCAACTAAATTTCCAGATAATAGCCTCTTTCAGCTGACGGAAAGTACTGAAGGCTCTTTATAATCCATATTAGCATTTTTATGGAAACTTTTAGGGTTTGTCATTTGGAATAGTCACAGAGGGCACAGACAATTCATAACTGCCTTTGGTTTGTCACAATACGCTTTTAGTCTGCTCTCAGCAGTACTGTCAGACCTCCACTAAAGTTCAGACAGCATCAGAATCCTTTCTGTCTTATTGTCACTCAGTAAATTACACTGTGTGGGGAAAGTGGCTTGTCAGCAGGTCTTTGTATAGATCTTGTTTTTTGTTTTGGAGTTTTGCAAGGAAATGTTACATCAGCAACATTTGGAGAAAGGCAATGTGGCCATCTTGTAGAGTGGCTAAAAATGAATAAATGCCTGGGAATGTTGCCATTATACAAACCTACTGTAGTAACCAGGTAACTCTAGATGTTAATACAGTGCACATTTTAAGCCCTGCATTCAATGAAAGGGAAGACACTGCTTTCTAATTGCATTGAATCCTATCCAGGTGTCTCCTTTTCTATAACACAGGGAATAAGTTGAGCATGGCAAAAACTCTGTAGTACACCGCTGCAACCTGCTGAACTGAGTCTTTAAGAACAAAAGTGGATACAGACAATAAGGCATGAGCTAGTATATACTTGTATATACTTTTGGTCACCATTTTAAAAAATGGTCTAGCCTATAACTGACATTTGAATATTGAAGTTGGCTAAAGCAGACACCAAAAATTATAGTGTTTATATTGCCTATATGTTAGCCGTATTGTTTTAAATGCCTTACCTCACTACAGTAGCTTGCTAACGCATAGCTAACAATCAAGCTAGCTAAACATGGAGTTCTCTGACATAGAAGCCATGCTCAAAATGAATAGCGTTAGTGTTTCAGCCCTCGGTTTTCTCCTGTAGTTGGTGTAGTTTTTAAAAGTATGACGGACTGTTCTACCTCTTTATGTGATTCCACATATCTGCTTGTTCTGGGGCCAGGGTGTAACATTTCATACAAGCATGACAAGGAAAGATGAAGATGATATAAAGAGTTTATTTCATTCAAATAGATTAACACATTATCAGTTTTAACTCTAATGCCCAGAAATGACCATTGCCAGCTTTCTAAATCCGCCCATGGTCATAGAAACTATGTATCTTTAAAATAAAAGTGGTAGGTTTTATGGCCAGTGTTGCAGCAGATACATTTTGCTTAACAGTGTGAGTCATGCAGCATCTGACCAAATGGCAGTATATACTGCACTGGAATGTAGAACATGTTCCATAACCAGTAGAGCTGGGGTTCCCATAAAGTCTTTGTAAGGGGGTTGGAATGGTAGCACTGACATAAGTTCCAGGTTTATCAACCAAAAGACAATGATTCACACTGATTCACATTGTTGAAATGACAGCAGGCTTGAATTGTGTATGTTTTTAGATTCACAACTTTGGATGCAACTTTCCATGTATCATATTAATAATCATACATTCATTCTGATGTGCTTGTATTGTATGTACGGCTTTGAATAGGCACGTCCTCTTCCACGGATCACGTTAGATCCTGAGAGGCTGATAGCGGGGACAGAGATGAGAAGCAGGCCTTATCTTGTTCTTGAAGAAACCCAGCCATATTTCATTATCAGTTGGTTTCATGCTCTGGGTTCTCTGGCCAATCTCCTCAATCTCCAGGGTCCACAGTGTAAGGAAGCACTCATCCGCACAGAGGATGGCAGGGGTCAGGATGCCAGAAGAAAGTGAGAATGGACGGATAAAATGATACAGGACATATTTTTGCAATTTCCTCTTGCTATTCCTCCTAGTCCGCTTTATCACAGCAGCCCATTTTCTCAACCAGCAGCCTGAAAATGACTTGTGCCTACCCATGCACCTTTTACACCTCATTATCTCCAAACTAAGTGATGTCTGAGGTGACACTTTAAAGCCAGTATTCAAATTGAAGTGTCCTTGTTGAAATTATTGCATCCAGACTGTCCGTCCAAATCTAATGTCAGTCTGCACTTCCAGCTGAAGGCACAGTCTCTCACTGCCCCTTTCAAGCCGGTTTCACCATCACGCCTCCGTGAAAGCGCGTCTTTGAAGTCACGCGGCACGGCAAATAGCACCATGTCGGAGCAGGAAAACTGCAAGAACTAAAATTCAGACGCCTCGCATGCACGTCTCCTAATACCTGGAGTGCATGTGGAGATGCCCTTTGTTGAAATGCCCTGTAAAAAGTCAATGAGATACAAACACAGTTCACAAACGCAAAGAAATCAACTAATGACAGTCCAAAGGCATGACATTTACCAAATGGCATAATTTAGCTCATCAGGCCTTGAAAAATTACATTACTTTGGATGTTTTATTTTAGTCTTTAATTATCTGAGGAAATGTTGTCCTACTAGAGGACAAATTAGATTTTTTTTTTCTGTCGATGAGTCACCATAATAGATTTTTTTTCAACCAATAGAGTGGGCCCAGCTGAATAATGTGGGGCAATTAGAGTAATCAGAAATTAAGAAAATGATTATGTTATTAGCGTGAAATAATTATATAACACTATTATGATAATGCAATATATTATCAGCTATATTACTATTGAATAGCTATATTCTATATTCAGTTCGTTGTATTACATTTTGACAAATTATTTTTACTTTTTCCGGCACCAATTACATTATCAGCTGGTATAAAGCATATCTGAACACTGTCCAACCCAATCCGTGCGGCCTATTTTATCACTGCAGCCGTCATCTAAATCAGTCTCTTACCAAAATGACTTCTGTCTACCCCTCGAAGCCCATTATCCTAAAAACAGATGTCTTTTTGAGATGGCACTACAAACCCATATTCTGCCCTGTCCTCTCTCAGCTTACATTTCAGTTGGTTCGCCTTCTATAATTTTGTCTCATCTTCTGTCCTACAGCTCTCTCCTTATACGTCAGTGCAGCGCTCTCCAGTTGGCTTAATATTTGTGTTTCTTCCTGAAGTAGTGTCTTTATGGAACAAAGTAATCTGCCACTGTAAAAATATTCTGAATTTAGTTAACTAGAACTTACTTGTTTTCGAATATCTGATACCAGTTGACCTACCACAATGATTGATGTGTATCATCTATCTTTCTTTTAGTCCACAGCTAATAACCGTGGCTAGATTAGCAAAGCCCCAAGAGTAGTAATATACATGTCTTTTTCTTATAGTACATACTCCTGGTCACTGATTTTGTGTGGATAGTCATGACACATAAGTTATTTAAGATTTATTTTCAGGCTTTTTGACTTTATTTTGTAGTTGAGTGAAGAAGTAAAGGATAGGAAGGAAAGAGGGGGAGACACACAGCAAACAACCACAGACCAAACTGGCATTTTGGCATATAGTTGCCTGGTCAACCAGTGAGATAAACTTGCACCCAGGCAGCCTGTTTTGTAGCGAATACTTTAAAGTAGGCATGGGTGAACCTCAGGAGAAATTTTCCCCATCCATATATGAGGCATTTCATTCATTGTCCATCTGTTGGTAGCAGACAGCTGGTTGCTCTGGTTGTGCAACAACCGTCTTCTATGTTTCGTAGAGATAGAAAGGTAATTTAACAGGGGTTTACACATGTGAAGAGGATGGATAGTGGATATATTGATGTAGTGAAGGGGAACATGCAGATGATTGGTCTGACAGAAGAGGATGCTAGGTATAGGCTGAGATGGAGACAGAGGCTGAGATGAAACTTTAAGGTCGAAATTAGTTTAAAGTCCATTTGAAAGCAAGCCTCACTTGGCAGCTCTCTTGGTAATTTATCTGGGCACTTATTTTGAAGCCCATGTTCAAAGCAATGCTAATTAATTGGTGACTTAAAAGCTTCATGTATGGAGTTATCTCTCTAGTCTTATGGAAAAATGCTAAAAAAATTAGCTGACTTTGCCCCAGAATCAGGTTTTTATAAAGCCGGGATATACTTCTACTACTAATTTGACTGTTGCTGAATTCTTTAATAGATGCCAGTTAAGAATTCCTTCAGTCCCATATCTTTGTCTCATAAAGTCTCTGGTTTAACTAAAGTCTGCTTTGTCAGCTCCTGTGACCGTTGCAAGCTGCCACGTTTCGTTGACACATGGTCTCCGGTTGTCACACTGAAAGTTTCTTCTTATGTGTGTCACCATAAAGGGAGTGATGTTATTGCGTTTTACATATTTGAACTTTCCAAATTATGTGACCTGCTGAACTAAAAGCTGTTGGTAATTGTACTGGCTTTTAAACGATGGAATATTTCCACAGGCTAAACAGTTTCCAGTCCGTGTGTGCTGCAATCAGAAACAGAGTAAAAGAGTGAACAATTTACATAAAGAACACCAAATTCTTTTTTCCTTGGTCCGAGGGGAAATAAATCACATTATCACCTTGAGCCTTCAGCACATAGAGGCGGAGAAAAAAGAAAAAAGAGAGAAAATTTAGTTTCCCAGATATCAGGCTGATTAGCACGGGCACCTTCCAGCAGATGCATAAACACTTACCAACACGTGAAGTGACGAGACCACTCTGAGCAGAGGCTGAGAATGACTTGAGTGGCTTATTTCTCCTTTGGGAATTAAGTCATCGGCTTCAGGGATATCTTCCTGGCCATGGGGGTTGCCATAGCAACGGGATATGACATGTGTATTGCCTATTCAAGTTTTTTTTTCTTTCTTTTCCATTTCCTTTTTTTTTTTGTGGTTGTCACAACCTTCTCAAAGAAATCCTGTGAAGATCCCTGTCTCTCTTTGACCCACAAGCACACCTCGTTGTCCTGAAAACTAACATCCACATAGAAATTATATAAACCATCACACTGAGCACAAAGTGCCAATGTAGTGACTTCCAGATAAATTACTATATAAAGTGCTGCTCTACATTTGCCACCCACACACTCCTTAATGGTTCCTAGAACCATTATCAATGCTTTATCATTTGAATGCATCATTTATATGAACTACACAATAAAAAAAAAAACAGCCTCCTGAAGCCAAATCAGCCATCCAGAAGATGGAGTCTTCCACCATGCCTCACTTCTTGTTCTCCTCCAGTGGGTGGCAGTGTTCCCAGCCAGTGTGTGATATAGGAAGGCAGCCTATCATGGCTGTCTTGTGTGCTTTTCTAAAGGCTTATGTGTTCAGTGATCCTTGGTGACTGGCCCTCCTGGTGGAACACCTTTTTTGAATATATTGGCTAGGAAGAGGTTAGTGTGGGAATCCTGCACCGAACCCTTAAGGTGGAAAAATGTAATTTCAGTCTCCACCTTTGAGACTATGAGCTCCTTCCTAATAAATAATAACAGAAATGTAATTGCAGTTACACAGCAGCCTGATAATGTATGTAAATACTGCTGGATAACTGGCAGAGCTTAACATCCTTTAATCTCACATGTGCTACCATCTCATTTTTGACAGATCTTTGTTTTGGAAGACTTGTTTTTGGTCATCGGGTTGCACAACTTTAAACTGCCGTTAGTTTAGTTGTTGCAATTTCCATCATTTTTCCCCATTTGCTCATCCATTTTAATAAGCCCAAACCTCCAGAGAGACGGAGAGCATGTGAATTTGAATGTTGCTGATGACTCACAAAGTCCGTGCCAAGCAGAATAGGAGGCGGCTCTGGGGAGCATCAACAGCCTCTGAAGGTCACTCTACACTGTTACCATGACAGCACTGGCCTCCCTCTGAGAAGTTCTGCTCGTGTTGGTTGCGTGATTTAAGGGGAGGGGGACCCGCCTTGGGATGCGTGCAAAAACAACAGCGCACGCACAAACATGCTCGTCCCCTCCTCTCCCCTCTCCCTCCTCATCATCAGCACTACCAAGTCAGCAGGGGAGAGGCAGAGGTGCATGTTCAGCCCTGAGCAGAGTCTCTTTCTGAGCTCTCCCCAGGGAAAGACACACAAACACGCACATGGGCGTCATTAACTGAGTTGTCTGAGAATCAAAAAGAATCTTTCCAATCAGTGCGTAGAAGCCAAAGTAACCGGAGTTTCACCTCCGTGCCATCTTGCAATATGTAAACAGAGAATGAATTGACTCTGTGCAGATGGATTAGACAGACACATACACTAATCACCCATCTGTCATCTACACTTACTCTCAACCATTAAAATGTAGCCATCCTCTTTGTCCTTCCATTCACCCATAAGCTATCACTGCCCACAGCTTGACGCCATATATATATATATATCTATGGGATACGTGCAGAGACAGACAGCTCACAGGTGGTGTATCTCTGAGTAGGAGTGCAAGGTTCATACAGTATGCATGACCATTCCCATGGCAGCTCACTAGGGAGGCGACTTCACAGGAAGCCTTAACAAGGCAATTATCTAAGTTAGGTTTCATTTGTCTCTAGCAAAAGGCACTCTGTGCTGGAGCGTTCAAACCTTCTGTGCCTACAAACATTCCCAGATGACTTGTTGCTCAAAGATTTGTCTTCATTTCGAACACGTTTGTTTCAGTCCAACTACCCCAAACTTAACATGACTGTTTTTGAATGAGTCACAGTTTGAAAGAGTCCATATTTAGAGCCATGAAAAAAAAGTACACCTGCTTTCAATTTGAAGGTTTTCTGTATCAGGACATAAAAATCATAAAAGTCATTTGATCGTTACTAGGTTCTAAAATTGTCTTGAATGCAGTATATAACAGGACATATTACACTGTGCACCAATCTACATGGATAGATATACAGTAGCATTACAAAATCTACCGTATTTTTCGGACCATAAGGCTCACCGGATTATAAGGCGCATAAGGAGAAACAAAACAGTCAGATAAATCAAACTTTACTCAACTCATTCTTCTTGCTTCCTCCACTTCCATACCATTGATTCATTAATGCTGTATTCTATCACAGCTTCTCTATTCCCATGTTGTTGCAGTATATTAATGACTAACCTCGTATTGTGGATGGATTATCTCAGTTGTTCTCCTGACCTAAGTGTGATCCATTTACAGCATCCTGCCATGCGATTGCATTTGTCCCTAACCATCGCAAACCCTCCCATTAACTTTTATCAAGTGGTAAAAAGTTAGCGTTCATCCTCCACTGTGTTTATGTTATGCTAACATAGCTGTGTCGCTAGCGATCACGTAGCACATCATTATATACCAGCTAGCCCAACTTCAGTAACCCTACAAACGTCACTGCTGTTTAGTTTTCTGCCTTCATTTATGTCGGAAGTGATAGCAGAGCTGTACGTTTGAATTTTGTTTAGAAATCTCTCAGTCAGAACATGCTATATCATGTTTAGGTGGCTTACCAAAGTCGTACTGAAACGTTTTTTGTACCACATAAAATCGGTTCGAGGTCAGTAAACACAACCAGAATTCATACATAAGGCGCACAGGATTATAAGGTGCACTGTCGATTTTTGAGAAAATGAAAGGATTTTAAGAGCGCCGTATAGTGTGGAAAATACGGTAATCATATGCACATTCGATTTTGAGGTAAACTGTCCCTTGTATTTATGGAAATGTATATATAGAAATACTTAATTTGTTATTTTGATTCCACCTTCACATAACTGAGAGTTGATGCTTCTTCCATGACTCAAAGTGATATTAATATAAGCTCAAAAATGCTCTATCATTTAATAAACAAACACTGTGCAGCTTGCTGATGTCATGTGTTACGGCTGCTGAAGCTTTTCACAACTCTTGCTTCCCATTCAGTGCTGCCAACTCTTTCCTTACACAGCTTCAATACCAACTGTTTAAATGCCTTCTTTAACCACCTGCCAACTTCCAAATAACAAAATATTCAAACGTGTATCTCAGACTGTGTGTGTGAGTGCGTGAGTCTGATGTTTTGCTATGATCCCTGTTCCATTTTTCCTGCATTTTCTGAGCTTTAGTTGCTTCAACGGAGCATTACGACACTGACATTCAGGCACGCTATGCTGAGAGGGCCACCCAGAGGATCACGGGCAGGTGACACATGGCTGAAAAGGTCATTCTCCACGTGGAGCTACCCATGATGGTACAATGGCAGGAATCATCCACTTGGAGCACGATGGTATAAATGCGGGAAATGCTGTAACTGGCTGGTGGGAAGTGACCCTCAGGAAAGCCTGAAGTATTGACCTTTAATTCACAAAGAAACACGACCGCTCATCACTTTTGCCAATGTTATCATCTCGCTGCTGTCTGTTTTATTGTGTGACGGTTTGTACATTAAGATTGTTTTTCTCAGATTTTGGGGGGGTGACCTTGACAGACAGATGTTAATATCTCTGCCAGTCCACAAGAGATGACTGTAACGTTGGCATCCATCACCAGAAAAAAAGGTCATCTTGACTGCGGCAACTGTGACATATGGAAAGTAAGGCTCAGAGACGGCGCAAGAATGGACAGGAATGGCATATTTTGTGTTTTAATTTACATAATGGCCAGCAGTAAGGGGGATACTGTGGGACACATTGTGAAACAGCAGTGCTGATGGTTTTGAAACTCCTCTCCAAAGCCATTAGTGATTAGATAAAGAGTGTAGATGGACTTGTAATGATGCTCTCCCGCATGTTCTCTCTCTTTATATCTCGCCTCTGCCAGATAAAAGACAGCGAGAGCCCCACAAGGCCTTTGTTGTGGACATTATTTAGTTGTAACATGCACTACATCACCACTCAACCACTTCACCACCTGCATTGCACCTGTTGGCTTTGATCAGTGGTTATTGGTAAGAAATGTGAAGTTGAATAATACCTGCTGGGATGGTGTGAGGTCTGAGCTCAGTTCAGGGACTTGTAGCATTGCCAGATTTGACTGACCAGAAAATTGCTAATCAGAGCTTTAGACGTGCCTCTGGCCTCATATAATTAGTCAAAATCCAATGCCGACCCTTTTAGATAAAATTAAAGTATAGGAACAGATATAAGATTTAACGAGGCTTTCATCACAGAGATAATAATAATTTGAGAAGAGAAAGAGAAAATGTCTCTGGCAAGCCATAACAAACTTAAGCATTATTTCATTGTCTTTTATGCCAGTTGTAGCAATAAAAGAACTTATTGCCCTGTCAGTTGCAGTAATTGGAAAATATATCTTTTTTTGTTGGTGGAGATCTGCCAAATAATTAACTACACCTGTTTTTTTCTTTTGTTGAAAATCACTGCAAATACCTTGTAAACACTTGGCTAGGATTGGACCCCGTTTTGCCTTAATTCTTCGTGGCAGAGAGTCAGCAAGGTGCAGGAAACATTCCTCAGAGATTTCGTCCATATTGGCATGACAGCATCGCAAAGTTGCTGCAGATTTGTTGGCTACACATGGATGATGTGAATCTCTCATTCCACCCCATCCCGAATGCGCCCTATTGGACTGAGGACTGGCGACTGTGGAGGCTATTTGAATACAGTGGAAATTATTGTTGTGTTCAAGAAACCAGTCTGAGATAATCTGAGCTTTGGCACATATCCTGCTAGAGGCAGGCAACAAAACTTGGGTACTCTGTGGTCATAAAGGGATTGAAGTGATCAGCAACCATACCAGGAAGGCTCTGGTCTTTAAGCAATACTCAGTTGGTAATAAAGGCCCAAACCTTTTCAAGAAAATATCAACTACACCCTTATGCCATCACTAGCAGCCTGAACTATTGATTCAAGGCAGGATGAATTGATGGTTTCATGTTGTTTATAGCAAATTCAGAATATACCATCCATATGTTGCATGAGAAATCAAGACTCAGCTGAATAGGAAAAATTTCAGTCTTCTGTTATCCTGTTTTGGTGTCCTGCTTAGTCTACAGAAGTGACATCTAGTGAGGTCTTCTGTTGAGGAAGTCAGTCTACCTTAAAAGTTGATACTTTGCGTGTTCAGAGATGCTGTTGTGCATATCTTGCTTGTGAGTGAGTGCTCTTTTTTGTTTGGGTTTTTGGAATTACTGTTACTTTCCTATCAGCTTAAAGATTCTCACCCAGAAAACTGCTGCTCATTGGACAGTTTCTTTTCTTTCTTTTTTTTTTCTTTGTGAATTCTAGAGAGGGTTGTGCAGGAAAATCCCAGCATATCAGCAGCAATAACCATGCCACTTAGTCACTTAAATAACCTCTCTTTCCCATTCTGGCACTACTCAGCCTACTTGGTATTATCAACTGTATGCGGTATTTAGCTAGCATGTTTGCCTATGAATGTTACTTTGACGTGGCTTCATGAAAAATAATAATGTATTTGCTGCTTTTTTTTGTTGCTGCTGCTAAGGACTAGCTTAACAAGATTAGCTTAACTTAACCTAAGGACTAGCTAGTGGAGGTATGATTTTATTGCTGAAAGTTTTCTGCTGCAGCTAAAATCAGAAACTAAGATAACAAAACAATATGCCAATTACCTAACAAGCTAATAAGTTAGCTCACCTTTGTGAAGATGAAATTCAGGCCCCGAGCTGGTAAAAGATTTGCTGCTTCTCACCACTGAGATAAGACTTTGCTGCTTTTGCTCATTCTATTAATTTGCATACTATGAGTTTATTTAAGTCTGACAATCTGGGCTTGGTCAATATTTAAAAGCAATGAAGTTACCTAACTTACCTAGCTGTTTTTATTGGTCATTATTTAAATACAGTAACATAACATTTTTTTCTGGTTGATGCTTCTTTATGCTCCTTTGGTGCGTGATGAAATTCTACCTTACTGCACAGAGAACATCTCCAGCCTCCACTGGAGACTTTGTTGCTCTCTTAAAAGGCTGTCTGCATTAATTAATGGTGTGCAACACTGCAATGTTTGCAATACAATGCCAAGTAAATACAGGACCAGTATTGCCAATCTCTATACCAATACTTTTATAAAAGACAGTTTATGAAGTGTGGAGAGTAGCGTGCCATAATTTATGAGATGAGTCGTCATCAAGTTGCCAAATTCTGAGCACAAAGACAACAAAACAGCCCATGTTTTGACAGAACATGTTTGAGAACTGAATGTTTTTCTTGGTTTTAATATAAAATGAAAAATTTACAGGTTCAGCTGCAATTATCAAATTTTTCACCATAAGCCAATCCATAGCCAGTATTTTCAGCAGTGCCATAAAAATCAACAGAAAAAGATCAGTGCTGGTGCTAGCTTTTTGGTGGTAGCTTTTAGTCACTTTCAAACAGTGAACCAAAACTGGCATGTGTAAGTGAGGGAAAAAAACAACAGGCAAAAGTGCTCCCAGTAAGCGTCTTTCCTGTTACACAATGCATTAGACCCACTACACATACACAGGTACTCCTCTCATCCTCAGAGCAGATGAAACATACATTTGTAATGCTATGAGTACATAGTTGGTGCTGATGCCTGCTCAGTTCTAGCTTTTCATATAGTATTCTGTGCGCCCCAACTCTACCCCAGGGGTGCTGTTTATTGTCACATCAGTGTTGCTCAGAGCTTGGTGTTTGCCTGGTGTCATTTCTGCATATACATCTACATATTCTCAAAGCATGAGTGAGCCTAGCTGAAACCTCCTGCTAGGCTAAGGCTTTTCTGTAAATGTATGTATGATTCTATGTTCTCCCTGTTCTTGCGTGGGTTTCCTCCCACAATCTAAAGACATGCTTGTTAGGTTAAGTGGTGATTCTAAATTGACCATAGGTATGAATGTGAAAGTACGTGTCTCTGTGTGTTAGCTCTGTGAGGAACTCCAGTCCTTCCACGACCTGAAATAGCCAGAAAAAGGATGGATTTTCTAGTTTTGCTTTAAATAATCCGTGTCTCTGTTGTTTGCCAGTCTATAACCTTCTGGGTGTGAATTGTAACAATCTAACTGTGCTTCGCTTTTCGCTTTCTTTCTTAACTTTCTTTCAATAGCTTTTAAAAAAAAAAATAATGCACACAAACACAGATGACCTCATATCATCTGTGTGCTTTCGCTTTCTTTCCTTCTATTTTCTCTCTCAGTTTAGGTATAACATTCTCCAAAGTACGTCTCACCAATTGCTTCTCACCAGACTCGCAAACATTGTCATTTTCAAAATCGCTGCTTCAGAAGTGCCTTTAAAATGATACAGACTCGCGTGGGAGGCAGTCTGCTTGAACTGGTTTTTATTTAGCCAGCAAGGCAAGCAAGGAAAAGAAGGAGAAAACATTTGGAACTGATGTGCATCTGTGCCTTCTCAAAACAAATTTACTGTCCCCTAATTAAAACACTCGTAATTGAGAGACATAATGTGATATTTGCTACTAACATGGCGCTTTATTTGCATCTAGAGTAATTGATGTGTGGAAATTATATTCCAGCTCTTGGTTAACTGCTGGTTAAGAACTGGCGTGGAGGGTGGGGGTGTATGAATGTGTCCACATCGGGCCTAACGACTCTTATTATCTTTAAAATGTAAATAGAATAAAGTTCTTTGAAAGCTTTTCCATGTTACTAATAAATGTCAGTTCTCTGAATTTATTCCCACCTTTACAGCTTGTGCAGTCACAAACAGGATATTCATTTAACTCGATACTCAGAGAAAAAGTATTTACCTGGATAAAGGAGTGGAGCGCCTTTTTTCTGTAGATTTAATTGAGAGACTACATTGAGCAGTCAGAGGATTGCACAGGATGCTGAAAGATGCATCTGTAGTGTTCTCAGACATGAAATCTGTATGATAAGCTCATCTCCAAGTCTGCGAGGACGACTCTGTTCTAATAGCCTACAATGGCACCTAGCTGCAGGCGCTGGATAGCGAGCGCATGTGATGCGCCACAGTGGGTCCTCACAGATCACATTTGCCTCAGCTGCTTTTTAAATGAGAAGCCTCTCTTAGCTTCTCTCCCCACATCTGAATGGAGGATATAAACAGAGGGAGATGTGCTGAACAATCCACCTTCTCTCATCTATTCTACAACTTAACTGATCTCAAGGCTAAAACAACAGCCGTTTGATTTGCAGTCAAGTGAGGAAAATGTGGCAGCGGGGAAAGCCACTCGACCATTTGCTCTGTTCAGGCTGCGCTTCCAGCTGACAGGCTGATGAGCTGCAATCAGCCCTCCTACTCTGACTGGACCATGCTGTGGCAATGATTGGTGATTTATGTCGGAGGAATAGTCAGACTAGGCAACTTACAGCTAAAACTGAGAATGTAAATTTTTCTCTTGGTTTTAAAACACTCGTTTGGATTTTGTTGACAACTGTCTGTGCGAATGTATTTAGGTGAAAAGCGCAGAGAATTGTTGCACACTTGTTCCTGACATTTGATGTAAACCAGCATAATAGCTTCAACCTCAAAGCTGTAAAAAATGTCTTAATAAGAGTCAGTTATAATTTGCTTGTTTACAGAATGTGAGGAGGATGTGTTGCATGCAGTTATTATAATAAAAGTAAAACCACTTCACTTAATTTGAACTTAGAGCCACGTTAAATCCTTAATTCAGCAACTTTTATAATACACAAACTTTGAATAGCCTTTCTTTTATTTTTTTTTAGAAAGTTTGTACTTCTACATTGTTTTTTGTTTTTTTAAGAGATGTCGATTTATGCTGCTTTCATATGACCCATACACCACACTGTTACAGGACCACCCGTTTTATTATCATTTGACCAACAACTGAGGAAAAGAACCAGGAGTCTTAGACTTATTGGTTTGCACAGTTCTTAGCCAAATAAACAAGAAATGAAATCACACAACTACAAGAATCAGTCTCTAAAAACAACATGTCATTTATTTATTAAGGATATAAACACAAATTCCCATGAATTTCTAATTGTTCTATCTTTAGAAAACATAGGCACTAATTATTGCATTCAGCTGATACGTACAACACCTTGGCCAACAGGTGTGGTGCAGGGGAATAAGAATGGGGCGGGACTGTCAAATCCTGCCCCTGGTTGGTTTAAAAAAGACAGAAAATCACTTGACTGATTCACTGCTAATAACTGGTGTTTAACCATCTGTTTTACTTCTACACTATCTTCATTTTTCATCAATATTTTTTCTAATTAATTTGTAATTATTTTTTGTAGAAGTAATTTATGCTTTCTTTGTAGAAAGCACATATAGCTCAGAAATTTCTGAGCTATATGTGCTTTACAGGACAGTCAGACTACAAATATGTGATTTTACAGAACATGATGCACTACTGTAGATTAAACTGACTATAAAGTACTTAAAATGAGCTAACCTTAAACATCTGCAGCAGTAATATTGATCCATGTAACACTGATGGGGAACACTTTATTCGCAGAATTAACTGTTTTGGTTTGATACTTCATGTACAGTTCAACAACAATATCCAGTTTGTGTGTAGTTTCATTGTTTCATTGTTACTTACAATAAATGAATAGTCCTAAGAAAAATCCTCAAGCACTTGTCAATGTCAGCTAATGATAAATGATACTGTAATATTTCAAGGAGTCTAAGTGTACATAAAAGAATAAAAGACGGGCAGCACAAAATCATAAACCTGTATGTATCTTGTCCAATTTGCCTCGTTAAACAGTGGACGAGGAGATGTGTTTCTTCTTTTGGGTGGGGGGAGTGGTCATTGTCTCTGCTTGCCTTTCTGCAAAACTTCCCACATGCCACTGCTCCTACCTGTGTGGGCAAAAATGCTTATAGCTAGATATAAGTAAGAAAACGTGAAAAATATGTATAAATTGAATAAAAAGCTCCAGTTTAAATGAAGTAAGGACACCATCATTAGCTGTTGCTGTTAGCAGTGTAAGACAGTGACACATAATGTCTTATCCTGTTTTCTCCTAGCCTCTCCATTTAATGATTGCTCACCAACATATTTAACAGTTTAATTTAAATCTAACGTAATGTTCAAGGGTGGCCCCCAGATGGTTTTGTCTTCTTTGTCCGAATGAGAATGAAACATGCTCGCTTGGCACCATTTGAAGGCTGTAATTTCCACCTTTTTAAATGGTTGTCTAAATAACACATCCTTGTTTCCTTAAGTAAAGACATTTCGTAACCTGAGAGCTTCAGAGTTCATTTTACAGCAATTTCCCATTCACCTTGTGGCTTTGCTAAACTCTAATTTCCTTTTTGTATGACTGTAATTTTTGAAAGTAATGGTTCAGGGTCTATCCATTGAAAATTGACTAAAATGCGATGTGTTTTATTTCAGTAGTAAATGAGTTGGAGAGCTGAGGCTGTTCTCCAAAAAGCCTAACACATAATGTCCGAAATGAAAAAGCTCTGGTAATGTCCCTTCCAATCTAAAGCATAAGGAGAATTTTTTTCCTAATAGAAAATTGAGTTTAATGGTGTATGTTGTTAATGTGGACTTTTGCGTGTCATGGGTTTTAAGAATAGAGCACTATTCTGTGCACCACATTAGACTTGTGATTATATGTTTGCATACTGTAAAGAAGACAAAGTGACAAATGCATTTTACAATAGATTTTACACACAGCCCTAAAGACCTGTCAGTGACCCCTTGGCAGACTCAAGTCCTGGAATACACACTTAAGTTGTATCTTGCCAAAGTATATTTGGCATGCAGACTGGAGCAGACGGCAATCAAACCACCACCCTGTCGATTGGTAGGTGACCTGCTCTACCCCTGCAAATGGTTTTGGTTTGTATAGTTAATTTCCCCCCTCAGAGCTATGCTATGGTGAAGTTTTATATAAGTCACCTGCTTAAACTGAATTAAGGCTTCAAGTTATGTAACAGCGTCGATGTTATTGACGGGCTTCGGGGGTCCAGGCAAAGCCAACAAAGTCAGTGTACCCCTCAACTGAATTCTACTGATATACTTCAGCTATAAGTTACACAAATTCATATAATTTGATGTAAACATCTACATCGTTTGTTGTTATTGGAGTGCAAGCTTAGTTTCTGTTCCCAGTAGTTTACAAGTTCCACAAGAGTCAGTTTTGCGCAGCTAGTTTTAAAGCAAGACCCTTATTGAAAATTGCAAAAGTAATGGAAATATGTTGAGCATATTCTGAGCTCACAGTCAACTATTCTGCTGTGTGGTGAGTTTATTAATCCAACTCTGGATTTGGAGATAATGTCTCTTCTGTTTGTCTCATGCTTTGCCTCTGCATCATAAGACGGGTATTTGTACACTTTTATAACAGCGGCTACAATTCTCTCTGAGTGTACCACGTATATACAGTTGTAAATATGCACATTGTAAATATCCATATATCACAGTGACATCGATATCTTTTGCACTGTTTATGATGTTAATTTGTTCACTCATGTATCTGTCTTTAGTATAGCAGAAAATTATTCTAGTACCTGCACATCTGGGAAACTCTTGTGGACCCGTCTTCTCGTCAGTTAAAATACTAGAAAGATTGTCCTATTTTGGTAATAACTTTGGTAAACGTGAGCACAAAAGAGAGGAAGAACCAGTGATAATTGAGACTTCCACTCAGTTAATTAATCAGTTAAAACTGATTATTATGGATTTCAGTATCTCATTAGGTTTTAATATTTACCTATTTTCAGTGGCCCCCATATAGCCATCCCTGTGAAAACCTTCTTGAGGCACCCCTACTGCCAGGAGACATCAGAAATACCACAACAATTAATGCCATTAATTGGGTAAGACTGCAGAAAACAGAGCTATAAAAATGACAAAAGGAGCGTGCACCTGTCTGAAATCGGTGGGGTAGATTTATCTGCCAAATATTTGCATCGATATCAGTCTTAAGTGTCTTATATCGGTGAGCATCCAGTCATAAGTGACCATATATATAAAAGAAATAGGCCAAAAAAATACATTACAAAAGACTTGTGTTTTTCACACTATGATTTACTCGAGAGCACCGCATGTTTGCTTGTTGAGGTAAATTCTTACAATTATGTTGTGTGAGAAAAATGCAAAGGTTGTGACTTTTATGAGTAAATCATATAAAACAAGCATTTGCTATATAATTTTTTGTAATACAGAAGTCAGTACCAATCAGTATACCCTTGCAGTAGTTGACCACTTGTAGCTGTGCACCATTTCCATTTACTGATATTTACTCTGGCTATGAAAGGGAGAATGGTCTTTTAAGAAATATTTGCATAAACATCTGAGTACATCGACTACAGCGTTTATTGAAGTTTGATTCTCACAACACCAGACCTCCTATTTGTTTGCACCTGGCTGCTGTTGTTGTATTTTGCCAAAAAACTTTTTCTAAAAGTTTCTGATTACAGCCTTTCAGCTGGATGATGACTCTTTCTCTAAACCTAGCCCGTGTTTGCGTGTCCACCTCTTTTCATTCACTGCAGCTCTCTGAAATATTGAGCCAAACTATTTTCGCTGAGGTGTGGGAGTTAGGATGAGCGATCTCTGTTGACCAAGACTGATAACTGTTGACGATCAGAGAAGAAAATTACAGTGCAGAAGCACCAGCTGTATCAAGTGCGAATGACAAACCCTCCTGTACTTCAGAAAGTGGCAGAAAATGTGGCAGTAAATGAGTACGTCTCAGTGATGATAGAAGTCTCTTTGTTATGTAATGAGCTAAATTATAGATAATACGGTTCTAGAAAATCACAGGGTGTCAGTCTCTCCTGTCATTTCTTCTTACCCATCCTGTGATTAATTGTTCTGGGCTTGAGATCAACTCTGACCCCTACTGGTGTGGATGGAGCTGCTTTGTAATAAAGCTCTCTAATCTTTATGTGAACTATGACATTACATGTAGACTGATACTTCATAATAACATGACAACAAACAGCTATTCCTTTTTAAAGTTTCTCAGTAAAATGAAGTATACTCGGGAAAATCATTGATCAGCCCAAAGTATTTTGTTTCAGCGCACTATTCACCTGCTACTCTACTATTGCATACATTTGGTGCTTAAATGGCAGTATGAATGAATGAATTATTCAACCACCTTCAAGTGATCTACAAGCTTACAGACTGTGCTAATTCATAATTTACAGAAGGGCTTATAGTTCTGAACCAGAAGGTTTCCTCTTACTTTTGAAGAATCTGTAATTACATTAACCTTTTTTTCTTTGCGGTTATATCACAATGACTCTCAATCAAACGTGTGGGTTGTTCCACAATTAAAGTTACTGAGCACAACGAGGTCTGTGGACTGTGGCTGCATAATATTGTGACTGACTACTGTGGGTTTTCTTTTTTTTAATATAATCTACAACATAGCACAACATAAGCATACTGCCCATTCTTTGTGCCATAGATTCAACAAAATGCTGGAAACATTCTTCAGAGATTTTGGACGATATTTACACGATATCGTCACGTAGTTGCAGATGGCTATAGCAGCCCTTTGAAGTGATACCATGTTCAAGGGACCGCTTTGAAATGATTTCAACTTTATCATTATCCTGCTGGGAACAGGAATCGGAAGATGAGTACACCTTGATCATAAAGCGATGTAATGGTTAGCAACAATACTCAGGAAGGCTGTGGTGTTTAATGATGCTCAAATGGTACTAAGTGGCCCAAATATGCTAAGAATATATCCCATACTCATACTCCAATAACACCAGCACCCTAAAGTGTTGTTTCAAGGCAGGCTGGATACATGCTTTCATGTTGTTTTTGACAAATTCTGACACATAAGAGAAGGGTACATTACATCTACTTGTTATTATGTATATGATATTTGCTCACAATAAGCACAAGGTTAAACTGTGTAATATTTTGGCATTCAGGTTATCTGGAAAATATTGGACCAAGTAAAGTTTAGTGTATATAAACATGTAAAACTCATTTTAAAAAACTGTTTTTTTTCGCTGATGTCATGACTATACAGCCTCTTTTGACTTTTGTTCAGAGCAACATTAAAGTTAACATTAATATTAAGACTTTCTGAGATCCACAGGATGCTATTCATTTATTCCAAGCAGGGATCTGTGGATGTATGGCATGTTGTACCAGTAGCCTACAGCTGTGAGACTCCACTTGCACTCACATCATGTGACTGCCTTGCTAAAAATAACCCTCTCTCCACGCGTGATGTGGATGATACCCAGACTAAGAATAGGCCTACTGGAGAGAAACGACATGATAGTAAATCACCAGTGAAGCAATGGCTGCAGTGCAACAGAGAGGAGGATTTAA
The DNA here is from genome assembly GCF_001858045.2 of Oreochromis niloticus. NCBI lineage: Eukaryota > Metazoa > Chordata > Actinopteri > Cichliformes > Cichlidae > Oreochromis > Oreochromis niloticus. The sequence continues at coordinate 16,075,863 of NC_031981.2, forward strand.
TAACTTGGCCTTGAAACAACGCAATATCAGTGAAGCTCCTGACAGTATAATTTGCTCAGCACAGCCACTGCTTGGTATCTGTCAGGTATGCATGGCTCTGCATCCGCTCCTACCGGCAGACTTCTCTGCTAATTGACTTGGGAAAGGACAGATAGAAGACAAAAGCAGTACACAGACTTTTAAGTCCTGCTTTCATTGGCTAAAAATGGACTTAACCGAGCATTTGACCAACAAAAACATTTTTAACTTAAAAGATATCTGCATGAAAAAGGAATGACAGATTTATCTATTTTTTAGCAGTTTAAGTAAGCAGGTGTTGGAAATGCAAATATTTATAATAACCGTTTCGAAAGATTGCTGAAAAAAAAAATCATTTTCTACAACATCTGATCCCGAAGCAAACTGCCTATAGCTCACCTAATCGACTGGCTTTAGAAAGGATTGCTCGTAGATTTGAGGATTCAGAGGTGCCGGGGAACCTGGTTCACTCTGCAGCTGGATGAACTCGAGTCGAGCAGAGTACGTTTCAGATATTTTTTGAGAGGGTAGCAGGAGGGAGACAGATGCTCGCATAAGAGCAGGACCTTGACCTGGAGGTAAAGAGCTGTTTGTCTCTTTATGGAGTTGGATGCATGCAACCATGTTGTGAATTCATCAGCACAGTGTGGTGCGCTGACCTGGAAGAATGAAGGGAGGTTCAAGAAGTGGTCACCTGAATATTGTATTACGTGGAGAAACGAGGGTGTAATGTGGCCTAAGGTTGAGCAAATAAACATGAAATCTCTGCAGTAATAAGGGATCTGGGATTGGCACAGTGGTGCTTGTCTGCAGTCTGTACTTTGCAGTATTTTTGTTTTCCCAGTCCTTTGCTTGGATAATATAGGCGTTGGTAGTAAATTTGTGGGCACAGCTGGTGGGCAGTGTGTCTGCTGAAATTTGCAGAAATATGCACTGCTGCTGACCCTGTGTGATTCCAAATGTTGTTTTCTGCAAAAATATGTTTTTTTGTTTTTTAAGTTGCGTATGCTTAGGAGTTAGTTATGCATTCTCAGTGGGGAAAAAATGGGAAAGAAAAGCTTGAACAGTTTCATGGAAACTGACTATAAAGTGTAATCAGATAGAACTGGACAGAGGGCAGTATTTAATTCCAAGTTCATGCAGGTGATTTTAACCTTTTTATTATTACAGTTCTAACAACACCCCCGAATTAACAATAAGTCAAGCGAAATAGATTATTACATATAAATATGTTTTATTGTCTAGACTCTGGATCTGGGAAAACGTTTTTACACTGAGCAAAGTCTAAGATGGATCTAAAATTCACATACTCAAAAAATTTCTTCTTCTTCTTAAAACTTCTTCATAGCTTTATTAAGCTGTTTTTGATCACAAATATAATAGTAATAGTAATTTTTGTTTCTGTTGTTATTTACAGCTTTTTGAAAACGGTGGAAAAGAAACGTCTGTGAAGGTTCTCAGTCATCCAAGTCATCGTAGTCTAAGGAGCTTGGAAAGAAAAGCGTCTGGACTTCTTTAAGTTGCTTGAAGATGTTTCACCTCTCATGAGGAAGCTTCTCGGATGAGAGGTGAAATGTCTTCAAGCAACTTAAAGAAGTCCAGACGCTTTTCTTTCCAAGCTCCTTAGACTAAGTGGAAAAGAAAGGTGTTTGTTTAAACCTTTTACACATAGACAAACATACCCTTTCCCTGAGTTCAGACTGGGTCCCTCTAATGTCAAACAGCCTGTTAATACAGTTCAGAAGTAGATTATTCTGCTATGCTTTAGGGAGCTAATAGCCTGTTATTATTGTTACTTCTTTGTGTCACGTATTAATAGATAACAAAAAAAATATATCCCAGTTTAAAAAAACAAAAGTTTTATCCAAAATAATAATCAAGAATCCTTGCTGACCAAAGTAGCTTATCTCACAATCAATCAATCACATGTGCTATCAACTTACTTTTATGCTTTACCAAAGGATCACGTGCAGTGTAGATCTTGATCACCTTGTGTATCACAGATATACCACAAATTGCTGTAGTTTGAACAGCGTTAGCTATGCAACATGCGTAACATGTAGCTGTTGGGTGTGCAAAGATGCATGAAGAGTCACTTCACATGGGACTGAACCTTAGCACAGCACAGCATTGCAGTGTAACAGTCATTTTATACATTACCTTTAGGCGCCATATGGGGAGCTGGCTGCCCTGTCACAAGGAGGTAGGCACGCAGCCATCTCGGCTGCTACAAGAAGACTCTGTGCTCTCAGGCAGGCATGTATCATTTATCAAACACCTGAAATTGACTGAGCTGACAGACTGCTTGATGTATGATCATGCAATCACAGGTGTTATCATATGTTGCTGTGGAGGTGTTGATGCATGACTGGCTTAAGCATCTTTAGGGCAAGTTTGGTGATAACACTGGTTGGAGGCCTGGGTGCACTGATAAAAGGAGGAAGCTCACCTAACTCCAGAGACGATCAAAGTTGCTGCAGTGAAGGATGAAATGAAGGACATTTCTCCAATAGCTGTATACAATTAACTGATTTCAGCGATAAACATTTTTATATTTAAAACTTGGAAGACTATCTTTTAAAACTAGTTAGAATATGCTTGTGACAGAACTTATGCACGGCTGTGCCATAGAATATAGTGTCTTGTAAGGATATTTGCTGCTCTGTGTTTACGTAACAGACTAGATCCTATCACTGCTTTCCATTTAGTCACTGATGTGCTCATTGTATTTGGAGAATTGCCTCACCATGTCTCCACTTCAAGCTTGTCGAACAGAACTCAATTTTACCACAACAATAGAAAGCGATAGGAGATTCAGAGGTGGGAAACACTGTAGGATTGTTTGTTGATTATTGAGTAACAAAAGTGCTGTTGTAGTTGTAAGACAACAAAGGATATCTTCGTTACTCATATAGTGTATAGTACTATACATGTCTAGAACCACCCCTCGTTTCTTTATGTTTGATTTCCAAGGAGACAGACTTTCTTGTAGCTTTTTTTTTTTTTTTTCAAAGTGAACTCGACCAACAGTTCATTAAACTTTCTGAATGTCTTTTAAAGTCTTTTTTCTTTAGACATTAGCTGAATTGTCATAATGAATTGAAACAGCTGAGGTATGCCAAACAGCATAGCGTAAATAAAAGACAATGGTTGTTGAGTAACAAATCAAAATTTGAAATTTTTGGTTCAAATTGACATCAACATCTACCCTGACCTTCTCCAGAAGGTCTTCTCCAGAAGGTCAGGGTAGAGGCACAACAGTCAGCGTCTACAGCCATCTGTAAAACACGGTGGGGGCTTAGTCATGGTTTGCATTTCAGCCAGTGGTGTTGGGGATCTTGTCAAAATTGAATTATGAATGCAGAAAAGTACCATCACATTTTAAACCACTATGCAGTTTAAGTGACAGTGCAGTAAAAGCATACCTGGATAGAACAACACACGATGAAACACAGTCACTCTGGGACTGGACTTACCAGAGCTTAGTTCTCAACATTACTCAAGCAGTGTGGGATCAGCTTAACAGAGAATCAAACAAAGGCAACCAACATCCAAAGAAGAGCTTTGAATGTCCTTCAAGAAGCCATATTAAATATTGACTTTCAAACTCAGTAGAATTTTACAAACTTTATTTTTGCCCTATATTCTGTATTTCCATGTATTTTTGCAGATGTTTGAATAAATCACTGCATCCATTTCCCATTTTCCTTTTGATAACTTAAGATTTACACAGTAGTCTTAGCTATCAGCAGGACAAAAAGACCCTTGATCCACAACACTCACCAAAGACTTCCCTGATGAGATTATAGTTTCAGCAGCTACTTTGTAGTGTCACTGAATAAAACTTGATGTCAATTTTGTGAACTTTTGTTCCGGTTAGATTAAAAATGTGGATAAACCTGGTGTGCTCTATGTATTATGTAATATTCTTTGGTTTCACAGTCAAATCCACATCACGCTCATTACATCTAGTGAATGCAAGTGCCTTTAGTTACTAATAAAGTCTACTCAGCTAAGAAATACTTGATGTGAATCATGCCCCACATGACTTTAAATATCGATGGATATTGACAAGATTTTGTTGATACCAGTGCCATCATCAGTCCAAAGGAGAGCTGCCTCCATCCTCATAGACTCACTCTTCTGCCCTCAGGACGAAGGCTCAGAAGTGTGAATCTAGAACATCCCAACTCAACAACTCCTTCTTCCCCACTGCTATCAGACTCCTGAACAGCTGGCCTATCTTAACAGTAATTTTTGCATATCAGGTCATCTTGCATATTAAGCTCATAGCTCCTTTGCACATACATGTACCTCACACTTAAATGTTATCTTCACTTATTTATTTGTATTGTTTGTATTTTATCTTGTTTTATTTGTGTATATATACATACTTTTGCCAACCCTTAACCTAACCGGCATTTGTGTGTGGGAGCAAAGAAAGAATTTCATTGCACAGAGAAATGCCTTTTCTCTTTGTACATATGACAACAAACGCTTTGAATCTTGAATCATCCATTCTGCTTGTAGGTCCAGTTCCTTATTGATTCCCTTATTGACACTCAGTCAATTTTCTGTTGAGAAAAAATGTGGCCCTAGACAGCTTTTTCGTCAGTGTGACTGGTTTATGATCTCTGAGGCTGAACACAGTGTAGAAGCAGTAAAAAAGCTTGATTGTAGTTGTTGTTGCCAGAAAAACCATACCAGCAATGATTAAAGGACTAGATGAACTTGAAGGGATATGATTGTAATAGACTGGACAATTTGGAATTGGTTTCAGTTCTCAGTTCTTGTGAAAATGGACCCACAAACAACAGCTAACACCAGCAGAAATCTCAACAACTTGCTAAAATCTGCATTTTGTTTTTTGTTTTTTTCTCCAGTATTGAAGAAGCTAGTGACCTATGATTTGCAAGTGAGAAAGTACATACTTGCAAAGTTGGTTGGCAGCACCTGTTGGTTTTATGTTTCCTCAAATAACAAATCAAACCTCCAGCATGCTTTCATGTGTGTCACCGAAATGCAAAATTCTGAAAGTAAACGTCAATATAGCTGGTTCCACACCACGGAGAAAACTGTGGCAGTGATTGAGAATCACTGAAGGCGTGATTGAAAGCCTTACTTTGAAAATAATGGTGTTTTCCCGTATTGAACATGAGTCAGTGGTCCTCTAATTGCCATGATTTCTCTCAATATAAAGTTTGAGGTTTTAAGTGATGGAAGGGTAGGTAAAAATATAAACAGGATTAGTTCAACCAACAGCATACAAAACATCACTTAAAGCCCTTTATTTGCTTTACAGATCTGAGAAATTGGCAGTCGTGTCTGAGAGTTTAAGTTATTTGAATTTTAACAGGCTTATTACTCTGCCTATCTTCTCCGAAAGTTTATTAAGTCCATTTAAGTCCAAATTATTCAATAGCAAGTAAAATTCTAATTAAATATTGAACATAACACTGTTAAGAAACATCTTAATTGGTTTGTTTATTCAAGTGTTCTCAGTGGTCTCTTTATTTTTTAGGCGAAGATTATCCTGTAATCATCTTGGTATTTAGTGGCTTATTATGCTTCAGCAATTGGTGAGTCGATGACCATTATTCGTCAGGGCTTGAATTTCAGATTTCACAGCCTACGATGTACTGCTACTAACTTAAACGAATTGTCATTCTCCTACAAATGCAAAATTGCTGTAATTTATGCTCTCCTTCTTTTAGTGTCATTGCTTTCACTTCTTTTCCACTTTGCTCTTTTCCTGACTGTTTTCACATCTACATCAGGATTCTATATTTTACAAACTGCACTGTAAGTTTGAGCCCAGCATGCTGTATATTCTGAGCCTGTGTTTTGGACTATTGCTTTGCCAGTGTAGGGAGCTTTTGGCTATCAGGTTCCTCTCCTATCAGCTGACCCTGAAACATCCTTAAGTTAAGCTGCAATAGACTCAGGCTGGTGGGGATCCTCCCATGATGCACTTTTCTTCTTCACTCACCTGTTTATACACGACTTTTGCATTTAATCGTTAGTGACTGTTAAACTTGGTTCCCGTGGCTGTCCATCCCTGAACCTAGTTCTGCATGAGGCTTCTTCCTGTTAAAAAGGAGTTCTTTCCTTCCCACTATTGCCACTGTTGCTTGCCCATAGTGGTTGTCTGATTGTTGGGGGGTTTGTTTGAACCTCTCTGTGTATGCTAGCAAGACTTTATGAAGCCTTGCAGAAAAGAGAAAGAGAGAACATAGCAAGGGTTTTCCAGGTCGGATGATGTTGGAAGTGCTTAGATTGCTGTAATTGCGTGCAGGAATTTCCCACATCATGAGGGCTAGATCTAAAGGAATCGGTTAAAATATGTACAGTAACTGCAATGCAACACTTTAAAATCAGGTGCTGTTTGAAGTCTGTTTTTCAAGCATGCCCATTTGCTGACCACTGCCTGTCTGCAGCTTTCTCCATCTCTGAATAGCAACTCAACCTTTCCTTTTTTTTTCCTTTTCTTTCCTTTTTTCTTTCTTTCTTTTTTTTGCAAGAAGATTTTGAGATGTAATTTCTGGAGGAGCTTTCTCATTTCTATGCAGATTCATTGGGTGCCCTTGTGTCCTGTCACCTCTGCTTGTCACCCATTTCATCTGGCCTCTCTATTCCCAAGCATTGTCATCTGCAGTGGATCTATCCTTGTCATGTGGCTGTTAACAATCAGGCAACCTGACAGCCGCCCACTATTTACCCGTCAGGCCCCTCTCTGCATGGTTTGGTGGAAAAGGTGCAACTTTAATCTTGATCTGCATGCATTACCAAATGCACTCCTCTATCCTCGCCTCTGGTAGGCGAGTGTGAGTGGAGAGTGGGTGGAGAGTGCAGGGATGACACAGCGGCGCATGAGTGTCTCCTCATCCATCAGTCTGTCACAGGCTGTCGCCCGGCTTCTCCCAGAGATGCTGTCGATCTGTAAACAAGAGAAACACCAGGCTTCTTGGGGCACCATGCTAGCATGCAGACAGACGGGGCAGGGCAAGCCTCTCCTATATGAATCACACACTGGTAGAGAGCTGATTTGACCATAGCAGGGTTTTGATCAACACAGCCAGGTGTGGATGACTAATGCCTCTGAAGACTACTGCATATCAGCAACCGGCCGTGTCGGGAGAATGAAAACAATCAATGGCGTTGTCACATTTTTTTAATAAGGGAATAAGACGGACTGGGAGAAACTGACAACAGGACTTTTTCTGGTTCAGTGCCTTCAAAAGAGCAGTTTTTTGGCACTAAATAATAAGCATGGGTATCTCCAGACATTTTTTACATGAGGAGCCCTGACACTTTAAAATGTTAATTAAATAACCCCTTTTGAAGTGTATTTACAGTTTCTACAAGTTGGAGAGAAGATAGGGTAATAAAGTAAGGCTAAGGATGTGTTTTGAGACACCTGTGTTGTAATTGTTGCTAAATGTCAGATTTCTGTAAAGTAATTAGCTCCTAATGACCACATTACAAAATGCATCCAGTACCCCCTTCAACACTCTCTGAGCCAAGCGTTAATGAGTTATCTGCTGTATGTTGGGACATGGGGGAAAGGACTAACTCAGTCCTTTATAGCCCCTCTAATTATTTTCCGCATCACATGATTAATATTGTCACTTTGATTTTGCTCTGAGCCCATTAGATGAAACGCTTTGTGACAGAGGACACTGCTTGTAGAGCAAAGAGTCGGAAATGTTTGCTGCCCTCTTGTTTCCGGGCCTCAGAGACACCTCTGTCCTCTAGAATAGGAAGACTCTGAGCCACACTGCTGGAGCGGGGCCTGCCCCTGTCTAGTGGGGGCTGTTGGCTGGTACAAGGCCAGGGCTACAACTGGGGCCAGGCTATTTCTGAACAGGACCAGGGAGGATGCAGCTGGTGTTCCTGCTGTTGACAATGTAAGTGTGCCAGTAGAGCCCCCCCAGAACCAACAAGCTCCTTCATTTCAAGACAAACTGCCATTAAAACCAGTAATCACAGCACATCTCACGGCCAGAGCCTTGTCTAGGAAAATACAAGCACAGGAGACTTTACCGATTGGGGTGGGGATGGGGGTGTCAAACTAAAGAACCATATATCCCTATCACTAAAAAGCTCTTAATTGCTCATAACATGTTACATCTCTGAATTGGTTCCCGTGGAGAAATCATTCACCAGACAATTTTAGTAGTATTAGTGATAATAAAGATAAAGATACAAATAAAATAAAAAAAATGACTTTAAACCCTCTGAACTTCAAAAAGCCCTATAAATGAGTTTTTAACAGAGATGTAAAAAACCAAACAAAATAAAGAACCACACATAAACGCAAAGGAAGCATGCCTGAGATTATCTTTCCACAGCCGAGAACCCTAAAAGCAGCTGAGTGACAATAGTTATTGGGGCTTTTTTTGGTTTTGTATAATTTAGATTCCAGAATCCAAACTGTCTACCAATACACCCAAAAATGTGAAATCTATTGAAGACCGTGACTAAAGCTACGGGAAAATTTGTTCAGATTTTGCACAAATGTTTACTTGGACTAAAAAATTAACTGATTAAAAATTTGGTGCAAACTCACTGGGATCTTACAAAACACCTTTTTTCCTCTTTTCTTTCCTCTTTTATTTGAGGTCGTGACTCAACGTCTGAACACGATATCCAGGAATACATTCAGTGCATTTCTGGTTACTTGGAATGAGTGTTCATGTAGAATTAGGGACGAACTGATTTCACATCAGTGGTCAAAGTTCAAGCTCATTGGAACAAAAAAGATTCCACTAAGTCTGACAAACTTTCACAAAAACATTTAGCAAGATAAAATGTTTAAGTGATAACATTGAATTATCAGTCTGTGACCACTGTGAGATCATAGTGCTCTGCTAAAAAAACCAAACAATCAACCTTTTGGCCATAATTTTGGAGCACAGAACAACTTTGTGATGATATTTCATTCAGACACTGAATTAGTGCTGTTTGACTGATATATATATATATCTTCTTACGAGCTTGAAGTAGTCATCTAACAAAGTGGTTGTGCATTGCATTTGTCTTTCCTGTAATTTTATGTCTTTGTTACATCAGATGAAAATGGATCGATCGTAGATTTAGCGTTAATTTGCTATGTGTTGCTATATGATCATAATCATATATGACTGAGATTAAGTAGTTAAACTAAGTGAACTCATGCTTTGTAATTTGTTTTTTCCAGTGCTGGATTGACATCTTCCTCATTTTAAATTCTATTTTTAGAAAATCATTTTCTCTTCCATCCATCCATGCATGCTTTATCTGTATTGACTTATCCTTTGTAGTCTATCTAAGCTGATATCAGGCGAGGGTGTGGAATAATCTGGGTCAGGTCACCTGCTATGTAAAGCCCTGTGAGGGGCTGTTTCAGTCATCATTGCACCTATGGTACGAGATGAACTTGCGTTTAGTACTTGAAGAATCATGCAGCCACCTGAACAACTTAAACACTCACACATATAAAAACAATTTCCAGTAAATTGAACCTGTGTAATCAGAGTATATCACAAAGGTCCCAGCTGATTGACGTCTGAGATGTTTTTACAATATGTTATGTACATAAGAGCACTTATAGCTCTACCTAAGCACCACCTTTGGACTGGTTTTATATTTTTACTGGAAACCATAAGACAGAGAGCTCTATTCATTCTGCAGCCCATCAGTTTCTGTCTAACCTTTGAGTGCAGGTGGACACTGCTTTTATTCAAGGCTCGCATCTGATGGAAAACCTCATTTTCTGCCTGAGGCAGCCAAAAATGTTGTTATCAGCCCCTTTCCATAGTCATGATTTATTTTGCTAGTATGTCACGACACATGCATTTTCCCTTTGGATTTTGAAGCTTTTATGAAGCACTTAGTGTTGAATGACTGTTTATTTTAATATTAATAGTTGCAAGATTTCTAATTTAAATTTCGTAACACTTAAAAAAAACAACAGTTATTGAAAAATGGTAAATTAATACTTAATTAAACATAGGTAAATAGTTATTTTTCAACGGACTGTAAAATTTCTGTTTGTCAATAGTCCATCTATTACAAATTGCACATTTAATGAATTTTATAAAATGTATTATGTAGATACATACTTATATGATATTTTGACTATACCGGTACACATAAAATTTTACATTATGTGTCTGTTAATAATCCACATAATGGATTGTGATTTTGAAACTGATGTTCCATTATGGTTCAGTCACAGTAACAGTAGGTCAGCAGCCTTTGTGACTAGTAAAAAATTGGTTGCTGGCTGGTGAATTTTGTTTTCTATGCGTGACTGATTACAAGTAGGTTTAGTCATTATCTAGTCATCAAGAGGTGGAGCATGCAACACTCTCTGGTTGACCACTTTCCCGTTGCAAGACGATTGCAAAGTTTACCTCATGGAAGGCAACCCCATCCAAACAATCGCAGTTCCCTTATAATAAGTACGTATAAGAAGGTAATAAGTAATAATCTCTGCCTCTCTTCCGCAGTGTGTCCTTTGTTCTGTCTTCCTTCTTTGACCTCTAGTTGCAATAAATGGCTGCCTCTCACTGAGCCTGGTTCTTCTGGAGGTTTCTTGATGTTAAAAGGGAGTTTTTCCTTCCCACTGTTGCCAACTGCTTGCTCATTGGGAATTGTTTCATTGGTGGTTTTTTTCTGTATTATTTGTCTTTACCTTACACTATAAAGCACCTTGAGGCAGCTGTTGTTGTGGTTTGGTGCTATATAAATACAACTGAGTTGAATTGAGTAGTTAATGTGAATTTTTGTGTATATAGAGTATATATGGAACTGATTTATAAATCTGACAAATTCATTAAGGTTAATTACTATATTATCACAACCATATTGCATATAATTGCCAGTTTTCCCCATATTAAATCACAAACCATTAGGACACTGATAGTAGACTGAATCCACCATACTGTTGTTGTTTTGTTGATGAATTGGCCGATCAAAGTCGCTTTGAAAACAGAAACTGACGGGAAGTGATCATTGTCTAACCTGCTTATAATAGCCGGATGATCTGATATCGTCGTGTTGGTGTTGTTCCCAGATCATCATGAAAATGTTGTTCCAGGTTCAACATTGCAAGTGACCAATCACACTGTTGTGACGTTATTCTTTTGCGCGCCAAGCCATTCGTGCATTTATGAAATTCCAATGTTGCAAGGACAATATCAATTCTGCTTACCGTTTATTAAAGGGTTAGGGTTAGGATTAGGGTCAGGGTCCGTTGATCGGTGGACAGAGGTGGTTTCTCGCAGCTTAAGTACAGTTTTTTGTTTTACGGCGGTTTTTCCCGAAGTCGCAAAAGTATGACGTCACAACATTCTGATTGGTCACTTGCAGTGTTGATCCTGGAACAACATTTAGTATGATGATCTGGGAACAACACCAACACGACGATATCAGATCATGCATAATAGCCATCCAAATGATTGTTATAGATTAGCATTTATTTTTGAAGTTTAAAAAAAATTTGATGCAAATGTATATTTAGAATTTCGAAAATAAGCAATGTATACATCAACATTAATAATAATAATACATTAAATTTATTATTAGTAAAAAACACAAAGTTTAATTACCTGTAACAATGAGGAAAAAAATACATTATGATGTAACTTGTCAGGTTAAAAGATCGGTCTAATCTTACCTCTTCATTGCTTTTGAGGTTGGATTGACAACATGTTCAATCACTCTAATGAAAGATTGTCCTTGCAGGTGTTTGTGTGGCTTTTCTCCTGAATGGCTCAGCCCTCCTCTGGGGAAATCATCCTCCTTTCAAGTTCTTGTTGGATGTGTGTATTTGTGTGTGCGTTTGCTCATGTGCAAGGGCAGGTCATGACTTACTGTGTACTGACAAACACACGTATACACATAGACGGTCTCCCAACATTCCCAAGATCCTAGGGGAGTCTTTTTTTTTTTTCTTTCTTTCTTTTTTTTTAAGTGACCTTGGAGGTGACATATGCCCCGAATGGTGAAAAACACAGACAAGACATGTTAATATGTGTTGAAAGGGTCAGCTAAGGTTACGCAGCATTGCCCACCATACTCGACGTCTCCCCACTACCCAACCAATCACAGCCAAGGACTCAGTGATGCAGTGTCCCTCTTACTGGAGGGATTCCTAGGAACCGCCGTGTGATGATGCTGGCTTAAACAGCCCAGAATCTCTCCTGTCTTCTCACACCTCCTCCCACCCTCCGCTCTCTGCCCCCAGGCTTTTTCCTCCAAGCCGTGAATTAAGTGCATCTGCCTGTTGTGTTTGAACAGAAGACATTCTAGCGCCATCCACACTGCTCCCACAAGACTGGCTATGTAGACGGCAGACGGAGTCATCATCCAGCCCTCTTTCTCTCCTCTCATCTAGGCTCCACCTCTCACTTTCCCTCTCTCCCTCTTCCTCTCTTCCAGCATCACACTCACACAAACACACACACACAGCACACACACTTTTTCTTCAAGACCTCCTACTCCTACTACAGATGAGCGCCTCCTCGACAGGGCGAGCAGATTTGGAGCTGAAGGTGTGTTGCTGTTGCCAGGTAAGAGAGCACGTTTCTGCTTTGGGCTTCCTCAGAAGTTGCAAAGAATCGGGGCGTCTCTTGTTTGTTTTGTAGTGTCTTCTCATAGTGGGGTGGATGTGTGTGATGTATCTGTTTCTAGGTGACATAATCAGGAAGGGTGGGTGTTTTGAGGGTGTCACAGGGGAAGTACACTTCACTCCCAAGCCTTCTTATTAACACCGTTTTTGGCGCGTCTTTCGTTGCCATGTGCACTGAAAGGCTTTTTGTGCTTGCTCGGAAACTGCTGTAGGTGCAGGGTGGAGTGCAGCTAGTGATAGCAACATATAGAACACGTCTTTTGTTGCGAGGGGAGACCACAGCGTGGATGTGTGGGCAGATGGAGAGGAGAGGAAAGGAGGGGAGGGGAATGGAGACGGAAGACGAGCAGCTGCTTTCATCCCATGGAAGCTAATCCCTCCGTTTGTTCACCTCGCTCCATCAGATAAAATAGGCAGGCTGCAGCCCTGGTGCCCTATCATTAATTTTTTTTTACTTCACTATTCTCCATCTTTGAGTCATGATAGATTTATCTTGAGCAGAAATAAAGACAGACAGGGTATTGATTCAGAAATGAGCTGTAATGCCATTTGAATATGTAACAAGACAAGCGCTTCAGCTTGACTTTTCGAATACTTCGATTTGGTCCTGACTACACTTCCTGCTGATAATTTATCGTATAAACTTGTGGCAATAAATAGATGTTTAAAGTTGCAGTCTTTTTAGCTTAAGAGTCTATTTAGTGAGCAGATACAATTTGAAAATGTCATTCCAGTTCCTCGTGTTAGCCGATATTGTCCCTATCTGGTATCATTATTAGTGGGAACCCCCGTTGCTGTAAAGAAGGCTTATCACCTCCCACGGGTTTACTGATAGAGTGCCGATTGGCTACCGCACAGTGCACATGTAATGGACGGCTGCTGTCGCTCAGCAAACATGTCAACCATATACATGGTGATTGTAGCGCGCCTTCGCTGACAAGTCATTAAAAAAGAAGTGGCCTGTCACCTCTTGCCTGCTCCCAGATTACCTAATATCTCAGGAGGCATAATCAGCCAGAGGCATGGGAGAGGAAGAAAAGGGAGAGAGAGGAGGGGTTGCTCAGGTGTTGCTGTTTAGCTGCACTGGTTTGGGCATATACACTAGGTAGCTCCCGTGTGTCAAACTGTTACCAGGTGACGGGAAAAGCGCGAGTGAAACAGCACTCTTTGCTTTTCTCACCTAAATCTAAATGACCCCTGATCTAATTCCCCAAGGCAGAGCCTATGTTTACATACTCTCAGGGAGCTTCTGCAGATGCTCCATTTCATAATTACTAACTGAATCAGACAGGCTGAAGCCATGCACTAATGGATGCTGTGTGGACTGATAGCTCAGGGTAGCTTTTTTGCAAAACCTTGGCCTTTAAGAATCTGGAGCCAAAACTTTTTTGAAGCGCTGCCACATGAATTTAAGTCACAACCAGGGTCTAGTCATAAATTCTTCTCCTTTTGGCTTTAAATACTTTGTCTGTCTTCCAATCATGTTTACAGCAAGAAAGAGAGGGCAGGGGCGGATATTGACTCCGAATCTAATCAAGTGGCCAGTTATCTGTTGCCTGAGGCGTTGTCATGTTTTATCAGGCTTGTTAAGGGGCTATTAATGAGAAGTACAGACCCAAAGTCCCAAGCCTGATGTCCGAGCAGCTCTAACCTTTTGTCTTGGCCGAGTTATCTTGAGTGAACTTTTCAAAAGCCAGAAACTGTCAGGATGGAAGGGCATCTGCCAGCATTACTTTGCACGTGAAAAGTGGCTCTCACTTATAAGGTTATTAGAAGTTGTATGGAAAGGAAGTAGAGCCACGAGGACAGTACGGTGAAGCCATTTGTTTGTTTATGTTTGGAACAACACAAAATGGAAAATATAAATAGAATATCACTTAGGATTTGACCTTGTGTGGCCATTTGGTTTGGGTGCCTATGAACTGGGATGCGCACAGAACAGTAACAGTGTCACCACAGAGACTGAGTCATGCTGGTGGATGCCTCATAAGTAGTGTTCCCACTCTCCAAGGACATCCCTATAATCATCCTTTGATCACATTCATCACCATCACTGATACCAGATATCTTAGGAAAAAAAAGCCTGGTAATGTATTGCACTTTTTCCTGCAATAATTACGTTCTTTGGGGCTGATTATTGATTGACTATTCATCGCAATCTAGTCCCATCTCCTTTACAGTGCCCCTGCTACAAAACTGACAAAACAGTTGTCTATTGGTTCTTATTTAAGATGATGGATAATGCAGTTCAACAGTTCTTAGTATATTCAGCCTGAGAGAAATCAGTCTTCAAATTTTAACAAAGTTCAGCTGCATCATTTCTAAATCCTACGTCTGCCATCAAGCATAAAACCCAACAAACACACAGTTTTCTGCAGCATTTGTTCTCTTCTTGAAACTAAAGTGGAAAGCACCACCTGTTAGTATCACAGTGTGGCGTCGCTGTTCAGTATATATACGTTTTTCTCTGTTGCTTTGCAAATTAACCATGTTTTCAGTTCATGCATATTAATGGTAACTTCCTGCTTCAAATTTATGTAAGCCTGTTTCTTCGACAGATTGTCAGGCAGGTTGGTTGTTATTTGATTTTTGTGCTGTAGACAAGAGATAAGACTTTATAGTATAGAGCAGCGGTGAGCAATTAACTTGAGAAACTGGGACTGTTGTGGATGGCTGCACCAATAGGATTGTAAACATTGAGCAGAACTGAATTCAGCACACCTGCTAAGAGACTTCATTTGTGTCATCATGCATACGTTACTCGAGGGTTTTCCACTATATTGGACATGATGCAACCACTAATTGTGAGGGAAAATCATGTATTTCTTGAATGGTTGAGGAATGTTTCCTGGAGGTTTCTGAATTTGGTTGCAGAGAGGATGCTAGACCAAAACCTTCCTTCTTCCTTGTTTTGGTTGCTATAGCACATCGCCGCAGTCGTCTGTAGTTTGAATGGAAGGTGCCGACTTCTCTCAAAGTTAAAGTCAAAGATATGCCACAGCATTGCAACCAACATGTTTTTAAGTGCAACTTTTACTTTGAAGGCAACAGGTCTGTTTCCTACTTTTCAGTTTCACTAGCAATAGGAATTTGCAGACGAATCGGTATGTTCTTTTCAAACTATGGCGACTGCAACAATCTGCTAGTGACCAAAGCTATCATGAGGATGTTTTTGCCAACCAGTCAGTGAAAACACATTTTTTCTCTAGCGGCCTGTGGTTGCCAGGGGGTCACAGACCAGTCTCTAGACCTGTGTGACTGTGCAGTTGATCAACTTTACAGCGACTGCCATCAATCTGTTGTAACCACTATCCTGTGTGACTATGGAGTGGTTGCTCATTCATTTGATCCTGGTTTGTCAGATATCCCAAATGGCGTAGAAGTTAAATTCACCTGGTTAGCGGTCAAGTGCCCGCAAAACCACAATGTGTGAGCAGTGCAACATCACCCCCACAAGATGGACTGAGGCAGACTGAGACTGCTTTCGTCTCTTCAGCGACAAAGTGACTTTACAAGACGGTGTGTAGATTGAAGCATTGTGACCTTGCAACACTATACATAGGTATTTGCTGCTATTTCATCGCATTCTGCTGATAATTTTAGGTACCTGCTGGTGTAAAAGTCTGTTAAAAATGATAATTTATTGCACATTTAGCAGTTCATGTTAAAGCAATGCTTTTCAACGGTTTTCTTTTTTGCTGCATTTTTCAGCACCAATATTTCCCTGCAGGCGTTCAAGCCAAAACAAGTCTGATTTAAATCAAAGCAGTAAAGCAGTGTTTTAGTTTGAGTGAACCTGATGGAAACAAATCAGGAAGTCACATCTGCGTGTTAAATGCTTGAGTTCTCCTGTAAGTTCATCAACATCAGCTCCCTGAGTTTGACACTTTTACAAGATGTTTTTCGAATACAACCCTGAATTGTGTTGTGTGTACAGTAATGAGGGACTAAAGGTCGTTGTCATAGTTTCTCTTGCTTGCCTAACTGGTATCAGCATCGCTGTAAAGACCTGACACTAATAGGCTAATTAGCTTGGTCTTAAGTCCTCATTTGAAGCTCTGTGTTTGACAGAGTGTAGAGGACTCAGGACTGCTTGATCTCTGTGGACCCACCGAGATAAGACTCAGATTACAGGATCAATCCACACACGGTCTCACAAACACACACATACTCATACACATTTTATTGACAGAGCTAAACAGACTCATATGTATGCTTAAAAACACAATCCAGTTACAATCCGTAGCGTCAACACTGTGCTTAAAAAGCGCACAATACACAGACTGAACTACATGATGTTTCAAGCTGTACCATATGAGAATCTTTTGGTTCTTTTGAGTTGTGCCAATTTTAGCCATCACAATTTTAAGCCCTGCGTCATCATGACCATCAGCCACCAGCTCTAATTTATGTGTCTGCTGTCCATGTGAACCCTCACAGCTAGGTGCTTCCTAATTACTGGAACTTTATTGTACAATGACACACTTAAACAAGAATCACAAGAGATCTTCTTTTCTCTGTCATAAAGTAGATTTTTTATAACTTGTTGCTGATTTGATAGTGTGTGTCACATGGTGTAAAGCTGCTAAATTACCTACCATGAATGAATACTTTCCTCCCAAAAGAAAGCTAGTAAAGCTCTTCTCACTTGTGCGTAATCCATAGCAATGCCTCCAATCTTCCAGCTGTATTTGGCATTTAAATTTATAATAATCAGCTGCAACACAGTCAAGACAATTGGAACTGAATTGCAGTAAATCAGAAAGGATGAACACCACAGCCTGAATAGTGTCTAATGAAGCCAGTTTGAGAAAAAAAAAAAAAGGTCTGTTTTGGATATGGCTGCCTCGGTTTGCAGAGTGCGCTTAATTAAATACACTAAGTGAATGACTTCGGAGAAGCTGAAATGCACTAATGTCACAATGACTTCATTCAGTTTTGTTTCACCAAGGAAAACCTTGGGTAAATGCAATAAATTAAACTAATTTAAAAAAATTACAGGATCTCTGTCAGGTTTGTTTGTGTGTGACGAGGCTCACGGCGCCAGGGCCTTTGACTGTGATTTGGTTTGTTTCACTTTTCTGTTTTTATAACAGAGACTTTCGCATATATTCACAGTTGCCTTGCCCTGTGTGCTCCATGTCAGTCCTCCTGAGCCCCTGTACATAGTAGACGAAACATTTGACTTGCACATCCATCCACTTCAGAATCATCAGGATAAATGCCAGTCTCCAAAAAATAAAGTTCTCAGCCAGAATTCAAAAAAGGTGGAGCAAAGTTTCACAAAATAGCAAGGTGAACATTGGGAGAAACAATTGAAGATCTCATAAATGTTACAAAGAAGACAACTACTTGTACACATAAGAACAAGGGCAGTGAACTGGGTAAAGGGGGGATACACAGAGGCAACTAAAAGGATTTTAATATTATAGCTATTAATTAGAATTAAAGCACAACCAGGAGGCTCTTGAAAATTAGCTAATCAAAACATGGAATAAGCAAGAAGTCATCATGGCTAACAGAGCACCTGAAAAATAAGCAAGAATAAAGCTTCTATGGGCTGCTCTCTGATTCACAAGTGGTCACCACATTTGGCAGGTGTAACACATTTACACCAGATGTAACCTTTCCAGACATTTGTGTGTCCTTTTCATATTTTAAGGGAAAGTATTAACCACAACACAATGGCGTTACCTTCTGAAAATAAGCAAACACACCAAAATGCAAAGCGAGCTTAGACAGAAACCAAAACTTAGAAATCTACTTGAATCTAAAATTGTACAATGGAGCGTAAAAAGTCACTTCTATTGCTCAAGATGCTATTAGCCAAATCATTAGCTTGAGCTTGTGTGTTACTGACTTTTACCTCAATCATTAACAAAATTCATGACTTTATGTCAGTAAGTAATCCGATGGCGCACAGTGACGTCACTGCCCATAATGCCGGGACTGCTCATGTACATCCATCACAGCCAGTCGTGCCCTTGAATTAACAACCGTGCATTTATGAAGGCTGTATTTCATGGGTTTGTCATGACTGTCTGTTAGAAAGCTATTCATTGACAGACGTTATCTTTGGTGCACATGTGTGGCGATGGTGATGGAGGGGAGGGGCAAGAAGAAGAAGAATGATTTAGTGGTAGGACTTACCTCCAGTCTGAGCGCTGTAATTTTAAAATCCCCTTTAGGAGGAAATTGCTTTTGCCCTCCTACAACTTTTTAATATCCTGATTCATACTTAGCGCTGGTGAAACGCATCATCTTCCCCTAGCATTTCTCCTGCCACTGCCCGAAGGTGCTGTGTGGGAAAGTTATTAGAGATTAATACCATGTGGGTGTGTGGGACTGCTGAGGGACACGAGCCTTGCCCTGTGTGCTCTATGTCAGTCCTCCTGAGCCCCTGTACATAGTAGACGAAACATCCCCTGTGCCCGGTGAAAGCATATTTGAATTATTACTGAAGGGCACGCGGCATAAAAAGAGGCCCTGGAGCACATGTTGAATGTTTCATAAATGTAATAAGGCATTCTTTTAAAAACCAATCTGTCCTGTGCTTACCTGAAATGCACATTCACACCAAACCCTAAAGAAGGAAGTGCTACCCCACCTCAAGGTGTATGTCAGTAATAACCAAACCAGCTGCTATTCATTGTGTAACTTTTTGGCTCTCATTGTTGTTTGTTTTTTTTGGCATAAAATGATCAGATTAGAGGTGTTCCAGTTATCTCTTGGGATGATTTAGCCACTCTGTATCAAGAGTTACCCGTCAATGGGGAGACGAGCCTAGAATTCAAATCACCAGTGTCCATTCTTCAGTCCATCTTCCATTCATGAGTTTACAGCAGTAAAACAGCTGCTTTTTTGTCAGGGAGGGAAATTAAGTAACGTGAACAGAGTATTACAAAGGCAAATGCATCAATTTGAGCAAAATGACACATTTACAAATCAGGCATCAACACAAACCGAGTCTTGTCTAAGGCAGAAAAGGTTAATTGTGTTTTTACAGCTTGTACAAGCTCGCAATTCTCCAGCCTCTGTCGGTGTCCTCAGAATATGTCAGATAGACGAGGGGAAGCAGATCAAATTATATCCCAGTAAGTTGCCTCCTGCCTCTGCTACAGTTAACTCGCTGCTTCTGGGCGCCTTTGGAGGATGCATTAGTCATAAAGCAATACGACACCCAACAGTGTGTGTAAAACACAGTGGCGTGATGGGATAAAGCAAGCAAGCAAGCAATTAAAATCAGTGTCACCCCACACCGCCTTGCCTGTGACACAAATGACCTTGGTGGGTTTAAAATGTGTCACAATAATTTCAACATCTGTTGGGAAGTATGAGTAGTTGTCACTCATATTCAACTTATTACCTCTTCCATCGCTCTGTGAGCTGAGTGTATATTTGCACTCCAGAGCAGCCTGCTGGAGTGAGTCACATTGCTGTATTGTTTTGCTACCAATCAAGGTCATTGCATGCTCATTAAATTCACCGTGGATGGATTAAACCGAATAAATGCACAGGCACATAATCAGCATTACAGCCTTAATTTTGTCAAGTGACCCAGCTGTGAAGATGATTTCATTCTTCTCTCTAACACAGCAATGCAGTGGATGTCATTAGCTGTTGAACCGGTGACTCCCTGGTTCTCCGTTTGAGAGGGACCCCCCTCCTGCAGTGTGGATGTGCATGTGTGTGTGGATCAGACCTGCTGTGGAAAAGAAATTGCGAGGGAACACCAAGTGATAAGGAAAAGGCAGTCCTCCCTTTCACCCCACCTTTTCTCATCCCTGGGCCCGATGATTCTCCATTACTGTTAGTCGAATGGTATGTGTGCCCTCCGCTGCTGACTGCTGAGATTTGCCTCTGATGCAAACATCCTTGTTTGTCACCATGGCAACCGAGTCTCCTGCCTGCTGTAGATTGTCATGCCAGCCGCCTCCCCCGTGCTCTTCCTCTTCGATTAGCACCGTACTGTAGCTGACATGTGCGAGAGCCGTACATTGTTCTGGGATCTGTCTTATCTTCATAAGCTGCTCTCGTCTGCACCGCTGTCCCTGCTCCAGGGTGAAGTGGCCCCCTTTTTAGCAACTCTTCAAAAATCATATCGCATACAATTTAACCCTCAACTACAGGAATGTTTTTGCTGGAGTTTGCCACAAACAGGCACAGCTAGAGTCAGCTGGCAGAATAATAACACCACCAGCAAAAGACTAGTGCAAAAGATTGAGAGATATAACAGTAAATGGTTTCAATTTCAAACCCCCCTTGTTTACCCTACCAGCTACCAATCCCCTCATCCTTGAAAAATGGAGCAGTCTAGCATGCTTGGAGATCCCATGAAGGATGAGGCACTGCAGAGGCCTATAGGTCCGTTCTGTGCAGAGTTCACTGTCGGAGCCAAGTGTCTCGGGGCGAGACGAAGGCCTTTCTTCCAAACATGTCCACCCAGTCAGACGAAAAAACACTCATTAACACAGCACCATGGGGCCAGTCCGGCCCACTTGGGGATAATAACTAGGCATCTAGTTAAATCTGATATAATGTTGTTGTACTGGGTAGTCTGGGGTCTGTGATAGTAGCTGAAATGATTGTATTCTCTCTTAAACTGTTTGACTCCCGTACTTTGCTGCTTAAATGGAGGCATTTAAAAATAGGGATGGCTGATTGGGTTAATATATCAGCTATCAGTGATTGGCAGAGTCCATTGCTGGTTGTTTATTTTGCTAATTTAATGGGCTGCCCGCTTGAGAATTCATGAATATTTAACCAGCAAAGCATTCAATGTGTGCACTTTTGTTGTAGCATGTTATACATGTTGTTGTTCAGTGTGTTTTCATTGAGTTTGTAAGTTTGCTTACTTACAAATAAATGAACAGTCTAAAATTTTTAAGGTTCATTTTTGTGGAGAGAGACAAAATATCAACCAATAATCCAGAAAAAAAAACACATACATACAAGTTATAAATTGATTTGCATATCATTGAGAGAAATAAGGCTGTTTTTATGCTTACGGCGTCGCTTATATCCTGGGTGTCTGATGACAGTTTTTAATTTTCAAGCCAGTCACCCTTGGTATTGAGCTCCATCTAAGATCGTGCCTAATGCGATGCGAATGAAAATAAGAAAGGGGGCGAATTGAGCTCGCAGCACCCACAACGGCCCTCTGCACATGTACATGCATGTCTTATGTTTGCTAGTGAACATCTAAAGGATTCAAAGAAGGCTTAGGAGAAAGTTCTGTGGTCAGATGAAACCAAAATCAACCTTTGACAATTCGACCCAAGGTGTTTGGAGGAAGAGAAATGCTGAGTATGACCCAAAGAACACCGTCCCCACAGTCAAGCATGGAGGTGGACACATTATGCTTTGGGGCAGTTTTTCTGCTAAGGGTACAGGACAACGTCTGTGCACTGAGGGGCCTAGGAGTGGCTACAGAAGAATCACAGTTGCCTAGCTAAGTCTCCAGACCTCAGTCTTATAGAAAATCTGTGGAGGGAGCTGAAGCATCAAGTTGCCAAGCAGCAACTAAGAAACTTGAAGGATTTAGAGAGTTTAGATTTAGAGAGCCAAAATGGGGCTCCGGAGAATTGTGCAAACCTGGTGACCAACTACAAGAAACATTTAACTAATGGCTTAATGGCACTATTTCATGCCCCAAAAGTTGTTGTCCCACTGTTTTCCATCTCTCCTGGTGTCTGTCTGATTAATTGGTACTAAAAAGCAATGACAGTTCACAAACTTTTAAATTGACTGGAACCAGCCTAAAAACTGCTTTTGTCGTTGTTTACCCTAATTCCTTAGTCACATATGTTAACCTCACCTGTTTGTTCATGTAGAGGTTTAGAGCATAGATGTCCTAACAGCTACAGGTCTGTTGCTGTTAGAAACTAAATTAAAGTGAAGTCTTCAGTGATTGTATTCAATGAAAACAGCATCTGGGGAGCGGAGAGCATGGTGACAAGCCATTGTGAGATGCTACTTTGAAAGAAACCTACTCCATTATTCAGATCAGTGTTAAATGGGATCTTCACATTGAGTCCTCAGGGTAACTTCACCATATACTGTTAGGCTGATTATCCTTATTTACAGTTCCGTAGAGTACCTTGAGCAAAGACTATCATGATAATTAGTAACATTTTTTACCCTCTGTTTGATACGATGGACTTGAGGCCCAAGGAGCTACTTTGCTGCTGGTGATATTTCAGAGATTACATTTGCTGTTCCTTATCTCCTAAATTAACTCATTACCTTGACATCCTGCTTTCCCTCCCTAGGAACAGATTGGCCTTGAATTTATAATGAAACATGTCCTATCATGTCCCATATGCATAGTGAGAGATTCAGCACAAACCTTTACCTTTCAGTTATATTCTTGCCTCTGATTTTGACCCTGGAGCCAGATTAATAATGTTGAGGAGGGTGGTAAAAAAGGGATAGGGAAAACAGAAGGCTTCCCCTTTCTGTCTGTCTATGCCTCCACTCAAAATTATATCAAGCTGGCAGAAGGATTTTATTTTATTTTTTTTTAGCATTGCATTAAACCTTCAAAGCTGTCCTAAAAAACAGGCATACACCTGAAGCACAACGTTGAGTGTGTCAAGGTAAAATAGTGAATGTACTCTGTCTCTTGGACACTGTTGTTGCAAAAAGGTCCAAGTTGTAATGCTTTCAAACTCCACTGTGACCTTTCATCTGCTGTAGTATCTTAAAATGGCCAGGGAGACACAACGGCGCAAAACAGGGGACCATGGTTACTCTTGAAATTGGGTTCAATCAGATCAACTAGGCAAAACATTGCCGTGCTGTCAATCACATCCTTTCCTTGAAGCTTACGCTAATTGCATATGCAAATTGCCTGAGATTATGAGTTTGCACCCGCTGTAGGGTTTGGTGATTGCGAGTTGCGATAATGATGGATTTCCTCACATTCATTTCTTAAACGTTGTTAATGAAGAGGCAGCCACTTCCAAATGTGGATTATGCATGCATTGTGCATTGCAAAACAAACTGTGCAAGACTGCCACCATTAACAACAAGTATTCCAATTAGAAGCCCAATCAGTGGAGGTATTTTTCTCTAGGCGGATGTGGGATAGATCATGGACATGTGCCCCAGCTTAATATTTTCAGCCTAAATGTTGCTTAATTACAAAAATAGATCAGTGAAAATAAATAAAAAAAATAGATGTATTGAGGTTTTAAATCATATTGTTGAAAACACGCTAATTAATCGTTTGCTTTAAACAGCAAAAATGTCATTTGTTTCACCTTCATTGCGTTGAATCAGAGACAGTTAAGGATTTTTTTTCAGTGATGGTTCATGTGCAAAAACAGCTGACATGTGGCTCAGACTTGAGAGAATTGTGAGATGGCTTTAAGACTGACATGGTGTTGTCAGTTGATATGATGGTGAAAGAGGTGAGCATTCAAGTGATAAAGCTGAAAATAAGGCAAGAATATCCAGACTGAAAAACGTAAAGTCAAGTACGTACAACAGGCCTAGGGGATATTTCCTATAATTATGTTTAGATTTTTTTCTATATATTCAATATTGGACATCATCTTTAGAGAAGACTGAAAAAAAGGAAAACTTATGACCCAAAGCATACCGGCTCATCTGTCATGGGGTTCTTATGGGTTTGGCATGTCTACTGTTTTTGAGCGATTCGTGCATAACAGTGACTTTGTGCTAAACTCTATGCGCTTTTACAGTGTGGGCGACCTACAGCGTAATACTGTGTCTGAACACATCCTGTGTAGACACAGATGGAGTGCTGCAGCAACTGAGGCTCTGCAAACACGCTGCCCGCTCTGTGTGGACACGGTGTTATGGACTGGACTGTATACTTGATGCCAGTAGGAATGCAAAAGATTAAAGAGATGCCTGCTGTAACCCAAGAAAATCAAAAACACCATTAGAGCAAAGGCATCAGTTGCAGGGTAGTAGTAAGAATTTTGGCTGAAAAGAAAAAAATAGCGCAATGGTCTTTTAACAAGCTCAGCATGCTGACTTTCTTTGAGAAGATCTGATAACATACAAGAACTGAGTAGCAAAAAGACTGAACTGGAAAAGCAAAAGCTTGAAAATTAATCTGGAAAAACAATTTAGCTCATTTTCTATCTGTAGAAAGATCAAGTGTTTTTACTTGTAGTGCTGTTTTCAGCCATGCTGGTCAATACTGTGGACTATTTTTAAGACATACGTTACTACTTTTGGAATACTTGCACAAATTATTATTTTTTGAACCATTATGAGCTGTTTTAGTAATGTAATGGCTTCTCTGAAAAGGTGCTAAACCCACTTGGTGGCAGCAGGAAGGGCAAAATCAATGTCAGACTCAGAGCATCACTGACATCCTTGCCGAGCTCAGCGCTGCAGCACCTCTGGACCTGTTCACAGATTATGAGAAGCTTCAATCAATAACTCCGGAGCCCATCCTCCTCCTCTGCCTGACCAACCCTTCTAAGAGCCCCTGCGGGGCTTGAGCACCAGACAAGAACGGGCATATTTTCTTGCACAGGCAGTGTGCCTGTTGTTTCCATGCGTGCTTGCTTTCAATCAATAGAAAACTTAGTTTCATGGAACCATAAACACTACTGCCTGGGTAAGCTGGAGCTGCTAAGGCCATTGTGATCAACCGACTGTTTGCTATTCAGATTTGGGAGTAACAAGTGCAATGAGGCGTCACAGCCACTAGATACTGCTGTAACCTGAAATCTGGCCGTCCCTCTGGAGAATCAGACATGATGTTGAGTGACCACCGAGCGCCAAGTCAGTGTTGCATAACAGTCTCACAACAATGCTTTCATCTGTTCATCTGTAAATGCCCAAGAACCAGACAAACAAGCAAGTGAGAAAATTTCGAAACCTGCTCATGAACCCTGACCTCCCTCACTGTCTTATTATTGAAAGTTTAAGCATTGATTAACTATCTCACAAGTAAAACCTGCACTGCAGTTGGTGCATTCATTTCTAAAGACCTCATAATATCTCTTAATTGGACTCAGTTCCACACTGGTGCACTTGGATTTCAATTTCGCTAACACAAATTGTGTTCTAATTTAAAAGAAGCAAAATCAAGATACTGCACTTTGATTAGCAAATCACTCCTGGCTAGTCAAGCAGTTAAAAATTAATTGGAAATGCCACCGATCACATTTGAGGAAGCTTAAAATCCAAGAATTGCATCCTGTCAAGCTGGCTGTTAAGTTACTGATTGGCTTAATTGCCTGCACACCATCGTGTCCTCTCAGCAGTGCACTGCGATCAAAGCTGTTTGCTGTACTCCCAGAAAAATATGTCCCTCTTTAGATATCCTCTTTTTTCCATCCTCCTTACTGGAAATCAGCAGCTTCTGATGGACCCCATCTCCTAAGTGTGCCAGTAAATAATGCTGTCCCACTGTGTTGTCTCATTGTCTCTCTTTGTGTACGGTAAACAGTCTGTGACTCACGACTCCATCTCAAGCTTTAGGGTCACTACACACTGACTGCCTCACTGTTTACCCTCTGTTCACCTCCTATCTTCCTATCGTCTCTGTGTTACCTCTTACTCTGCCCATCAGTCTCTCTCTCTGTGTGTGTAATCCTTTCTCTAGAGGCGTACACAAAGAGGTTTGTTGGATCATCTTCCCCCAAAGCACGCGTTTATTCATTTAACATCATTTTAAAATTCTTCCACAGAGGCTGAACTGTTCTCTGCACTGACCTGCTTTAATCAACAATCATTTCACGTTCATTTAATAGTTTGCGAGCTTGATGCCGTGCCTAACGAGCACCGAAGACTTTCTTTAATGACGGAAACAAAAGAATTTGGATCAACTCTGGTTCTGCCTGATTACGCATGAGATTTGAATCCCGATAATGCTTTTCCAACGCTTGTTTCAAATCCTTCACACTTCTCTTGTGATGGTATTTTTAAAAAAAAAAAAAAGGATTTGTTGCTGTTCAGAGGCTTAAAGGGGCAGCGGTTCTCGTAATCTGATACAGCCAGTAAACTAGTCTTTTAAATGTTCAGTCGATACATAGCTAAACACGCTTGGTCTTTGGTGCTGTGCCAGTATGTGGATCAAAATGGCTGCTTGACTGTTGATAAAAATATCTGGATGCTTAGGGCATCTGTGTGTAGTTGTTTGTTGTTCTGTTTTAGCCTTTTAGGAAACACGCCGGTTTCTCACCTACGAGGCTGACCTCCGCAAGTCCAGAAATTGTATCTGTCACTAAGAGGAAGTGCGTGTCACAAGTATGTGGTTTGCTGCTCGTTAATGACATGGTGGGATGATGCTAATGGCGATATAGAGCCATGCTTCAAATTTACATGATTCACCTCCCACCCACCCCCCAGCATTCATTTATCATCTGTGAGTGAATCAGGAAGGTGATGATTAAAATGCTTCCATATAATTCAACACATGCATACAGATTGGGCACAAATGAAAGAAAAAACTGAAATATAATGTATACAGACACATGTTTCTGAACCTGAGGGGTCACTTGGTGCCTGACAACGTCTGTAACCATGACATAACAAAAAGAACAGTTACACGGTCATTAATATATTTGCACATATATAGACAAAATGTTACACTTGCCTTTTCAGTTATCACAGTTATCAAATGTATGACTTCATATCCTTTTTTGTTGCTTTATTGCTTTTTCTTAACAAAATTTATATATAAAAAAAACAAAACAAACAAACCATTTTTCAGTTTTACAAACACGCTATTCCTCCTCGAATATTCATCAGACTGTAGTGACTGATTAATTTGTTCTGGATATGATTGCTTGCAAGCCCTCTTGACTTCTTATTGGATTTTAATTCTCACTAGTTTGTCCAATACATCCAACCAATGACAACAAAACTATCTCTCTTTACTTCACACATTACAACAACTTGTGAACTGTGTTGACTCATGAGTTTGATCATATTCAGTGATTCAGATAGTTTTATTTGCTGTACATTGATTGGCAAAAACACCAAATTAAAGTTAGACCCTGAAACACACTGGATGAAAGTAAAATCTAATTTTAAGTAGTTTTAGAAATCTCTAAAGAAACCACTTGCTACAGTCTCTCACACCCTTTGCCTTGAGTCTCCAGATTGTGCTCAGGTGCATCCTGTCTGCTTTGATTATCAACGAGATGTATCTAGAGCTTGATTGGAGGCCACCTGTGGCAAATTGAATTGGTTAGACATAGTAAAGAAAGGTGCACATCTGTGCAAGCAATGAAGTGAAATTGCAGGCCTTCACATTAAAACTGTGCAAAGCTTTGTATTGGAGCATGGCTGAAAAATAACCTTACACTTCAAGTTCTTCCATTAGGACATTTGGAGTCATTTTGAATTGAAAGAAGTGTGGAGCTTTCTTCTGTGACTGCAGTGATTGTCTGAGTTGTTGTTACAGTAACAAAATTTTCTACAGAAATAGACTTTTCCAGAAGAATGACCACTTCAGAAGCACTCAGCACACTTTTATGATAGTGACTGGATGGAAGCCACACTTGTGTAAGGGGCAAATGTCGAGTTCTACACCACGGACGTTATATGAGTAGAAGACATGGGAAACAAAAGAATTATGAATAGAAATCTGAGAGAATTATGAATTCTAATCGGGTATCTGCACAAAGCTGAAAAAGTCATGTAAGAAGGCAATGTCCACCTCGGCCACAGCCTGATTACTGTACAGGAGTATCTGCTGTCATATCACCAGACTTTGCTTTTTCCTCAGGATTAATCAGATGCCTGAATTCACACTGAATGACCAGATTAACTCTTGTATCTTGTACTTTTGATTTTTGTGTTAAAAAGGTCTCAGCTTGCTTAGAGTATGCCAAAAAACCTTAAAGACTCTTATCTGTAGAGTGGACCTAAAACTGGGGCTGTCAGGTCATCTTCAGCACAGCGATGACCTAATCTATAGCGCAATTACCTGGATGCCTTCAGGATAAGTGTCTGATTGTCCTCAGGTGGACCATCCAAACACCCAAACTGAAATCCACTGAACATCGGGGGGAAAATTAGATGCTTCCAAGAACTTTTTTCAATAAACCTGTGCTTAAACTCATTCTTTAACATTACCTTTAAAGAATTGTACCTTTTATGTTTAGGTGGCTGTGTCACATTTCTGCCCTTAGGCAAACAAGACACTTTCCTACTCATCTAGTGTACATTGCTGTGTTATAAATATCTGATTCTCCTGGCAGAAGCAGCCAGATTCAGTACCACATCCTACAGGACAGCTCCCACCCTCAGCTGAAGTAGCAGTTAAGCCTTTTCCTTGTCTCAGCAGCCAACTTCACAGAAACTTTCCTGTTAACTTGTGTAACGAGTTGAGTGCGTAGGTGCGGTAAGTCCCAGACCTTTCCGTCCCCGGGGTAGCTCCTTCTGTCCCACCATCAGTCAGGGAGTCAGTGTGTCAGATGTTTTATTCAACACAGCTGTGTGTATTTTTGGCACCTGGCTGCTTCATCAGAAAGGAGGTGGGAGGGGACGGCGACTGTGTTGCGGGTCTCCAGAATGGGGTCATGATTGCTTCATGTTTCCAAACCTGCTGGACCACCGCAGGCTAACATCAAACAGCCAGAACACCTGTTTCCAGACAGCGTTCCTCGTTCAGGCTCTGCTCAGATGAAAGGACCAGAAAGTTTTAGACCAGGGGGAAATTGAACCAAGATCAAAGACATGGCGTTGTTTAAATGGCGGAACAGAATGATTTGAAATTGATGAGTGTTTTGGGGTCTGTGTATGTAATGCAAAGTTTATTCAAAAGTAACACAGCTTGGTCTGTGAGATGAGGGACATCGTGAGACATAACTGAAATTGAAATAATAAAATACGATGCAATGCCTGCAGTGTGTGGGGAAACAAAAGGACTAAGAATAATACTGCTACTAAGGTTGATATTCCAAAGCTGCCATCAACACGGCTCATTTTTTGCTAGTTTTGTTAGCCTTTTTCATCTTTATGGCAGAGGTGAGGCAGACGTGCCATATATTTCATAATTAATTAGGGCTAAAGCAATATTGAATAATATGCAGATTATTTCCTCAGTTAATTGATTTTACTGTCTATCAAATATCATCATGAGCATTGTTTCTTTCTATACCGAAACCCAGCACATTGATGACCGCTATATTACTGAAGTATAGAAGAAAATTAAATTATTGTTGCTAATCAAATAATGGAATATCAGCTCATCATTACTGACAGAGCAGAATCAACCTGATGCAGCCTCATCACCCAGAGCTGGTATGACTTGCTCGCTAATGATAAGTAGCTTTGAACAGGCTACAAATAAGTCCCAACTCTGTAATAATTATCTCTGTATCATTTATGTTGAATTGTAGTTCTTATTGACTTTGAGTTTGAGACCTCTAGAACCATTTCTCCTCATAGCAGCAGCAGAGGAATAAAGAAGGACAAGTGGATGATTGATGCTGCAGGGTGTTGCACATTGTAAAATGAAAAATGATTCATTCATTCATACATATGCATAAGGTAAGGTTATTTAAAAATTCAGCTAACTTTATTACAGACCAACCCACAACCCAAACTTTTCACAGATACACAAAAATCTTACAAAAATGGACACCAGAGTACCTGAAACTAGGATTTTTTTTCCTCCATATTCTTAAAAAAAAATTCAGTAAAGCAGATTTTTAATTTCATTAGTTTCTGTAGCAAACTGTTATCAATGGCATTAAACCAGAAAGCCTCAATCCTGTGATTTAAAACTGTTGATTTTTCTGGAGAAATTGAGTAATAATCCTTTAGAAGTTAATAAAAATCTGTCTACGCTAGAGGAACATGAGGGCATGCTTTTTGACAAATGTCATGCACAGCTTGTGTGTGTTGCCTTCTATCTTTTACTTGCTTCATTTATTCACTTTTTAAGCCTTTGTTTAATATTTTTGATATCCACATGAAGAACTAGCCTCTAAAACAAGCCTTAGACCTAAAGCAACCTCAGCAGTATAAATCCTTACTACAAAATCTGACTAATATACCAGCTGTTGCTGTGCGTATTCTACAGCTGGCATTTTTAGAATATAGTCATATTTTGTTAAAAATATTTTTATAATGGTCTTCTAATTCTTTGAAGAGGTGGCAAATATAAAGATCAATTCCCCTTCATAGAGGATGTGTCTCAAAGGCCCCGTAGCTTAATGCTGAATTCTAAGGGCTCAGAAATGTCAAAATTTCCATGTTGTCACACACAGACGGACAGACACTGGCAAAATTTCATGGCATGTGTTTGAAGTGTATCCCCCCAGAGAAAGACAACCCTGTCACTATCTGTTCACTGCCTTTTTCACTTATTGAAGATCTCAGCAAAGTGAAGGAAGCCGATGAAGCAAAAACAATAAACATATTGGACCGTTCCACCACAAGTAGATATCTCCAGCTTTCGTTCATGAATGAATGTCAAAAAGTCTCCTAAATTTTGCAGGACTAGCATCTAGATGGTAGTCTGTGGATATGAGGCCCCCCATGTTTGTCACGAATTAGCAGGTTGTGCTCACAGAGGGGATTTAGGCAGCCAGCATATGTAGATTAATGTGACTTGATCTAACCACAAAGGATGAATTACACCTTTCAATGAAATGACACTGCTGTTTGAAAATTAATTAAATTTCCAACACAGAATACAGTGTAGAGACCAAAAAAAGCGCTGCTTAGTTAAAAAGCTCTTTGTTCCATTAAAGTAATTGTATTTCTATAACAGGCCTGCAGATAAAAGTTTGAAAATCCAAGAGATGGTCCTGACAAAAGATCAAAAGCTTCCGCTGCAGTGATGAGTTCTTTTGGAGGGCGTCGGAGGATTTGAAAATTGAGCAAAGACAACACACCATGAAATGCCATCGCATCAGGCAAGCACTCTGCTATGGCCAAAACATAAAGTGTCCCGTCTTCCTTTAATTCGCCATAAAATGATTTTCCTCCCCCCCTTTATTGAGTCTACTCATGGGTTAGCAGCCATGGTTCCGCAAATATTCATTAGGCATAAATACAAAATCAGAGTGACTCACTGGCATCAGCCACCTTTTGCCCTATCAATTTGAATGCGTGGCATATTCGTAATTCATTCAGTTGCAGTAATGGGCTCTCGCCACTCTTGTAGTGGCAACCTTCAATAAAGGCAACTGCAATAATGGACTGGACCCTTTTATCCTCAGCATGCGCTACACTTACATCAATAGTAATGATTTCTTTTTCATCAAAATGTAAAAGTAGTGTTGCGCCTTGTTCTCTTAACATTTTTGTATTTTGGAATTCTTGCCTCTAACATATTTCTCAGTATTATCAAGGCTTTGTGTTACATGCATCCAGACAGTCAGGTTGTACAGTTCACCTGGTACGTAAGAGAACAAGAGCAGTCTAAGGATGAATTGAGTTCATGGATCCAAGGTATATGGATCCAGATTAGTTTGTAGAAACTAGTAGCATCTGACAGAACAGCAGGGGTTTAGCAAACTTTGGCTTAGCAAATGTTACTTAAGGGCATTTCTGAATTCTGACTGAATTCCATAATAAAAACATTTTTATAGATATCAACTAACTTAAAACCAACTCATTCTCATTGACAGGACATGAAACACTGTCATTTAGTCAAAACTGCTAAAAACAGTAAGACAGCCCTCCAGTCCCTAATGGACACTTGGTAAAGGACTTCTTAACATCACATTTAACCTAACTGGGTAGGCATCATTTGTCAACATGCAGGGTTAATATTGTCAAGCAAAAGGCAAGTGAAAACATAGAACCTAAAGTCTTGATGCATTCTCCAGCCCATTGTGCCTTCAGTGGGCTGGTTTCAGTCATTATGCAAATGTGCTGTTTATAAGATTGGGGAAACCTGCAGTCAGCTGAGACTGAAGAAGTCACTTGGATGACTGACAAAATGTTTCTCCCACTGAAAACGCTACGTCCAGATGAACAGAATCAGCTATTGGAGATAGAAACTAAAGGTTCAAAGCACAGTTTTCAAACAGGACTCCTATGGCGGTCATCTGGCTTGACAGACTTCTGACTTACTCTGTGAACTCTCCTGTCTACCAACGTGGCGTTCAAAGCTCCTGAAAACAGGACCAGTAATGCTAGGTGTACAATATTGCCATGGTGAGTGCATCAAAGGACACCACAGGACAGTTTTTGAAAAATTAGAAGATATTGGCCCCGTGTGAAAGAGTGGTAGTATTTAACACCTTTAGATGGGGTTGGATTTCTCAAACATCTTTGCCATAATTAATAGTTTAATCGGTTAGTTGATAAACAGGAACATAACCATCAGCAGGGGGTTTGATCTTGGTTGCAATCAGCAGTAAGAAGAATCACCTCAAGCTGAAGTAAATTTAGACAAAGTGATACCCTAATAAAATAATAACCCACTAGTACATGAACGGTGAAAGCAGCGACAGGCCCAGTTTCCAGACCTTTCTGGAGAAAACACGTTTGGTTTTTCATACATAGTTCATACATAGATTAAAATACCTCTAAATAACTTGTGATAAATTAAAAGATAATAACTGAAAAATAATAGTAACAATTGCTTGTTGTACATAGTGTAACATATTGGGTTGTCGGCTAGTTAGTAACAGAAAGAAAAGACAATATGGAAAACAGTATTGCTAACAAAGAGCTGGGACTTACAATGCACATTAATAACTTCAAATAAAATAAATTTTTCCAAGAATACGTTTTATTTTTTATACTTTGAAATTTTACTAGTGATGCAGAGCTTTGAAAAGGTCTTGAATTTCTTGGGTTAATTTGTGGGGACTGGTTAGCACCAACTGATCTTTCAAACTCATTGACTTTCAAGTTCTTTTCTTGGATGGTCAAAAACATATAAAGAAATCATAAAACAGATTGAGGCATTCGTCATTACATCTGGACATCCACATACTGACTTATAATCAACCTTTATTCGCCCTTGTAGTTATCACAAATGCTTTAGATCTCCTGATGTAAACTTCATTTCAAAGTTGAAGTTATTATAGGCTTTAGTGCTTTTTTAATCCTTCGGGGACTCTCCAGGGAAGGTGGAGGGATTGTGCGCAAAGATGTATAGCAGGTATTAGAAAAAGACAAATTTGGCAGATTGTTGACAGACTCACTGAAGTGGGACAGCAGCTCACGAGGGAGTGAGTGATTTTTATCGTGTCTCTGTGCAGTTCCTCCTCATTTAGAGACAGCAGCTCTGTGAAAATGGGCCTAACGATGGCGTTCAGTTGAAAATAGTGAAAACACAAGGAATGGGAATTGCTATTATTTAATTTATTATAAATTGTATTACATGTGGCAGTCAAGAACTGCAAATCCAACATCTTTTGACATTAAAATACTATATGGATATCAATATCTTAATGGGGCCAATAACTTTTTAGAGATAAACTTGATTTGTTGGCCTGTCACCACCATTAGGCCTCACTTGTCAGAGAAATGGAGGTGCTGCCAAAAGGGACAAAGGGAAGGAATGGAAGATGGAGTGTTTATGAACAGCCAGTGATAAATTACATGGTGGAGGGTTTGATTAGCTTTTTATCTGCTCACGGGACTCTCGGGGATGAACAGAGACTGATGGGCTGCAGAGAGCTGACGTGCGGTTGTTTATTTGGATGGTGCATACTTGGCTGGAGTGTGGTGTGCCACAGAAAGATGAGCAGCAAAGGCTACTCTCTCAACATGAATTTAACAGCATTCTCCTCTCCCTGGTAGGCTCACTTGTCCCTTGAATCAGAAGTTATTTTAAGGTAGCTGCTCGGCACAAAATGCTATCACAGCAGGTACATTTTGCTTTGGTGAAATGAAATTTCTCCCTTTTGAATATCGTCTTTGAGTGGAAAGTTGAGTCTGGAGCCAGTTTGTTGACCTGGAGTGAGTGTGCGAGATTCTTGGGAGTTTAGAGTCATGATGTGATAATAATCCCAAAATAAATACAATAAGATATCATTAATCTCCTACACTCAGTCCTCTCATGTTCATGAAGGGAAGCACTCAACCCATGCTGCACATGTTCTAAAGCGTTCAAGGTCACCTTAAAGGAAGTGAAAAAAACGAGCCGCTCATATGTAAAGAGATGGCGACTTCAAGCAGGTTAGAGCATACGTTGCTGGAAACAGAAGCATATTGTGGGGAGAAGATCTAATGCTTATTTACACTGTGCCAGAAATAGCTGAAAGGTAATCACACATGAATAACAAGCTAAGGAAGAGAATTGTTGCAAAGAAGTCCCTGTGGATTTAAAACTTAATAATGGATAATTCCTGTGTTATCCTCACAGAAGGCCTTAACTCTCTAGAATCTTAGACACAGCATGACTTGGCCAAAGCACATAACTTACTACTTGAAAACAGTGGTCTTTTAAAAGGTGATAAAAAAAAAACATGAAAAATAATCATTTCCATCCATCCATCATCCATCCTTAGACTTTAACTCCGATTGTTCTTCATATCCAAAGATCTTTTTGTAACCATGGTGCCCGAATTAGGAACAATGCATATTTAAAGCACTTCCACATTAGCTTCCAGGTCTTAAAAGTGAAGGAGTATATTTCCAGGGTTTCCAACATTGTGGCTGTGCTTTTAATACCTCCAAACAAAGGTGCACTTGCTGCGTTCTGACTGACATTTGAAAAAATACTTTTACTTTTAAAGAAACTTCAACATAAACATGACTTTGTTAACTTACCGGAAAAATCCTCTTGAAACAGTTTTAGTGGATTTTCAGCTTAAAAGACTTTTTTTGTAAACGAAGATTCACTAAAATGCCAATTCAGTCAAAAACACGTCTAAGCCCCCTAAGTATTGTTTTATACATGGTAATTATGTTCACAATCTCAGAGTTTTCGTAAGATTTGTCATGTTTTGCAAACTTACATCTCTCAACATCTAACAAAAGTGAAGCTTAACTTTAGTTTTGTCTGTTCAGTGTATTTACAATCACACAGTGAACTGTGCAGTAAAGGGGTTTGCTTGCTTTTGCTGTAGGTGGTAACCAACTATTTGTGTGTTTTGCTCCTTGTTTGTGTTACTCTAAAGAGCTGAAATCACAAAGGACAGCGAAACAGTGTGGTTTTGGAAATGTATCAATATGGCAGAACAACACTCCACCCTGTGTGTGTGCAGTCTGTCAGCATCCATTTCCTTCACTTAGAGCTAATACCCTGTATTGAGCAACAAGCAGGCGTGCTCGCAAACAGAAGCCAGGGCTAAATAACCATGCCTAATATAGCTTAGTATTTCTAGAATGGGAACCAGTGCATCCAGAGTGTCTGAAACTGTTGGGTTAATCGGCCTTGATGAAAGTCAATGTGCAGACCTCATCTCCTCTCATCAATATATGGGATGGGAAACCAAAGGGCTTATATGCTGCTAAAATGGATATGGATTGATACTATTTACAAAGCTTGAAGCCCAGACACATATGCGAAGGGAGCATTAACCTCGTATTATTCTAATAAAAACAGACATTTAAAGCAAGTAAATGGCAGACTGAAAGAGATCAGGATATTTGCAAGACATGAATCTGTTAATGTGCGTCTGTTTTAAAAAAACGGGGGCCATAATTGTAATTTCAAGAACCTCTCCAGCCAAACAGGCAATGTTTTTTGAACAGCGATCATTGCTGGGAGCTTTTAAACTGCATTCAAGTGTTTACTCCAACTAAACTGGCAGCTACATTACTATCCACTCCATTGTCTGTGGCCTTTAAGCAAAGCTTAACATTTAGTGAAACAGTGACAGACTCGCATCAATATGGGTTCATCCCACCAATCATTTATGGGTTTTTTTCTTCTATTGTGGCTTTTACTCATCCTGATAACACCTGTAGTTTCATCACAGATTAGGTTCTGGTGCTGAAAGTCACCTATCAGCCTGTCTAATGGATGTGCAAAGCAGTAATGCTGCCAACTCAAAAGTCTGCTATTGAACTGGATAAAACATCAGATTTGGACTTATCTGCCTCATTAAACTTTACAACCAGAGCATGTATGTTTGTACGAGTCAGTGCACACTGACCACATACAGTTAGAGTATTTGCTAGCCTACCAACAGGGCCACAGAAACCGTCCTGAAACTCTTTATAGCAGTACCTGATGCTTCCTTGTATTTCTGAGGTATGCAAATAATTGTTTAGATGTGTGTCTGCTAGTTTTAAAATACCTAATAGTTCGTAATGTACTCTTCATAACTTTGCTATATAATGGATTGCTTTTTGGCTTCCAGCCTCCTTATGACAAGATGCCTTCACTGTTCAAAGGCTTTCATTATGTTGAAAGCTTCACAAAATTCAGAAATTTTTGCTTTATTATTGGTGTAAAATTCTATTAAAAAGCTTCAGCGCAGACTTCCCTACCTAGCTAATTTGTCTAAATGTATTCCCAATTCTACTCAGACAGTCCTTGGACAAGAAAACTATGCAGTCTCTTAACTCAGGCTTTTAGCAGAAAAGATGAAAACATAATTCTTCCAGTGTTCAAGCCTGTTTGAGTGTTTCAAAAACCTTAATGAGCACCAAAGAAAGTCATGCTTTCATCTTTGTAACCCTCTTTGAGTTTGTGGCGGTAGTTTTTACAGCAGAATACTAGAAAATATGTGAGGTTTTAGACTTTAATAGAAGGTAAACACTTAAAATGCTGCAATTTCTAAGTGGTGGGATTAGATATTTAACACAACCCATTTTCATATCTAACTGGCAAAAGCTGCAGTCGTGGTTTGTTTATTGTGTTATAACTAGACCCCTTGACACATAATATAATATTCACCAGACGGCATACCGCTGACAAACTCATGGATATCCAGACTATTAATAATTGAAAAGGGCACAGGTGTCAATGCAAATATAAGGGCAGGCTTAGATGCATTATAATAAGGAACTGGGACACAAACAGATGGGACATGGAAAGAAATTTGACATTTTTTTGTGAGCAACAGAAAAAATCTTCTCAAAATTCCGTCAGTGGCATCTGAAAACTTCTGTGCTGGGCTCCAAAGGAGAAACTTTGAGAATAATTTTAAGTACAACAAATCTCAGTGTGAATCTGAAAGTTGCCAGCACATATGACTGCTATTAATTTATGGGAAGTCAAAACTGTAAACACAGAGTAAGTTATAGCTGTATAACAATGACATTTTGGTTGTATTACTTAACCGATTCTAAACTGGATGTCCTCCCAATTTAATGGAATGGCAGTGGAGCAGCTTTTTATGTGAATGTACCATGACTGATACAGTCTAGTCTTCAGTAGCAACTATATTGGATATTTGCTGATAAATGAAAATGTAAAAAGAGACATGAGAAACACCCTTCTTCAACTATAATATGAGTGTTTGTTACCTCCAGATCCCCTGTTGGCAACACATGTTTGAAACGCAATGAACGCAACAAGCTAATCTGAAAGTCGAGCAGAGCTTGAATGATTAAATAGAAAACTAAAAGTAAGAAATACAGCGGTCCCTCGTTTACGTTCTAAAAATAACCCACGATAGGTGAAATCTGTGAAGTAGCCAACTTTATTTTTTTACAATTATTATAGATATTTTAAGGCTGTAAAGCCCCTCACTACACACTTTATACACTTTTCTCAGACAGGCATGAACATTTTCACACTTTGAGAGTGTTTAAACAAGAGAGAAAAGTTCAAACCTTCGTAGAAAAATAAGTCCAGTATTACAGAATGAAACAAAAGATCAAACCTTGTTTTCAGGTCCAGAACATGGGAATAGAGCAGCTACCAGAGAATTCAACATTAATGAATCAATGGTACGGAAGTGGAGGAAGCAAGAAGATGAGTTGAGTAAAGTTTGAGTTATCTGACTGATTTGTTTCGCCTAATGCGTCTTATGGTCCGAAAAATACGGTAACTTCTACTTTCCTTTAGCATGTCCAGAAGTCCAACTTTTTTGCGATGGTTAACATCTACCTCTGCCTTTTGGATGCTACCGCAGGTGTCTTTGACAGTGCAAAACGTTTCGTCGACATTGTTGTGTTTGTTGGGGAGAAAACTTACAAACATACAGTACTCCCTCTTCAGCACTTATTGAGCACTTTTAAAGATATTTCTTATCACTGCTATGCAGATGACATTCAGTTACATATCTCTTTTAAGCCCCAAGATGTTTCCAAACTACAAATTATAGTTGCATGGATTCCATTAGAGGTTGGATGGCTGATAACTTTCTTCAACTAAATGAGGAGAAAACTGAAGTCCTTGTTTGTGCTCCTAAAAAAATGGTACCTGTGGTTACAGAAAACTTAGGCCCTCTCGCTACATTTGCCAAACCTTCTTTTAGGAACCTTGGCGTAACTTTTGACTCAGCTCCAACTTTGGACACTCATGTTAAATCACTCCTGTTTTTATCATTTAAAAAATATTGCTAAGCTGAGTCCCATTGTATCACGCTCAGAATTAGAAATGGTCATCCATGCATTTGTCGCATCTCGTTTGGATTATTGTAATTCTTTGTTCACTTGTTTATGTAAAGCCTCTGTGGATCATCAGAATGCTGCTGCAAAGCTTCTGACCAAGTCTTCTAAATCCTCTCACGTTACACCTCTGCTGATCCAGTTGCACTGGCTCCCCATAAAATTCAGAATCTACTTTAAGATTTTGACTTTGACATTCAGGGCTCTGCATGGATAAGCACCAACCTATATCAGAGATCTTTTACATCCTTACATCCCCAGCAGGTCCCTGAGGTCATGTGATCAGGGCTTCCTGGTTGTCCATCATACGAGGCTGAAAATGAAAGGCGATAGAGCGTTTGTAACTGTAGCCCCCAGACTCTGGAACTCCCTTCCTTTCAGCCTGTGGACTCAGTGGTTTCATTTAAAAAACAGCTAAAAACTCATCTTTTTAAACTTGCTTTTGGTTGATTTCTGTTTTTGTGTTTTAGCTTTTCTGTAAAGAATGTTGTGATTTTTATCTTGAAAGGTGTTATAAAAATAAAATTTTACTTACTTACAACACTTTAGAATCACACTGCTAGCCATTCTGTACTGTGCAGGAGACATAGCATGGAGGAGATTGATTGACAATGGTCTACAGCTGATCAGGATGCAGAACACAATGTGCTGTAAAAAAAACAAAAAAAACAAAAACGTAAAAGTTCACAAAAAAAAATCAGTGAAACAGCGAGGCCGTGAAAAGTGAACCGCGTTATAGCGAGGGACGTGCCTCTAGCACTTCCAGGGGTACACCAAGTTGTTCCCAGGCCAGCAAGAGACATTCTCTCTTCAGTGTATCCCGGGATTCCTCTTGGTGGGACATGCATCACCTAGTAGCTCACCTAGCAGGTGGCCAGGAGCTCTGGTCCGGTGCCCAAACCACCTCAACAGATATTTTAATGTGGAGGGGAGTAGCAGCTCCTCTCTGAGCCCCTCCTTGTTGGCTGTTGTCCTCACTCTATCTCTAAGGCTGAGCCCAGCCACTCTTCAGAGGAAACTAATTTCCGCCGCTTGTATCTGTGATCTTATTCTTTTGCTCTCTACCCAGAGCTCACGACCATAGGTGAGGGTAGGAACATAGATCGAAGGGTAGATTGACAGTTTCGCTTTTCACACTGAGCTCTCTTTGCACCACAGCAGACCAGTACAGTGTCTGCATCAGTGCTGATGCTACCCAAGACGATGTGCTCCAGTTTTAATGAGTGAATAGAACTTCATTGTATTTTTACTTGTTAATTGTTACTGATCAGTATCTGTGTCTGTGAGATGCACTCATTACAGTCAATGGGGAAGCCTTGCTACCCCAATACTAGTTCCCTAGTATCTTCCACCTCTTGTCAAAATTGTCTTATTGTCTGGTTGCAAAAAACCCCAAAATGTCGACACCAAAATGCTAAACTAAAGGCTATGCCAGGTCCCAGCACAGGGACTTTCATAATGGGGAGGGTTGAGTAGTCACTAGTTATTGTCATGTTGGCTGTCCAGACCTGTCAGCATCTTATAACCCTTACAGTGTTCTGTGACGTCTGTATGACTCCTGTGAGAAAGAGGGGATGTTTGGCACAGGGGGTGGAGATGACACAGCTCTGAAGTGCTTCCAGTTCACTACAGGCAAGAGCTTCCTCCACCCAGCCCCCTGCCCCTCTTTTGGCTCCAGAAACGAGCAGTAAAAGGTCAAAGCAACCTATGCTGCCTGCCATATTACCTGCAGTTTATCTTCTCCCAAAAAATCCCCATTGACCTCCAGTCAGGTTCTCTCTCTACCTCCTGAACTCACCAGAACTTATTCAAATTAAACATATATTTTAAATATATCTATGCATTGATCACTACCTTAGAAGTATATGGGACACCCAGGCTTCATTTATTAGTTTTCTGTTCGAAACAGCTATTACATCCCTCTGGGTGAATATACACTATTACAGGACCACAGAAAACAGATGAATTACCCCTGACGTGATTGTCTTACAGTGCCCTGTTTTCATTAGCACTCACCCTGTTCTCTTTAGGCTCTATCTCAGTGTGATGCTCGTATCTGCTGTATGTTGTCAAAATCAAGTGGGTTAGTTATTGAGACCTAGAATCAGGAGCATCTTTATTTAGCTAAGGAGAACATCTGTTTACTTGAAAAAATTCAGAATCATCAAATTTGTTGATGCCTTTATTATCCCTAAAAAGAATGAGCTGTAAAAAATATAACCACATACATCTAATAAGAAACTATAGCTGATGCTGATGACACACATCAGCAGATTTTACAGTGCAGAAAGGTTGTTTTGGTTCTGATGGTTGTGTCGGTACTGAGATTTCATCTGCGTTAACACCTTCTCCCCGTGAGTTTTTGGAGAAAAACACCTTCTCTACCATCCTTGCCTATGCAGACAGTTAATTAGAGTCCTTAATCTTCGGTTATAATTGTAGCTCAATATGTGTTAAATGATGACCAAGATACTGTAGCCCCCCCTGCTGTACAGGAGCATACAATGTCCAAGCAATGTTTAAGATAAGAGAGAGAGGCAGGAGAGAGAGAGAGAGAGAGAGAGGGGCATCATGGCTTAATATTTTTAGGCTGCTCGCTTCTGCTCCACTGCTTTGTAATTATGCATGCAACTGGCACACAGCAAGTTATTTATACTGTGGAATGTATTGCCCAACTGCCATGAATCTTCTGATTGGTGCAATTGCTTTTCTAGGTCAGACAGTGGATCACATGCACACACTCACACAGACAAATATTCCCTTTTTCGCTCCCACACAGCCAAATGCTTCCACCGGGGAAGGTGATGTGCATTATTCGCCTGGTTGCTCCTCTTCCTCCCCAATCTAAATATAAACGTGACTCATAGCAAGCCATGGCACTTACACTGACTCAAGATGGCGGCATACCTTCAGTGGTTCTTTACCAAGTGTGACAGGTCCTCTTTCCCCATTGGCATAGTTTTCTGTTTTTCTTCCTTCCTGTTCCTTACTGTAACAGTGTTACAGTATTCTACCACCTGTCAGTGGATGGATGATAATTCCTGTTGCCTAGGATTAATGTATAGGTAATAAACGTGGCACTGCCAGCTGTTT
This sequence comes from Oreochromis niloticus, assembly GCF_001858045.2. Lineage (NCBI taxonomy): Eukaryota > Metazoa > Chordata > Actinopteri > Cichliformes > Cichlidae > Oreochromis > Oreochromis niloticus. Next base: position 16,118,014 of record NC_031981.2, read on the forward strand.
TGAGTTGCTCGGTGACCCCCCCCCGGCGTGGTGATCAGGTGGGTGCTCATCTGGCGGCTGCAAAGGCAGGATGAATCTTGGCTCTGCCCCATCGCCTCTCTCTTCCTCTCTTTCTGTTCCTACTGGTCTCGTTCTCTTTCTGCCTGTCCTTCTGTGTCCCCTGAGCTTGGTGCGTCTGTGGCCTCTGACAACAAGTGTTGTAAAGGCAGCAAAGGAGAAATATATCATTTTAATCATTTTGCACCTCAGGTGTGGTTTCAGGGTTAGCAGAGGTGTGGATGAAAGTCCGCATCAGCAACTGTGAAAGGTAATATAAGTCTACATATAAGCCCTAGTTGTGAATCAAAAACAATTTGTAGACTTTAAAAAGAAGGCTTTATGATAGATGTCGTTTGGCAGACTGTACATAAACCATCGCTTGATTTAGCAGTGTGCAAGGCAACCAGCTGATCAGAGTCTCTAAAAGATGTCATGATCAAACCATGCTACCAAGCTCAAACTTTTAAATGGATTTTAAGCTTGTTAGCAACCCTGAAGTAAGCCTTTATCATACATATATTTTGTTGTTTTGATTAACTTGCAAACAGTCTCTGACCCTTTTCTCTTCTTACCTTGCAATCCATCTGTTCAAGCCAACTGCACTGAAAAAAGAAAGTTTCCCTTATGAGGCTGCTTTGAGGCCAATGCATCGACAGTCTGAAAGGAAACCTATGAAACATTGTCAGTTACTACAACAGTCCAGCTAGTTATGTGAATGAAGGTAGGACGCCATGAGTGCAGTGGATTGCTGTCTATGAAGATGAACACATCCAGGCATGCTAAGATTAACGCTCACTGTTAAATAAAGATCTTTGTCGCAGAATTTCTATTCTCATATGACTGTTGTTGGAAATAGACCTCCAGTGGCAGTAAGAGCTGAGTCCTGTAGTAAACAGCCAAAGCAACAGCAACATTGAGGAATAGTTTATGGTTTAGCTTAAGCTCACCCTTTCTAAACTGTTTCAGCAACATCTTTGAGAGCCTGGCAGATCGTCTAGTACAGGCTTCCCCTGTGTGATTGGTTTGACTGAAGCCCATGACAACACCCTTTTGAACTTATTTCAGTCTAGCCTGTTGGTCTGACTTCCAGCTTTGTCACAGTATCGATCATCTCAACTCCACCAGCAAAGGCTCGTTGGTCATTGTTTCAACCTTGGACATTTTTTTTACTTTCTGCTCCTTTGTTGTCACCATTTATCACACTTCAGTACAACACGCCCCTCCCCTTTATTTCAAAAAGTAGGACAATAGAAAAGATAGTTTTGATAAGATTTACTTATTTTGTCCATTTTGTTAGATTATGATCAGAATACAAATGGAAAGCTGGCTCCTTTATTGTTGTTGTTGTATAATTTAGCTCTTGACTGCCATGTACTCTGTGGTTGAGGTCTTTTTTTCATCCCCAATACAGGCAGACTGGACACTGAAAGCCAGTCGCCTGAAGGAACAAAACCTTTGAAGTGCTCCCTGTCACTTTACATTTCTACCTTTATATTAACATTGCAGGCTGCTGAGAAAGGAACACGAGAGGACATTAGCTGGTACTCAAAGCAGACAGCCCCTAGGCTACATTTCAAAATGTTGACCACACACTTGACACCTGGAAAAAGTTTTGTTAAATAAGAAGTGCGGCAACTTTTTTATTAAAACCTAACCTAGGAGTGGCCTATGTGAGCAAACGGACCATTTCACAAAAAGCTAGACTGAAAAGTTAACTGTGTTCACTTCAGTACAACGTCATAATACACGTGATATCTTTCTTTAGTGCAGCCAAACGGACAAAACAGCCCCTCGCCCGCCACCTGAGCAATGAATCAGATTTGAGCCATGAAGTTTGCAGTGTGAACGCAGCCTGTTCTCTTAAGGAACGACAACAGTATTAAAGGTAGGGACAGCCTCGCACTAACACGTACGTGTATCCAGATTGTCTGCCAAAACACAGAACAGAGAGGCTTGGAGTGCAACACACATCCAGGGAGTGTGACTTCACTCTCATCTAATGACTCAGTCTTTGAACAGCAAAGAGTTTTGTTTTTTGAACATTAAAACATTATTGTTATACATCTTGTAGACTCTTTAAATCCTTTACTTACTTTTTAGATTATGAAAGCTAAGCAGTTTCCTCTGGACTGATCCTGTTTGGTTGGTTTTTCTAAGGCTTATTTTGTGCTTTGTCAGATTTGCCCTTTCATTGCTTCTAATCAATTAGTCCAGTGTCAAACTGGACTAATTGTTAACTGTTAACAGGCAGTAACAGGAAATAAAATGTGTGTTCAAAAACTATTTTCAGGTATAAGTTAGGCATGTCTAACTCTACACTGACTGTAGCACCTAAACAGCCATTAAAAAAAAGTTTAATTACTTTATAAATGCATGCAACTGCAGGTGTAATTGAAATTTATGTCCAAGATGAAGTATTTTGTGGCATTTTTGCCCATGTCACGTATATAGCATTAGCATATAGCATGCATAGTACATAAAAATTGTGATTTGTGATTTTCCACAAAGTTTCCAGAATAAACTGATGAATATTAATCTGGGCACATGCTGCTCCTTTGCAGTCATCTCCTCACATCCACCACCTTCCGTCCCCCTTCACACTGGTGTAATAGCGCAATCTTGAGAAGCAAATATCCTGGGAGGTTGGTGCGAACTTGATGTGGCCAACATAAATTACATTTGCATGCGATTTGAAGGGGAACACTAGCTCAGTAGGAGCTGCCATGCAGGGGTAGCAGGTCCTCTCTTGACTCAAAATGCTTCTCAGGAGGGCTTCCTCTGAGTTTTTTTTCTTTTTAAATCCTCATTCATTTAATGTTGCCTTGTTTGGACTTGAATTACCGCAGAGATTAATGTTATTTTATTTGTTTACCTATCAGATCCATTATTATCATGAAGCACATCCAGTTACAACAAATGGAACAATCCTGCTGTAAATTATAATCAAAGTATTTGAACTCGATGGAAATTTTTATGGGTGTATTTGTTCTTTTAGTGTTTTGTGTGTGTGTGTGTGTGTTTTGTTTTGTTTTTTAAAGAAAAAAGTTACAATATTAGTGTAATAAATATACATAATATACTGTGTGATGCAGTGTGTGGGTGTGTGTGTATAATTAATTTCAATCAGAAAATATAAGATGCAGACTGTAATCAAATTGCCTCAATGGAGCGTAATTCCCAAGGAGACTGTGTTTGAGAGAAATGCTTTCAGACAGCAGAGATTTATGTAAAATATGTGTGTCAACATCAGGAAAATCGCCCTTATATGTCTTATACAGTCTCTATGAATGCCACCCTTTTATTGTCTGGCAGCAGTTCTGTCAGCACAGACTTGTTCACATGATGCAACAGACCACCTTATATAACAATCATCTCCCCTGGAACTGGAGCAGAAAACCACCAGAGCCAATCGTAAGCGCTCCCCTTCCCATTTCCAGAGAGTTTACCACCTTTCAAAATAAGATTGTCTAAATACATATGCAGAACACATAATCAGAACAGTAATTTAACTTCCTGAACAATGGCTGGTTGCATTTTCATTAGGCACTAATTAGTAATCAATACATAATTTTACGAGAGAGGGCTGTTATAGTGTTGGTAATTGCTTCTCATAATATGCTGAAATGCAAATAGAATAGGATCAGTTCTCAAGTTGTGGGCTGAGGCTGAGCATGGCAACAATGGAAGGCTTTGTTTACCAAGCACTGATAATGAATGTAGTGTGGCGCTAGGAAATTACAGTCCTCATTTTGGCATTTCCTTTGGACATTATTTTTTAATTAAAAGGAGAAAATGGACATCCAGGAATAAAATATCGACTGACCTTCATTATATGCACGATAAAAGCTAAAGTTGAACCTACAAAAATAAAAGCAATGTTGATTTAAAAATAAAGACGCATATATGTATCCACGAAAATCTTCTCTTATAGTCTTTTGGTTGGCCAACTCAATTTAAATGTATATGCTCTGTATTAAAGACTGCATTTATCTGCATTTGCATCATTTCTTGATAAAAATGCACAGTTTGCAGTCAACTGAATAAAATGCTTAAATATGATACTGTGGTATATTTATTACAGTTATCATTAAAGACAACATTTGGAGAACATTGAAAGAAATGTCTGTGTTAACAAACCAAGAAGTAAAGATTTACTTTACCCTTTGTTATGTGAGTGAACTGTCACTGTCACAGTGTTCCTGAGTAGACTCGGTGCCTCATACAGTATCACTGGACTAAACGCTGGACTAAAAGGCACAAAGAAGAGGAAACAACACTCAAAGGCACAAAGGAGGAGAAATCAAAGGCTGCAAAGACCACGACAGCCAAGAGTTTTCAGAACAAGATTAGCCTTAGCACTCCAGATAGAGATGTACTAGACAGATTAGTGACTGACTTTGACCCTTAAGCCTGCTTAAGTAATTTTTAAAATGTTGCATTGTGAATTTAAACCTGCATATGATCAAATAGATTAGAATTTGATTAGATGATCTTACTGAACACACATACGATCTTAGAAGTCCTGTATTTGTAACAACATCATTAAAAAGGCAGTTGCTGGATTTTTGAGAACTTTTTTAACCAAACTAGGTTAATGTTGTCTCAGAACTGACAACAAAAGGTTCTCACTGGTTAAAACAAACACAGAAGGAAAATTGTATATAGTGTCCCGATTGTATCCACTGAGGCAAGTACTTTGGGATGTGCCTTTGGGAATTTGTAACAAGCAAATATTAGTGTGACTGCATAAAAAATAGTGAATGAAATTTAAAATTACTACAGAGGAAAAAAATGACACAAAGCTAGTACCTAAAGAAAAAAGCTTCAGCTGGATCAGGGATGTTGAAGTTTAAGCATGATTGGTCATTTCGCACAGCTTCTATCGCGTGTTCAGTTTCCTACTGTGAAATAATGCAGGAGCCATAGACAGCCTGTGCCTGATAAAGGTATGGAAGTTATAAGGTAGTGGAGCTTTTTGCAAAGATAGAATTGTAGGTGTTGTGATCATCCACGCACATTTTTCTGCTGCTTTCTGTGTTCAGGATGTGGGGGCAGCAGTCTAAGCAAAGAGGCCCAGACCCCTCTCTCTCCCCCGCCACGTTCTCCAGCTCATCTGGGGGAACACTAAGGCGTTTCCAACCCAGCTGAGAGAGATAATCCTTCTGTTGTCTCCTGGTTTTGCCCCAGAGTACATGCTACCTTCTTATCTTAGGCTACGTTCACACTGCAGGTCTTAATGCTCAATTCCGATTTTTTGATCAAATCCGATTTTTTTGTCTGCTTGTTCACACTACAAATAAAATGCGACAGCAAACGCGCTCTAGTGTGAACGCTCAAAGCGGCCCGCATGCGCAAAAGAAGACGTCACACACAACGCGCTCTGCTTAGACCCAGAGCAAACAATATTGTTTGACTGATGGCCCTCAATATAAAGACTTCGGACTTTACGTTTCCCAATTTTTGCTTTAAGTTATTTTGTTATTTACATAATAATCAGCGCCGTAGCTCCGCAAACGCACATAACGCACACTGCGTAGGGCACCAACTGGCCGGTAGGGCACCAAAAAAATCAGGGTCGTAAAAAAAAAAAAAGTAAACCATATTAATACTATAAATATCATATGCATTAATATGGTTAAACAATACAAAAGCAACATAAAACAATTTTCCCGAGAAAAGGGGTGAATCTGCTTTGTGCCCTGTCTCCAGTCTCCTCCTGGTGCCCCCACCCCCACTCCCAGTGGTCTGTTCTATAATGCCTCAATTCGGTATTGGTAAACACCTGTTTGAACATGGCCTCGAAACGGCAACAGGAGTCGGGAGCGGAGAAAAGAAAGAAGAAGAGGAAGCGTGATGAAACTCAGGCGTCGCTTGCCGGTAAGGCAATGTTTAAATAATAACAATAAGAAAAAGTTCATTATTGTAGCCCTTGCTTGCACGCTCATGTCCGTCAACTCTGTGATAGCTCCTGTTAGCAGTGTTCATACTGTGTTAACAAATGTTGCAAATGATTGATGTTGGGTAGTTTGTTTACGTTGTGGATATGAATATAGAATGGACTACTAAAAGCAACTCATCATGGTCACTCAATTGACGGTTTTCAGATAACGTTAGCAATCGTGAGACTAGCATTTCCCTCCTCAGGTTGCTAGCTGGCTAACGTCATGCATGCTACTGATTAACCTTAACTTTGGGATAGGTCAGTGATGCAGTCAAGTATTATTATCAGATTAGACAAGATTACTTTGTATGTTGCTGCATTTCAGGATATCTATAAAGACGCATATCTTATTTATGCGGCATAAATAAGATATAGGTTTCATATTACAGTGTAATATGAAACCTATATCTTCCAGTAATATAGATTTCCTACTTGCGCATTTATATCAAATTATGTACAGCATGTTTATATTGCCATTTGCCATTATGACAATCTATACATGTAAAATATAGTTAGTAATTTTTAAATGTACCAGTGACTTACTTAATTTATTAGTCTTATAATGCAATTTTTCGTAGGCCTACTGTAGATTCAAAATTGTATTTCTGTAAAATCCCTGAATATTTTCTCTTGTATGCAGGGTCAATGCTTAAATATGTTCAAGGAGGATCTCAAGGACAGGATGAACCATCCAGTAGTAGTGCCATCCCTGGACATCAACCACCAGCCATTGTAGACCCTGCAACAATCCCTAGCCAAGAAGAACAAGAACCATCAACCACCAGTTCAGGTACAGTTCCATACACAAGTACCACTGAGAGTCCTGTCACTGAGAGACTATCAGAAAGTGACACTGTGGAGACATGTGTGCCCCCTTCAACCGATCCTGCTCTTTGGCCAGCTCACATTGTAGATGCTGATCGTGTTGAAATTGTGCGGAGAGGTCCTTTTAATGTCAGCTCTGATTTTAATTTTCCAAAGGGGCCTGAGTATTTATTTGTAACAGTATTTTTAACCTCCTTTAACCTTATTTATTGGTTTAACTGTCATGTTTGTTGTTATTTAATTAAACAAATTCCACTGAGAAATTCAAAAGTATTAATGTTTTTTTTTTTTTTTTTTTAAGTGGCGGGGGGGGGCACCATAAAGCATTTGTGCTTAGGGCACCCAAATGGCTAGCAACGGCCCTGATAATAATGTAAATAACCTAATAATTATCCTTATTGCTGTTTTAGAGAGGAGCGGTGCTTCAAAGGATAGTTGCAGATTTCTGTCAGAATCTGCAGATTATACAGTACAAATGAAATGTTCACGTTGTCTTCCCAACAGTTTCACTGACATCTCTACTGGATGGCCAGGAAGCGTTCGCGATGTCTTCTCGGGCGCTTCTCCGGCGCTGATAATTGGCGTCTGTCTTGTGTCAGTGACGTAAAAGACGGATTTAATGCGACATGACCGTTCAAACAGCAGTCGCTTTCTAAAACATCAGATATGTATCGGATTCAGTACCACATACAAAAGTGACCCAGATCGGATTTGAAAATATCGGATTTGTGCCGTTCACACTGTCATACCATGATCGGATATGGGTCGCATAGGGTCAAAAAAAATCGGATTTGATGCGCTTTCACCTGCAGTGTGAACGTAGCCTTAGAGGAATCCGAGAAGCATCCTAGGCAGATGTCCGAACCATCTCATCAATGTGGAGTTCTACACTAAACTCCTCCATTTCCTCCAGTAAGAATCCAGTCACCTTTTAGAAGAAGCTGATTTCCAGCACAGTCATTACCAGTCTAAATGGGCTTTTCTGTCATCTGGAATGACTTCAAGGCTTATTTCTGCAGATATGTGTACAGGTGTGGCTTTAAATTCCGGCTTGTGCTTTGGCGTGCTTTTGCACGAAAAGTTTGAAAACCATGCTAAACCATGCATTCATGAATACTGTTTTTAAAAGCAGTTAATTATATACCTACAGCAAAATTGTGTTTGACTCAAACAGATCCACTGAAAGTAAACACAGACTGTGGCAGAAGCATGATACAATAATAATAAAGTGATAGAGGGAGCGATGCAAATGTTTTTTTTTCCTCCCTCCACTTCACAGTTCTTGGTATGCATCTTTCCCCAAAAACACATTTTTCACCTGCAGTAATGTGAATAGACATGACAGCAATTCAATCCTGGATTCAGGCTTGTGTAGACCTCTACTATGAATGTGCAGAATACACAAAGATGACATGAATCTACTCATCTCTCTCTGTAAGAACTGCTGGAGTATTCCTCTAAAGCAATCACTTACACTCAGTGTCCCTCTTGAAAAATAGATTTTACACTGCCCTCGCTTGCTGCAACTTGAAGCTCAAATTCATATTGAAGCCTGAAACCCTTTGAGTTTATAATGAAAAACAGTTCAGCTTTTCCAGAGTCCACACCCCTGAGTGAAGCATATTCAAGCTGTTAAAGCTTGCAGGAACCACACAGCTGATTTGATGTCCCCGGATGTCACTATCCACAATAAGACTATTGATGTTTAGCAAAACTATCGACTCTGTACCTAATTAGTGTGCCATCAGAGGTTGAACTTAACTGTGCTGGATACTCTCCTCTTCATTTTACTGGTTTGATTATCTGCAGTGTTGTTTTGCAAAGTACAGAATCTGTTGCATTCAGAGGCACTGCGTTAATACATTCTTGATCAAATCTATAGGTCAAATTAGCATTTAATTTGTAGCAAAAGCAACATGTGGCTCATAATTCACAGCCCTCATAAATGTTGATGCTTAAAAAAATCTAAAGGTTTGTTACTTAATACTTTTTCAAGTCTGCTCAAATTAAAACAGAGAAGCTGCACTAATGTAGCCTCTCTGTCTCATCTGCAGCCCTCTTCTCTGCTAATTATGGATAATGGACACAAGCAGGGGAGGTACAATCCCTTCTGCCAGAATAAAAACAACTGATTAGGAAGACCTGAGCTGCGTCATAGAGAGACGAAGAGGGCTTCGGCCATCAGACGTACTGCACCTTTCTCTTTACTTTGTTATTTTGGTGCGTCAGATGTCACCACTGAATGATTGTTCCGGCTGTGACCACACTACTCTCAAACGTACTTTTAGAAAGATTAGTATCTGGAAAAGTCTTTATTTACACATGATATAACATGAAATTGAGCAGAAGTTTTCTAAAGCACAATTAGTGAAAGATTGAATAATTAATCGTAGGTCTTTTATGAGTTTAAATGGCAAATCCAAGGTGGATATAAGCCTGCATTCACAAAATACCCTTCTCAGAAAAAAAGCATTCTTGTGCTGAGAAATGAGGGGTATTTGCAGGAATTTACCAAAAGAAAAAGGGAAAACACTTTCACTTTTAGAGAGTAGGTAGTATATGTGCACATGCTTGTAGGAAAGCCTTCATTTCTTTGAGCAAACATAGAGAGAGGTCTCTGTAGAAATGTTGTTTTATATCAGCTCAAATCAATGGGGACTGATGCTCAAGCCAGTCAGCTAGCCAAATGTGTTTCCTCTCCTACCATCGCAATACTGATAATGTAGCAAAATTAATGGAAATTTATTTTTTTTCACATAATCAGTCAACCTTTGACTCTAGCTACCCTCTCTACCCACTCTACCCTTGCCACTAGCTCACTTAATTTCACCGGAGAAAAGAAGATACTGAAAATGAATTTCTGTAACCTTAATTTCATTCAAATTCATAAAGAATTAGTCAATAATTTAATTATTTACAATATTACTAATATATTTCATGTTTAATATTACCTGCCCATCCCCATGGCATAGTAATGTTTGTCCTGTTCGTGCTGTTGGAAAGTGATGAAATGAAAATAATGCAATGCTTTTATATGATGTTGTAGGTCCATACATACTACAAACAGGCCCTTTTTGGCTGGTGATAGGTGATAGCCAGGCAACCTGATGGTGTCTTGATACAGTACATCATGCATACTGTAACTGAAGTTTTGTGGATATAAATTAGACATTATAGCCATTAAAACAGGTCATTTTAGCTCATTGCTACATGATTACTGAGCAGCATAATGACATCATAATGTGTAGTATCATCATCAGTCTCTTATTCAAGTTTGGTTGCGTAGGAGGTTTCAGTTTAAGAAACAACCACACAGTCAGAGATTTTTGTATAGTTGTAAAATTGAAAAAACTAATAAAATCACTATTCTTTTAAAAGCATGAACATTTCAGAGTGACATCAAAGACTTAAACAGTAGCGTACATATATACATTGAATATTTTGTGGGAGTATGTCATTTTCATCAGCTAGAGAAAGGCTGGTGACCTGCAAGCTCACAGAACTGACCTTTTAAAGCTTCTAGAACTATGCTGTGCTAAGTGTGATTGTGTCCCATTAAACTATAACTATATTTGCGTGACCATAGCCATTTTTTCCTTTCTTTAAAAAAAAAAAAAGTGTATGGATGGAGCCGTCAGGAACCCTTACCATTTTGTCCATTTTGATCTGCCCAGCATTGTGCTCTGGTTCTTGATGAAACATAAAAGGTCATAAAAGGTCCAAATAGCTTGACTCACAGAATACTGAGTTTGCCTTTGTGATGGGCCACAGCCAGAATCTGAATGCACCCCGCTGGTTTCGCCCGGTTCTCCATATGGAAAAGGAAATAGGCTTGTCACATTTAACTGCTATTACGCTTGAAGAAATACTACACAAAAGTCTAAAATATGGTCATAGTGTGGCGAGTGTTTGCCCTTTTCATCATTTCAATGTCCCCGCTGTGAAAATAAGAATCACTTATGTTGTCTTTACTATAGTCTTCACCCAAGAAATAATCCCAGCCAGTCTGTATGCTTTCTTGCAGACATCTAGCCCTTTGTTTTTAGGTGATGGTATAAACTGTGTTTTATAACATATGGAGTAATGCAGTGAAACGGTTATGCAGTCGTTAAGGGCAAATGCAAATTGATTTACACGGCCCAGTTCACAGGTTGGATGGCGCTCTGAATGACTTGGGTGAGGTGGAGATGGTAATCAGTGTAACTGCCAGGCAGCACCAAATCAGTTGCTGTCTCCCTCTCTCTTTTTTTTTACTCTAAATTATATAAGGACAACCTCTTACAATAATTTTCTATGTGTATATGTACACTGACAGGTGATTTTATTTTGAAAAGTCCCATATTTTGCTCACAGCAGTAAACTTTAATCTCCATCTACAATGCTCAGGATGGAAAATGGTCAGTGCTTTCTGAGGAACAAATCTCTGCAGAGGTTTACTGTATTGTCTACAGCGAGACTAATTCAATTCTCCCGTCCTTTGCTGCCAGCTTTATGTCCCAGTCAAACCATGCTCTCATCAAACAAACTTGATTAAAAAAAGTCTGATCTATGTGGCTGCTGGATGATGCAGTTTATGCGCGTGTGTGTGTGGCTGTGTGGTTTTGTCCCAATGTCCTGACATACAAAAGGACCTTTGTTTATCCATTTAAATTCTGACAGAGGGCCAAAAAAGCATGTAGGTTACTCAGGGCCACAGAGATCGACCTCAGTGACAATAAGCCTGTAGTCTGTGACTCGGAAAACATGTTGCTGTTTTAGTGTGAAAAGCACTAAAACAGCAACAGTCTGTTTTGCATTATTCACTTTCAAGTGTTCAGTTAATCAGCTTTAGCGGGGGGAAAGAGTGGATTTGATACGCTTGACATCAATATGGCATTCATGGAAAATGCATATAAAATATAGAGTGCATATTTCTTTGTGTGTGTTATTTTTTTAGTTAAAGGGAGAAAAGTTCTACTGAGCAGATTTCAACAGCTTTTTAGGCATGTGCATGACGGAGAGGTGAAATAAATGTTGAGGCATATTGTCTGGTGTGGAAACAAATTTCATGGAAGCTCATTAGATGGCCCACCTCAAAGATTCCTAAAGAAAGAATTGGTGAGAAGGTCCAGCACAAAATTGGATTTCTTTTACTCTCTTAACTGCAGAATACCTACCACTCAATGTGAAACTAATGAACTGGCCCTGGATATGTGTCTGAGATCAAACACATGCACCCACAGTAGCAAGGGCAAACATACGCTTTAAGGATTATTGGCTATTTTCTTCCTTCCGGTCTCAAAATGAAAGAATATCTAAGCATCACTGCAAGTGTATTATATTTAAATAAGATCTAGTGCATGTGTGTTAGTCTATTTTGAGTGAGAATGAGTTGTGCTTATCATAAACTCCCAGTTGGTGGTTTCTTTTTGTTGGTAATGAAATGGCTCTGAAGGAGTAAAGTAGCAGTAGTTGTTATCTAAACACAAAAACATCAGTTTATGGCCCAGTAAAGCAATTTTAGTGCATGCTAATTTCATAGTTTTTCATGTCCCTTAGTTTTTTCCCTCTTAGTGATCTTATCTGTATCCATTTATCTGGATGTTTTATATTGTTCGTTATCATTTTGATATTGCCCGTCTCAGATCGCATCAAGGCATTTTGAACAGCTACAAGAGTGTGAAGGCAGAAAAACCTTGAAGCAATCTGAAACCTCGGGAAGAAAACTCCAGGTTTTGGTATCAATGGTGTCTAACTCTGGAATTTTCTTTGACAGTCAGCATTTAAAGCACAGGCAAAGATTTCACTTCCAACTATAAATAGATTGACCAGAATGAAGCTATGGAGCTATAATGCATGGTAAGGTTTAAGTCAGAGGCATAGACTTTTACTATCATCGTTTCGAACAATTGTTACAAATTTCCCTAATTTTTTGGTTTCTCGTGAGTCAATGGTCATCTTAGTATAGTTTTAAAGCAAAGATGGGGGGTGCATCAGGATGATACTTAATAACACGACTGCTTATATCTGGCAGAGGTAATTAGAAATAAAAACATGGCCATAATAAAGGGCTGCTTTAGATAAAAGACTCTTGTAGCTGAGATTCAAGTTCATTTAAATTATGACTTAAAATACTGGCAACAGAATATACATGCACTATAAAAAGTGTATGTAGTTCATATAATATCATGTTACATCAGCATGATTGCTGCATTAAACATCTGATCTAAAGTTTGTGTCATCAGCGTTTTATGTCAGGCTTTAGCATTCATTTCTACGCTGTGCCTGAAGAGAGATAATTGCCTCTAAGCTAAAGTCTAACTTTGAGTTCATACGTCCCGTCCCTCTCTTCGACTCCATCAGTCGAGCACGCTAATGAGTGTTTCCTAGCAACAGTTAAAACAGGGCTAGTAAAGTCAGCATTGGCAAAAAGACTGCTACTCGCTGAGATCTTTTTCTTTTCTTCTCAACAAGCTATTCATGTGCCATCTGCATGCAGTAACAATGCCCGTTTTCACATTAACATCAGAAAGCTTGTTCTCCTCTGCCAAGATTTAATTATGTTGCATTCTAAATTAGCCACCATCTTGAAGCCCCAGTGCCATGTCTTTGATGCAGTAACATGGATGATGGGAAGAACTCATGCTGGACATGAAGCTGACAATATACACACATACCTATACATGCAATACCTCACCCCATGTGTCTTTGCCTGCAACAATAACACGCTGATATAAATATATCCTGGACAGAACTGTGTTTTTTTTCACCCTGTAATGACTGTGCATGTGCACTCACACCAGGTGATGGTGTCCTGAGGGGTGGACACAATAGTTGGTTGTATGTATTTATAATTAAAATATGTGACACTGGTATTCTTCCCAGAATTGTAATGACTGAAATTATACCTTGTATTATCCCTTTTAACAAAGATTGAAAAGTGAAGGAGACCCTATCATCATGATCGCCACAGAGATCTGTGAGACGAGCCAAATATGACTCAAATTAGCCTTATTGGCAAATAATCCACATTTGCTTCACACCTGTAGAAGCCAAGTAATGCAGTTTGATTGTAGTATTATCCAGAGTGCAGACGGCATGCTGTCATTCAGTGTGTTACATGAGAGGATTGAGTCCTGATCAACTGTAAGCAGAGAGGAGGGGGATTTCAGAGAGTGTCTGATTTACTTTCTAGATTGGCTCATTTTCTGTGAACCTATAAAACTGCGCGTTGGCAAACAGGTTTGTCTCTTAAGATTGTGTATCTCAGACAGTAATGCAGCTTTCACATGCACAAAGACAAGTCGTCTCTTACAGAATTTTGTTATTCATCTAGGTTTAATCCTAAGAGCATTGGCTTGAACGGCTTGACCGAAGAGGCTCTGCTCCAAATAAAACAGCGTTTGATGGATGTGCGCCTCAAACTGGGTCCATTCTTAGAAGAGAGGTTACCAGTGAGGCTGGCAGCATGCCACAAAATGGTCATGGTTGTCTCCTCTAATAACACATCAACTTATGCAAAGTCTGCTTACCTCTCAACTCATTTCAACTCGTGTACTGGGAAAGAGTCAGGTGTATCAGGTGGCTGAACCCCCATCCCTTCATATAATGTGGAAAAACATGATGCAAATGCAAAGGGTAAGGACTTTATCATTCAAGGGCAAAGCACAGGAGAGGCAGGGATTGCAAGTGCTGTGTCATCATCATGCAGGGAGACCATCTGAATGTTATTATGCTGTCTGATTTGAGTGCCAGCTTCAAGGGCATTTTCTGCCCAGGTACTGAAGTTCTTTGTGGCACTCAACCAGACTATCATTTCATTAATGCAAGACAAAAATATTTCCCTTTATTTACCCAGTCCTTAATAAGTGTACTTCTGATTCCTCACATTTTAACAATGTCCAGTCCGGAGGCTGTCTGTTGGCTCCAGGGTTACAGCTGTTTGCTAGCTCTGATGTCTTCGGGGAAACTTTTTATATATAATAGTGCTGCTAAGAAAGTCTGTTTTGTTTTACTGATCAAAGAGGATCAAATAGCACTTGAGGTTGGCTACTTGGAGATTTAGAGTTTTCTATATTGACAGTGTTCCACCTACACCTACAACTGAGCATTGACAAGCCTGTAGTGGTTCAAAGTATAAACATATGTTTATTTCTATAATCAAAGCAGCAAGTCTTGTTTCATCAGTGTATGTCCTCCTTTTAACACAATCACACCAGAGCCACAGATGGGCTACAGTAGGCACGCCTGTTGCATATATAATCCAATCACATATTCATGTTTTTCTTGAGTACTTTTAGTTTAGTTTTCACTGTTATTTTTTCTTTGTTGTTTTTTTTTTCAGCTTCGTAAATTGGCAAAAATGCCATTCATTGTTAAATGTCATGCAATTTAGTATGATGACAAAGAGAAATCTCAGGCAGTGTAATTAGCAGGCAAGACATACCAGGCTATTTTTTTTATACTCCTCTCTGGCATCTGTACCGGCATGATTATCAAATGTTTTGATGTCAAGAGAGAGAAATGTTGACTGACAGGCCCGGCCAGGCTGGAGCACCAGATCATACAATAACTGACAGCAGAGACCCATCCTTTCTCCTTTACACAAAAAAGGAAAGAAAACAAAGCAAACAAAACATTTAATTATTCTTCCACAGCATCAACAGACACAGGCGGAGTAGAATGGATGTGCGGCAGTGAGCCTGACGGGGCCGTTTTTGAGTGTCAAAAGAGACGAAACGTAAACACTAACACCACAGAGTGAAGAAAGCCTTGATAGGAATGCAAAGATTAATTGAATATGCTAATTTGCTTTTTAGATACCTGTTTATGAAAATCCATTAAAATCATACACACAATAATATCCAGCAGCAGCTGAGTGCAGTGACCTTCACTGCTCGAGATATCTGTTTTCAGCCTTAATTGATAAATACTTTAGTGAGAGCTACAATTGTGCGTCTGTTCATTAACACTAAAAAATCCTGTTTGTTTTTTTTTATTTCACAGTAACCTCCATTCTGCTTGTAAAAGGCACCAAAAGCCTGTAGTATAGGATAATCCAGGATAATCTGTGGCCCTTTTAGATGTCTTTGCGTACCCACATTGCATGTTGGCAAAATTGTGTTTTTTACCTCACTATCCATAACAGGAACATCACCACAAACGAAAACATTGTGTCCTAGTTTGCATAATTAATCTTTCTGAAGAGAGAGGAGGTGTAAACTCCAGATGCCACTCTAAACAGAAAACAAGGCATCAGTATGCAAACAGCTGAAAAAACGGGGTGTACCAGACAGAGTCATACGGCGGTCCCATTACATCCCGTAAAAATACAAGTGCCCCCGTGCAAAGGTTTTGGCAAGACAGAAGTGTATTCATCTTTTCACTGTTTGCTAACAGCCTCATTGCTGCATTTCTGCCAGATTGTTTGAGCCAAATTCAAGTGGGCCTCAAAGCTGGCTGTTCTCAAGGCTGCCAGTCTAGTGGGAAGGAAACAACCAACTTCAGAGAAACAATCGAACCTGCTCCATCCATCCTTCAAACTGCACAGAGAGCTTGATTTAGAGAATGGCAAAGCCTCCTGTTTCTCAGGAGTAATATCTCCATACAGGATATTGGCTTTGTGTCCCTTCAGCTAAACAAAGAAGTAAGCATTGTTCCTTAAGCATTTGTCCGTCCGGTTTCTTATTAAATAGATGTTCAGATCTAAACACTAATATGAGCCTAGATTTAATATGGTGTGATTGTGTGTGTGTGTGTGTGTGTGTGTGTGTGTGTGTGTGTGTGTGTGTGTGTGTGTGTGTGTGTGTTTTATGAGACTGCCACTCCTATTGCATAGGGGTATTGAAGTATTCTCTGGTGTTGCACTGAGAAATATTTAATGTGTTGTCCAGAGGAACCAGATAAATGTGCAGTGGGATGGTCAGCTGTTGATCTCAACTACAAATATTTGAATCTCAGAAGACCTGGATGTAGCGGTCATGCAAAATATTTCGGTGATTATGCCTCTTGCCTGGCATTGTACTGTACTTTGAACTTCCCTACTATATGGACACCAGATAGTCTTAACTGTTAATAATGAAAGCCATGTGTATGTTTTACCAAGAAAAATGTTGTTTTTCCTTTAAATAGATGAATTGCCCTTCTTAAAAAATCCATAATGACTAAGTGAAAATGAGGCTTTACAAAGATCCGCAAATATATTTAAATGAAAAAGTCCTCATTTGTGGAAGTATTTACCTCTTTTGCAGTGTGTTTCCTATAATCATGTGTGCCGCACTGTGTATGCTTTAATTAGCCTTAATGTTTCTGGAACCTGTGCCAAATTTCATGGAATGTGCACATAAGAGCAGGTAGATAGAAGCCACTTTTGAGTAAAAGGCATATTAAAGCCTACTTTGAATTTGTCAAATTACTTTTAAGGGACTCTGGTCTATCATCTGAAGAGACAAAGATGTTATTCTCTGGACAGAACTCCAAGCTCTGTGTCTAGCCTACATCAGGCACTGTCCTTCTGGCTAATACCATCCCTACTGGGAAGCATAAGTGTGGAAGACAGCTAGGAAGGATCACTGCAGTCAAAATAGAAACACCCTTGAAGAAAAGGCCAGACTTATCCACAGTGTGTAAAGTCTCAGCTTAGGGCAAGATGCCTTTCTTCTCAACAATGTAGCTGGAAGACAAGTCTCTGACTGTCCTTGAGTAGCCCCATAAAAAGCCCAGAGTTAAACCTCACAGGACATCTGTGGAGAGGCCTGAAGAATCGCAGTTGACATACGGTTTATATCCAATCTGATGGAGCTTGAGAGGGTCTGCTGGGACGAATTTGACAAAGTTCCCCTGAGCTGTAATTGCTGCCAGGGAAACAACAAGGCTCAAAGGTCTGAATGTTTGAAGTTTCACATCATTGACAGAATCAATTCTTTTTCGTGTGTAAATTTCAACATTTTTAATACGTCTTGGAAAATGTAAGGTGGCATATTTTCATTTGGTCATTGAAGTTATCAAGTCTACACTGGCAAAGATGATGAAATTATATATTTGACATTTTTAAATGGAACACACTGACCACAGTTTAGCAGAAAGTGGAGTAATCAGAATACTTTATGAATCAAATGCATTGTTGTATGGGTTGGTAGTGGTTGGGTATGAAGGCTTGAAATGATTCATTCTACATCTGGAAAAAAATATATGCGAGTTGCCTTAATTGAGGAACACAGGAAACACATTTTATTTCCAATATTCTTCCGTGCGGGTAGACTAGTCCTAAGAGTTTCTGGTTGGTTTATGTATTTATTTTAGTAGCTATGAAAACTAGTCTACGTCCAGACGGCCTGTATTGCACGCTCACTTTGAGGAATAGCATTGTTACCATAGACAATAGTTTCTTTGATGTGCATGCCAACATGGGTGATTGTACTTAGACGCATTGAAGTGTATATATCAGTCATCCAAATGTGTGTTTGTGTGCGCTGTCACTGAAAAAAAAATATGCAGACTGCTTTTTTTCCTATGCTGCTTTAATATTATAATATTAAATTACTTGAGTTAGATTAAAGGTATTTAACTTAAGAGGTCTCTCTTTATTTAGGAAATTTGGATGGTTTCAGGTCATCCCTGGTTCAGTTTTACATAATTCTGTGGTCTAGAATACACTCGTAAATATACACTCATCAGCCAATTCATTAAAACCAGGTCAAACTCTGGCTTGACATCAAAACTGCTTTACTTTTTGGTGCTTAAATTCAACTAGGTCCTGGAAACTATGCTTAGTGATTCTGGTCCATATAGACATGATAGCATCACACAGTTGTTGCGGATTTACATCCATGGTACAGATCTATGGAAGCCATTTAACTGCACTGAACTCATTGTCATGTTCAAGAAACCACTTTGATATGATTTGAGTTTAGTGACATGGTTTGTTATCAAGCAGGAAACAACCATCAGGAAATGGTTATACACTGGTCATACACTGGTTATACATTACGCCACCGATTGGTGGTGTAATGGTGTGGAGCCATGCTTTCATGTTGTTTCTAACAAAGTATGAACCTACCATCCGAATGTTGCAATAAAAAGTGAGACTAATCAGACCAAGCATCATTTTCCAATCTTTTGTTGTCCGAAAGCTGTCAGGGTGTTTGTTTTGAGTTTGTTTTGTATTTTTGATTTTCTTATATTAGAAGTTCTTGTGGTATTATTTAGTTACGGTTTAGTTGAGTTTTATTCTAGGTTTTGTCTCATCCATGTCTCTGTGATTTATGAGTCTTTTCCTGTCCTCTGTATAGTCTGTCTTGTCCTCTGTGTTTTACTTTCTGTTATGCCAGTGCTTTAGTCTCTACATGTGTTCCATGTCTCCTCAGGTATTTCATGTCTCTATGTCAAGCTTGTGTTGTCATGTCTACGTTCCATGCCATTTCCTGTTTTATTGTGAAAGTCCCTGTCCTGTGTGCAGTGTGTCTACATTTGCTTCCCCTTGTCTTGTTAGGTCTGATTGGTCCCAGCTGTATTCCCCCCTGTTCCCCTTCTTCTCATTAGCCTTCTGTGTATTTAAGTCCTCTATTCAGTGTTGGGTTGTCTGTTTGTCTGGCTGCATGTTTCTGTGAGTTTCGGCTCTCCTCGAGCTCCTGTTCACGTTCATTTTCTGTGTACGTCACGTTCTAGTTTTTTATGTTCCTGTTGAGGCCATGTTCATGTAACATGTTTTAGTTTTGGCCAGTTTAGGTTTCAGGTTTTCTCCAGTTTGCCTTCCCTTATGTTTTTGTTTTGACATTAGCCCAAATAAACGGCTCGCTTTCTGTTATACTTTGACTTTCTCCCGTGTCTGCGTTTTTGGTCCACACCTCAAACAGACCAGTGATCCCCACCGTGACAAAAGCCTCAATTTCAGCTGAAAGAAGTGGCACCCAATGTGGTCTTCTGCTGCTGTAGACCATCTGTTTCAAGGGCCAGGATGTTGTGCTTTCAGAGATGCTCCTCTGCATACCTTGGCTTGCTCATTTGAGCTGCTTTTGCTCTCTTATCAGCTTCCTATGCAGTCTCCATGACTCTGGTCATGGATCAACAAGGCATTTTCACCCAGAGAAATGTGCGCCCACTGGACCTTTTCTTCAGATATGGCTGTGTGGGGAAAATCCCAGGAAATTAGCATTTTATTGATAAATTTGCTTGAAAATGTCAGCACTGGTCTCCAGTTCTAATAACACTGATGTTTACTGAAACTGACACCAACATGAGCAATTTCTGAAGAATACCATCTATATACTGTAAATGGGCTCCTACACTCTTTGGACAGCATTGTTTGTTGCCAATGATGAGTATATACGTAACATGAAGACACTGACACTTTGACACAAGGCTTTAGTCCACAGACAAGCAGTGAAACTGCCATGATAAAAATGTTTGAACTCCCCTCCAGCAGACCCCCGGGATGAGTGTTTGCTGTGGATATTAGTGTGACAGCAGGACAACATGAGATGGGTCCTTTGAATAGAGAGCACAGAATGAAAGTTGGGTTAGCTGTGATGGTGCAATAGCTTTGAAAGCTGTGAAATAGACTAAAACACACAGATCTGAAGTTTAGGGTTTTTTTTTTTCCCTTTAGGATAATGAAACGTGAACGGTCCCATCATGCCAAATTTGTTTTAGCTTCAAGAGGGCTGCCGTTGCTCACTGTAATTTAGAAACTCAGCCAATCATTTTGGTGACATATATGAAGTCTTCTTGATTCATAGCGTATCTGCTACATTTGTTTATTTCTGTTGTATCAGTTTATTTTGTGGTAATGATTGTAACTGCAGTTGTCTATGTTGATTATTGGGACATTGACTTGATAGGATATGATTTAAGTGATATTAATTACACATTCTTTGTTAGCATTTGGCACCAGAACCCTCAGGCACCATACTCACTGTAAAGGGCCTGCTCTTGACCTCTCCACTATAAAAAAAATAGACATTTCTTTAGGCCCTCTCCACCTAGATTACTGGATGCTAATGCCAGTGAGGCTGACTGGTTTCCCCAGGCATTTGAAGTCTATTTTGGGACCAAGTATCCCAGTGGGTACATGGTGAGGTGTTTTTCAAGCCCACATGTCTGTTACACATTCATGAAACACCTTTTCAGTAAAAGCACAGAGTTGGCTTTCAAAGCCCTCCTGCTGTCCACTGGTAAATATCAGCTGCTAATTAGTGGCTGATATGTACCAGTTATTTTACTCAGATATATTTGGCAGCTTGTCTTACATTCACAAAGATTGCTTCATTACGTTCAACATAATTTCTCACAACTTTCTGAAAGTGATAACATTCAACCTATAGATTTGCTTTATTGGACATGTCTATTTCCAAATTAAAAAAAAAAAAAGCCAAAGGAAGAAAATGCAAGAAATGCTGAAGGTGCTTCCACATTTTGCTACGAGACCAGGCTGTTATTTTTTTCTACCAGTCCTGTTAATGGCATGTAGTTTTTACACCTTTGGATATGGTGCAATATTGCCACCCCTGTACAAAACGAATGTTTCCTTAGGCAATTCTTCAACTTTCTTAAGGGTCGCTGCTCCCTGACCGAAAAAAAAACAATCCCCAAGTTTCTCTTTAATAGCACCAACCTTGCAGGGCCAGTTAGGAAGCACTATGACGCCAGCGTACAGTACAGCTTTGATCTTGTACGTTCTGGGCTTGTGGGGGTTCTGGAAAATGAAATTAAAAGGATTAAATTGTGACCACCTACATAACCAAGTGGCTGCGTATCACATGGAAGTACCTCCTACAATCTCAAGTTATCCTCTTGTTTGACATACCGTGTTGGTTTTGCATGTTTGGCTGGATCAAACACAAGCACCTGTTGTATAAACATGTTCCTCTCATCTCTTTTTATTATGAGCCTCAAAGATCCAGTGACGAGTATCCAGTGTAGTCAGACTCATTTTTGAGAAGCGTGTAGGGACAGGTATGAATAGTTATGGTTTCTTTTTGTTACGATTTCTATTGCGTGTTTGTCCTTTGAACCTATTTAAGGGTACCAACATGTGTTGTTCGTTACTGCTGCACTGCTACACAATGTGCCATCTGCTTCCTGTAAATGAGACCACCGATGCCTGTCACCAATTATTGTAAGATGTATTAACATTTTAAAACAGAGGCTTGAGGTTAAGATACAAATCAGTTTCATAATATTTGAAAAAAAAAAATGATTGAAACCCAAGCTAATTGAGTTTAAAATTAGGGTAAACCCAATTATTTCTTATGGAACTGAAGGACAAAATGAGAATTGGGATGAAAAAAAGTAATACATTTATTTTAGAATGGAAACTGCTGTAGGAGGAAATTAGAGACATTATAATAATAATTTAAAAGCATTGTATTCAGGATGAGTTCTGGTCTAATCTGCTAAAAATGAAAGTTTACAAGCTATGTTTACTAAATTTTGTTGAGTCATCTGCAGCTGTTATGTCTTTCTGTTAATTTAAATGTAAATACTGTTTGACAAAAAGGTGCGTTTGTTATGTTTATACATATACAACATTTAGTAAAAGAGGAAAAAGCTTGTCTTAGTCCTACAGTGTGGTTAGGATGGATTTGAAAGCATGTAGTTTAATTTCCTCGAATTGCCTGACATAACATACCACCTCTAAGCTTACTCACTGAAGTTAATAGTGGACACTGAAAGATTTAACAGTATGAACTACATTAATTAGCGGCTACTAGCAATTAACCACCATAAAACCTCTGCCTTTGGGCGCAAGTAGTTTTTATTTAAAACTTTATCTAATAGTCTGTGGCTAATACTGGACATCTTTATTAAAAAATCCTACAGTGACCCACTAATTTAATTTTCAGGGAAGCCTCAGTCGTATGCCTTCATTTGGCCCATTTCATTACATTTAAAAAAACACTGGTGGGATTACATAAGCCATTTAAAAAACATTGGTTTTACTCTTACCCTGTATTTGTCAGCACAGATTACATATCTCCTGTTAGTGCAGATGTTTTTTTTTTATAATGACACTGTGAAATTTGTTTTTCAGTGAGCTGGAAGAGGAAGACAGGAAGGAACCTCTTTGACTGAAGATACTGTAAGTGTCAGGCCAGTAGGCTTTTCATCAGATCTGTCATTTGACCTGTATGGAATATGGACAGGGCCTTTAGTGTACGCCCTTTACCCCATGCTATACGCTCCCAAATTCCAATTTTCTACCAATTGTGTAGTTTATAAAAATGCCTTAATTATATTTACCGAAAATGACATCTTGCCCTCTGTTATTCTCTGATGCACGCACACAGTATCAATCAAATCAGTAAATCCAACAGGGAGCCAGAATGCTTGATGGCCTCTGGTCTCGTTTGAGATGCAGACATTGTCCTGTTGCCTCCTTTAATGAGATCTGGAGGCGTGCAATCTAATATTCACCAGTGAGGCTCCAACATGGCCCCTGAGCCTGTAGCCCAGAAAGCTGTGTGTTAATTCAATGAAGTGAAGTCAGCTGTGATCAGAAGGACCGCAGTGGCCATTCAGTCAGGTGGATGAGCGCCACTGGCTTTTGTGTTTTCTGTTTATTCGTTATTTAGTAGGCCGGACTTTTACTTGAATGTTTGGATAAATATTTCAAGCAATTCAATCAAGCAGAACTGCTTTGGGATTGAATCTTAGAAACCGACACACTGGGGGCAACAAGGGTACATAAAGCCTGTCTATGAATAGCAAACATGAACAGTGCAGAGAGAATTGCTTATTGCACTTAAAATAACAACACAGTCTCCCAACAGTTTGTGAAATAGTCACGACTTGTAATCGACGGGTTTGTGCCTCTGGACACTAGATTTTCAAGTGGGATTTTCCGCGGAGTGAATCATTTTGCTGCTCCCAAGTTCAAGTCCTAAACATTTGTATTGTTTTTCAATATGTCAATAACTAAAAAAATACTTTACTTGGTTACATTTAGACATTTAAAATGACCTAGTTATGATTAGAATATAGAAACGCATTTGTTAGGTTTAAACAGAAAATACTTTTTTAGGTTTAGGCAATAACACTATTGTGTTTCCCTGCTCGGTCTGTACTGAATATCCGCTGCAGACCTGAAATGTACTTTCTTTTGAAATACACTACTTCAAAAGTTGTGGTGCCAAATTATCTCTATAAACACAAAGAAATAGTGGGGGGTTTTTGTGACTACTTCATGTTGCTATGACAGCAGGCTGAAAACTGAAGTTTATCTTCCCTTCAGGCAGTGAGATTAATTACACAAACACCAACATACGATACGGATACTATATGGAAAAAAGTCTTGGGTCACACCTTTTGATCTCTCAGTTTAAGTTTTTTCAGCCACCTTACCTCAGGTGTGTAAAATCAAGCAGCTGGCCTTGCAGTCTGCCTTTACACATATCTGTGAAAGAATGGGTCACTTTAAAGAGTGCATCAGGTGACTGCGTGACATTTCTTCCATACTAATGATATTTCCTCTGTTTTTATTTTGTTAGTTTTCCAAGTTGGCAAAATCATTGTAGTTAGGTGTTCATTTGTTTTTGTTTTTATTTTAGTAAACTTAAATGTTTTTCTCATCCAGTTTTAGTTTCTAGTTTAATTTTCATCAACTATAATAAGCCTGGTGTAAAACTCAGTAGCTGTGAAATTCCAAACATCAACACAAAAAATGGGACCTTTATGGCTTGGGCTTCTATGGCTATACAGCTCCTGTAAGTTTGATGTGTAGGTAGCCCAGTACACACGGTGTATGCATCCAATTAGGAAAAGGCATGTGGTAATCTGTTCTAGTTCAAATTATGTGGCTTTCATGAAGTGGAGGCTGGCCTCCTGCTGAGGCTGGAATAATCTGAATAATCAAGGACATTCATAATTTGAGTGGTGAGGGTTTATTACATTTTCTGCTATCTTCTCATACCTGTTTGTAGAGGACAGTAAACCTTGAGAGATTACTACTGTATATCAATATTAGTCCTGACTACTGTCTCTGCTTTTGGCTTTTTGGTTTGAAGTCGGTCATCGTTCCTGCTTTGTTGCTAGTAGCCACTCAAGACGTTTATCTATAGTAACATCCTGCGGTAATTTGCTTTTGGTTTGTAATGTAGCCTGTAAACAAACAACTACAGACTTGTATTAAAAGCAGCAGAAAGTTAAACTTGGCAATTTTGAGATGCTGTGCTTATTTTTTCCCAAACTGCTTCTTCATTTTTATGAAAAAAATCCCACTAGAATAAAGGTCATCTAACCCTGTTCTTTGTGTGGACTGCAGGTAACAGCAGTTACATTACCTCCACTATGAAAGCATCAGTTCTAACTGTAGCAAATTAAAAGGAGTGTTATGCTCAGTATTGTGCTCAAAAGAAGTGTAAAATAGTTTATTTGGACTTGCTAAATATTAATTCATGCAGAATAATTCAGAATAATTCTCTTGAGTTTCTCTATACATAAGTGTACATTTGCAGATAGCACTAATTAGCACTGTGATATGAAGCAGTGTAGCACCCACTCCTATCTGATGATGATGATGATAGTTCCTGCGTCTGTCCCAGCTGTCAACCATGATTGATGGACTGTGCACTTCCCACCTCCAGTTGCCGGTGCTCACTGCTGTTTACCTGATCTCACATCCAGAGATGTTTAAGCCGCCTCACATTAGCAAGCATATTAATCATCCTTCATGCCATATGATTGGGTTAAATCCTAGTGTACCCAGGCTCTACGTTTTGCCGGAGGGTAACAGAAAGATGAGCGCACTTATTCCCCTTTTAAACTCATTTAATGTTTGTCAGCCACTGAAAAAAGAGTCTGGCTAACACACAGGTTCACTGCGCTTCAAAATAAAAACAACATGACCAGAAATGTGTTCAACAAATTACCCATATGACGAAAGACGAGCCTTAATGGCTTCCAAAGTTAAAGTGTAGTGTTTCAGAGGTGATTCATTGTTTCTTCGCTTAAAGTAAACATCTTTGGGATTATTAAAAAAAAGGAAAAGTTTTTTTCCATTTAGTAATTTGGTGGTGTTTTCACAGCCGTTTTTGTTGGTGTAGTATTTTGCAGATATTTTATAGCGTTTGACCGAGAAGGCTGTATAACCTTCTGGCATTTTCAGTGCGCAGAAAGCAGAGAACAGTGTGCTGAGCCATTTTAAATTTCACATTACTTTAACATCTAATAAGTGGCTGATGTGTTCACCTCCCCTCATCTAACTGCTAAAAGTGTGATGTTTTGGAAAATAGCAGAAGCACTTTGTAGATGCACGGTAATCATGTAAGCCAAAGACGAGTCACATTTATGTAATTTACAGTGGTGTTTTTGCTGTGGTTGTTTTTATTTACAGTTTGCAGATGCACTTACAGTACTGTGCAAAAGTCTTGAGTCACCACTCAACTCTTTATATTTTACTAGGAAAATATAAAATGGGTGCAATGATTTACTGATTTACATACACGTAAATATAATACAATTCTAACAAGCTAGCTCTAACAAGTTAATATTTGACAAAACACAACCTGAACTTTCTCAGTCAAGTCTTGATGCATGCTCAATCATCCAGGTAGGGAAATCTCAAAAAGTTGATTCTGTTGATCTGGATGGAGCGTGGAGCCAAGGAGGCCATTTACGTGAAAAGGGAAAGACCATCTCTGAATCGAGGAGGGGGCCTAAGGGTGCATCTTTCAGCGTCTTACAATGCTGTGATTGCAGCCATTCCCCAACTCTCTATGAATGGTTCTCATTGCCATTGATCAGTGGACTTTGATCAATGGTCATGACAATTTGAATGTTGATGATTAAAAAAACTGACCTCACCGCCCATTGTTATCCAGTGGTGCTAGTTTCAGTCGTGAAATTGTACTGTTTATAAGGGTGGGGAAACCTGCAGTCAGCTGAGAGTGAAGAAGTCACTTGGATGAGTGACGAAACGTTTCTCCACTGAAAACGCTACGTCCAGTAAAGTTCTGCATATTTTACTGGGGTTTGAGTTGCTGTTTGTTTTCAGGGTCAATAGACGGTCTTTAACAATCTAATTTGACTGGCTGCTGTCTAACTTTTTGAACTATTTGGCTCGTCCTATAAGTCGGTAAAGTAATTGCTTGGAATGTCTAATAGCATCATAGAGTTTCCAGGAAACTGTTCATCTGTGGTGGTGCACCATCTTGCTGGAAAAGCTCAGGGAACGTGCCAGCTTCAGTGCATAAAGAGGGAAACACATCATCATGTAGCAATTTCAAATATCCAGTGGCCTTGAGGTTTCCATTGATGAAGAATGGACCCACTATCGTTGTACCCCATATACCACACCAAACCATCACTTTTGTTGTTCCAACAGTCCTGGAGGGATCAATCCAATGTGGGTTAGTGTCAGACCAGTAGCGGTGGTTTTGTTTGTTAACTTCACCATTCACATAAAAGTTTGCCTCATCACTGAACAAAATCTTCTGCGTGAACTGAGGGTCCTGTTCCAATTTTTGTTTTGCCCATTCTGCAAATTCTGTGCGCCGATCTGGGTCATCCTCGTTGAGATGCTGCAGCAGCTGGAGTTTGTAAGGGTGCCATTTGTGCCGAAGGGATGTTCGACTAATGCCACTCTCCAGTAACATGCAGCGAGTGCTCCGCTAGTGGGCTCTTGCTGAATGAAGCTAGGACAGCCACTGATGTTTCTTCATTAGTGACAGTTTTCTTGCGTCCACATTTTGGCAAATCCAACACTGAACCAGTTTCACAAAACTTAGCAAGCAGTTTGCTAACTGTAGCATGGGAGATGGGTGGTCTCGTAGGGTGTCTTGCATTGAAATCTGCTGCAACACCCGGTTACTGCGTTCACCAGATATCAACACAATTTCGATCCGCTCCTCACATGTTAACCTCTTCGACATGTCAATGGCTGTGAACAAAGAGTAACTTGTAAATAACTCATGAAAGAATAAAGTTACGTTGAAACCAAGCACACCATTGTTTTTCTTGTGACATTACCAATAAGTTTGATGTGTCACATGGCCCTCTTCCTATTGAAAAAACAAAAGTTGTATCCAAGATGGCCGACTTCTAAATGGCCACCATGGTCACCACCCATCTTGAGGAGTTTGCCCCCTCACATATACTAATGTGCCACAAACAGGAATTTAATATCACCAACCATTCCCATTTTATTATGGTGTATCCATATAAATGGCCCACCCTGTAGATTATGACCCACTGCAGATTTAATCAAATCCACATCTACCACATTTTCAAACTGGTAAGAAAACACTTAGTTTTTTGGGGGGTGGGAGGGGGCGCAAATATAATGACATTTCCTTGAACTCAGTTGTTATTTTAATTTTTAACTAGTAAGTATAGAGAACACAGTAAATATAGTACTTCATAAATATCAGCAGATATCAGTTGTGAGCTTGTTAACATGCTGAAGTGAGCATTTAGCTCAAAGCAGCACTTAGAACTGCTAGCTTGGTTGCAGAGACTATTACTCCTGTTACTGAGATTAAAATGGAATCTTAATAACACCGAGGCTGACATAATTGCTTTTTGCATATCCCACCATATTAAAGTGAAATGCATGGTACCGGCTTGATTATAAAGATGGTGATAAAGATAATAGTAATCTCTTGGGAAATCTCATTTAGGTTTAACCTTATTTGTTAAAGAAATACCCAAAGATAAGCTGGCAGATAGGTTGCCCATTAAAAATGTCAAGCATCAATGAAAACTAATTCTTTTTTTGGTACCAACATGTTTTTTTTTAACTTAGACTATAGGTCAAACCAAGTACAAACAAATGAGGAAAAAATTTGGATGTTATTGAACTTAAGGGGAAACCGAGTTAAAGCGGGTTTTCATAACAATTTCTAACTATTGCTAGCTTTGTAAGTGGCTGATATTTCCCAGACTAAACCTCTATCAGTCACATTCTCATTCACTTTTTAAGCTTGTCATTGCCGGCACAAAATTAAATCCTCCTTCTCCACTGTCAAGCTTAGTATTCGGCAGTGTTTTCTTTTCAGAGGGGCAGACAGCAAGTCCTTGTTCTCCATTTTAATCTTGCTGCTATTTCATTTCCTGCCCTGCTCATTGAATCAAATTTGAGTCAGCTATTTGATAATGATGCGGTGTCACTGAGTTTCATGTAACATGCAGAACTGGGAATGTTCAACACAACAAAGCCGTAGTTTTGAAACTGATGCTACGTGTTATAACTTAGTCTGTGAAGACCAAAGTAATTCCTTGTGTCATTTAAAAAAAAATTGTGGACTTGTGTTTGTGATTGCATGAAATTTTTTCCTCATTCCACAATCAGCTGGTTGCTCAGAGGATGAGCCTTCAACACCCTCAACCTCCTGACTTTTTACAGCAAGGTGAATGTGTAGCATTTGCCTTGCATTGACCCTGCAGGTTGCTTCCTCCCTGGTGGGAGGCAAACTGTCTACTCCAATACAATCCAAGAATACAAATATGGAGCTGAAAATGAGTATAGCATGTCCCCTTTCATATATTTAAACTATAGTTTCACATGGCCCATAAAGATTACATATATTCTCTAAAGAAATGTGCTTTTTGTGTTCTTCAGTGGCTTGAGGGTGCCACATAGTGTTTTTAGTAACCATCAGATTGGATGGCTTGTCAATGCAGCTCTATGATCCTTATTTGGTGAGAGGGGGGGGACAAATCCCCCTTGGATAAGCTTAAGAGAAGACAGCACATGTGGAAAGATGGCCTGGCATGTTCAAAATGGCCACAGGGAAGCCATTTCCCACAATGCTCCCATTCCCCTGGCTCGTTGGTGTCGATCTGTCCTTTGTGAGCCAAAGCGTTTGAGACACATTGCGGTCACCATGGGCTGGAGGAGATATGACAAATACAAAAGACCGACCCTGATTCCTCTTCTCCCCCTTGAGAGAGGAACGTGTGGCTCATTGATAGTGTGTGAGCTGAGCTGTCGAAGGCACTTCTGGTTTCTTTGGATGGCTGTCAAATTCATTAGTTAAGTTTCAGAAAATTTGCATACATGTTTCGCAGTAAGAAGCCCAGCTGCACTCTAATAAAACTGGATGAATTTCAGTTGCTCACAGGCCTTGCAGTGCAGCAAGTCTTTGCTTTGATAACAGGAACCACTAATATAGGAAAAATGTGATAATAAGACAGTTAACTGCTGTGCTGACTTAACTAAACAGGAGGGTAAAATACTTTTCGTAATTGAATTAAATTAAGTCAGTTAAAATTGAATATATTTAAAGTGGAGCATTTGATTGGATTAATTTGGTTATTTTTTAAGCCAAATTGATTGAAGCACTTAGATAAAGTACAGATAACGTATAAATAAACCACTACTGAAACTGACATCTAGCTTTGGTGACGCTAACATAGTGGGCATATCACTGGTTGGAGAACAGATTGAGTCTGCCACCCCCGGTTTGCACAGGTGTGTTGGAAAACTTCAACTTCTGAAATTTTCTCCTCAAGTCTGGACAGGAATAGAAATGCAACAGTGTGAAAGGGCACCGCCAACTCCCAGTGTGTGCGAAATTGAAAGAAGGTTTTCTTACGCCTTGAGTTTGTCTCATGAAAGATAGCTTCGTGGTGTCGGATAACTCGCAGGGACCAAATACAGGAAGGCTAACACACACAGTGACACACCACTGCCATCACATTCACATTGTTTTTGATTTGAACTTGTGTTCAAGAAATCTGTGTCTGTGCTCCAGATCACAGCAGGTACACTGATGACATAAACATACCTCTTTATCTTCACCAAAGTCTGTCCGTCTGTCCGTCCAGCCATTTTCTGCAGTTCGGGTCGCTAGGGCAGCAGTCTGACCAGAGAATCCCAGCATTCCCTCGGCCGAGCCATCTCTTCCAACTCATCTGGGGGGACAGCGAGTGGTTCCCAAGGCAGCCAAGAGATATACAGTACTTTCTCCAGGTTGTCCTGGGTCTGCCCTGGGGCTTCCTCCTATCAGGAGATATCTGGAATATCTCACCCAGAAGGTGTTCAGGAGGCATCCTAGTCAGAGGCCTGAACTACCTCAACTGGTTCATTTTGATGTGGAGGAGCAGATGTTCTACTAAGTGTCCTTCTTGGTTGACCGAGCTCCTCACCCTATCTCTTAGGGAGGCCAGCTAAACTATGAGCAAAACTAATTTCCACCACTTGATGTCTGTGACCTTGTTTTTTCGGTTACAACCCGATCTGTCTGTCAGTCTCCACTCTCCCTTCACTTGTGAACAAGACAAGATAATTAAGATTCTCCACCTCGCAAAGTAACTTGTCCCTGACTCACAGTAGGCACTCCAACCTTTTCCGGACGAGAATCATTGTCTCGGACTTGGAGGTGCTGATTCTTATGCTACATGCTCGGCTGAGAAGGGCTGGGGAAGCTGGATGTCACCGCCTGATGAAGACAACAGAATAACATCATCTGCAACAAGCAAAGATGAAAAAGCGCTTGGGCCCACTTCTGTGCTTCCATGCCCAGATTTTTAAGTAAAGTTCAAAGTTGCTTTGAAGACAGTAACTGAGTGGAGGAAGTCGCAGACCTGGTCCTCATCTTTGAAGTGACCATTTCAAAGTCATGCCATCGACACCAAACACTGTTTTGCCAAGAGTGATTGTAGCACTCTTGGCAAAACAGTGATGATGAGGATGAAAGATGAATGAGAAGCAACAAGTTAAGCCAGAAGTTGTGCGGCAGAACAATATGAAAAATGGGCAGAAAGGTTGGGGCAACGAAACAAAAATAAATGGATGGTGTTATGCATTTAGACACAAAAGGGGGTGCTTGGGTTGTCGTCCTGCTACTGAACTTCACATAAATCAGTTTGAAATGATCTAATCTTTAATCACCACCCCCCACACACACACCCAAATACCCAAAAAACAGTGCTCGTTTTCAGCTTTTTCTCTGTGTTGTCTTTTTTCTTTAACTGGTTCATTGAATCCAAACACTGTGGGACGACAAGCTAGCGACAAGCTAGCGGCTCGTAAGCTGTTTACAAGCCCTAAATAGCTCATATTGAACAAAACAAAAAAGTTTGACAGAGTAAATCCTCCTGCTATGACAAACTGTTGATAGTTTCTAAAGTAAATGTTCTACACTTGCAAAAACACCAACATTAGCTATGAATATGATATTAATACTTGATGATTGAAACTGTGAAGAAACAAAGAGAGAAGGAAAGAGACAGAAGGAGCCATTGTCCCGGCCCGGTCCACTGATTGCTGGCAGGAAGAGGGAAATTGTCTCCAGCACCAAAGGTGGCAGAAACCACGGCGAGCATCATATTAAGAGGACCAAAGCTGCTGCATTCTAATCTGTTCTTCAACTATGTGAAACAGCTAGGGCAGGTAAGCTTCTCAAACTGCTCTTAGATCAGCTTCTGGTGACTCACCACGATGCCTGAGCCCGAGGCACTTCCAAACCGAATCGATGTCAATATTAAGCAACATTTGTTTTTGTGTTAACACCACAGGGACGCCAAAACATCTGAAACTGGGGGAAACTTAAAACAGATTGAGTGGGCCGGTGTAGGTGTGAGGTACGGTCTGTGGGTTTAATCCATCACTCCACTCCTTGGGGAGTGTGGGTAGAGCTGCTTTTCAGCTCAGGGATTAAGCTACTGCTTGGTAGATATTCAAAGAGTAGCAAAATGTGGTTCCTGCTGCACATTTGTAACAAATGAGCACAAATGAAGCCCTTAAACATGGTGTGGTTTCCAGTTTGTTTTTCATTGAGGTGCAACTCCATGAAAGGCTGGAGTCTTTCCCAACCCATATGAAATCAGACAGATAACACGGGAGATGCAGCATAATGCAAATAGATTTCCTCAGTTTATTCTCACTGAGGTTTCTTATATGCACTAAAATGCATCAGACTTTCTGTAAAGTTCATTCAGATTCTCCCACTCACAACTGTTTCCCTGGGAAACAAACACTTATAGTACGTTTTTCCACCTGCTACTCTGTGCTGTGATCGCGTCAGTGTAATATAAGTTTGAAGATTGAACCTAATCCAATATATGAGGAAATGCGCCAGTTTCAGGTTTAAAATGATGTCAAGACCCAAGATATATGCATATTATTTTTCTAAGCTGATTCTCTTTTTGTTTGTTGTGGTATTCTTGATCTAATTGTCGTTTTTATGCATCTTTTCATTTGCTTACTTGGTGTTTGTTTTTTACTTTTAAATTTAGCTGGACTTTAAGCAAAGCAGACATTTGGCCTTCTCAGCTGGTCTGCCTGCAGGCTTCTTTGAATTGAGCATCCAGTGGATTGATAGCCTGACTCAGGAGCAATTTAGTAGCCTCTCACTGCCACTGTCGCCCATGCCCATTGCTGTGCCTCACCTCTAATAATGACATACGCAGAGGCTAACGTAATTGTGTTTACTTTAGCAAACTTAATCTGGCAGGGAAATATTTAAACAGACCACAGGGGTGAACTCAATCACACTGATGGTGCCTGTTCAGCTCGTGACTTTGCTTATTAGAGCCTGTGGCCACAAACTCTCAGATGGATTAGTAAGACTAGTGACAATCAATGTTTGCAGCATGTTTGCCTTAGACATGGATTTGTAATTTTGGCTGACACTTTTTCATATTCTCCATGTTCTCTGCAGACCACATGGTCTGACTTAAGTTCCTTCACTTTCTCACAGTATCATAAGGAGTATCAGATAGGGTGCAAATTAATTTGGTAGTTTGGTACTGCTGGATGGCATTTTTTAAAATTAATTTCACCCTAAAATACAGATTCTCTTTGATGATGCTATTCAAACATTAATTACTGGCAATAAATTCAAAATAAAGAATAAAAATCCTATAAAAACACATTTTTTTTCCATGCAGAATATTTTCTGATCATCAGCCATGTATGTATTACCCAGTCCCTTATTTCATGTGGTTAGAAGAGAGGTGGCACTAAAACCTTAGCACTCAGGTAGGGCTGCCACAAACGATTATTTTGATAGTCGACTAGTCACCGATTATTTTTGCGATTAGTCGACTAATCAGATCATGCATCCATTGGATGTAAAACGTACAGCTTATTTCACCAGCATGCATCTGCTCTTACATAACTATCATTAGCTTACAGATTTAAGTGTTTAAGGTATGTGCTAACTAAAATTAAAGACAAGATGATACGTTTATTAAATTTTAATGACATTTGTAGCTTGTTTGGTGGAGTTCAAAAAACTCAGCTGTCTGCTCCTTGCTATCTAAAATATAACAGGACACCGGAGTACTTTCTCGAGCATCTCACACTTCTGATAATCAGTTGTCTGCTTGACGTTTATTCAGCTATGTAAAAACTATAACTTTAATCTCAGCCAACCCGATTTACTCAGGAACAAATAAAATACTAAAAAAAAGCCAAACAATATCATTTTTAAGTTATCTAAGTGACTTATATATCGTGTTTAACCTGAGTAGCGAAAGACGGCGGTGGGTTTGAAAACGATTTGCCGGGAGTCCGGTGTTCTCACCGGCTCTAGTGAGCCGTCAACCCCAGCTAGCTATTGAGCTGGTGGGTAACAGACGTCTCAGAAAACATCGGAGCGCTTTTGAAAATATGTGATGTCTTGATAAACTGAGCAGATATTTGAGGTTAACACAGCTACATTCTCGCCTGAAAATATGTTAAACGTTTATCTTGTGACCCAGAAAGAATAATAAGAGTGATATTAAAACTAACTAGCTGCCGCCATTGTTGAAAACTGAGCAGGGCCGCGCTATGAATTCTGGGACACAGCTTCTTCTTCTTCGGGGTTTAACGGTAGCTGGCATCCTTGTACATGCAGTGCTGCCATCTTCTGTTTCAGTCCGTCATTACACTCTTAAATCCTACTACTTACTCCTGCGTTTTTTGGGATCTTACAAAGCTTCAAACGACGCGTCGACTATTAAATTAGTCGTCGACGATTTTAATAGTCGACGTAATCGTGACTAGTCGACTAATCGTGGCAGCCCTACACTCAGGTAGATCTTAATACTATTTTTGGCCACACAAACACTCCAAACCACATGAAAATGCTTTCAGCTGACACTTGAGTCTAAATAGGTTTGAGCTTGAATGTATGCTCACCAGTTTTACTAGGTAGTACTGGGTTGGTCCCCTTTACCTTCAGAACTGCTGTAATCTTTTATTCAGATTCAACGAGGTGCTGGAAATATTTCTCATAGGTTTTTGTTTTTCTTATTGACATGATAGGATCACGTAGTTGGTGCATTCATCGGCTGCACATCTATGATCAGAATCTCCCTTTCAGCTTTCATCTAGAATTGCTCTGTTTACTTGTGGTGACTGTGGAGTGTGTTGGAGTACAAAATCCCAGTAGATCAGCAGTTTCTAAAATAGTCAGACCAACCCATCTGGCATCAACAACCATGCCACATTAGAAGTCACACAAGTCACCTTTCTTTCCCTTCCTGATGTTCAGTTTGACCTCCAGCAAGTCATCTTGGCCATGTCTGTAAGCCTAAATACACTGAGATGCTGTTTAGATATTTGTGTTAGTCAAACAACTGTACCAAAGTAAGTGTAAATTTGAGTCCTTGCACTCTCCACAATCCAAGCAACCTTTTATTCAGGTTGACGAGGCCTATTCTTACTGCTGGAGTAGAAGAACCTGAAAAAAAAATATAGCTTCAAACTGTAAAGATTTACAGTAGGATGCTGTTAATATGCTCTTCCTCAGTCACATTATTATACACAGTATTTATTCATGAAGGACAGCACATTAGAACTATTAGAACACAATTAAACTTTACTTAGTTTTCCTTTTCACATTCAATGAGGTGGCCTCAGATGTGGTTGCATTTCTCTGCTGAGCCTCGCAAAGGAAGAGGGATTTCTCCGCCTAGCCCACGGCAGCATGAGCCAAAACACCCAGATGCTTGTTTAATGCTGCGCTGGCTCACAGTCGGCTATAAATTGAACATTGGAGTATAATTCTGGGTGTCTGTTTGTTGTGTTCAAACACCGGTGAACCTTCTGCCTGCATGACTTCATTAACACTTCCATAGAGAGGATTTTTAATTCTTCCCTCCCATATTTCAGGGAGGGCAACAAGCGGTACCTTAGGCGATTGTTGTTCCCATCGAAGACGAAACAGACACTTTTTTTTTTCTTTAACGTTGTGTTGCTCTGTCCTCGGCTCCGAGTCTGTTGGTAGTATGTTTCAAATTCTGTTTAATGTGTAACTTAATCATTAGCGCTGCGTCAAAGTAGGTTTGCAGTCACGTTGCTAGGTAACAAAACGCCTCCTAAGGCCGCAGTTATTTCTGAAAACTACGTCAGGTTTTTCACACCTCCAAGAATAAGCGCTCTGCCTCACAAGCTGCTTTGTTAGACAAATAAGCTGAGGAATTTTGTAACTCTAAACCCCAAAATGCATTATGTTATTATTTGAAAAACTGAAGAAGTTTTATTAAATCTCAAATATCACGCAGATAATGTTTGCCAACCACAGAAATGTCAGTAAGAGTCAGAAAAGAATGAAAGTGCACCCAGAAATTGCATTTCAGTAAATGCAGTAGTTCAAAAAAATTGTGACAGATGCACCGTAATTGTTGTACAGACAGGTTCAAAATGATGTAAACCTTACACATGATGTGAGCATCTTAGGAAGAAGCAAAACAAATTCCAGAGAGCTTTTAAGTCCACGGCATAAAAGCACCACAGCATCCATGTGTCCCATTGGAGTAATTGTCACAGCAGGGGTCAGCTCAATGCTGTATTCTTTCCCTTTCAGGCTGGTGCGCTCTCTGGATCACCAAACTTTTTTTTTCTTTACCCCACTGAACCGTTCCTGTTTTTAAATGGCCTCAAAAATAAGGAAAAGTACAGCATTTATAAGTTTTCAGCTTTTTATTTTCTTCCTTTTTTATGCACACCTAGGCTGCTTGCATTTACAGATGAAAAAGCAGCAGGCATGTTTCAGGGCATCTGTTCTTAGTAAATAGCCGTGAGCCGGCAGTACCAAATGAAAGAGCAGTTGGGTTCTTAACGGCAAGGGAGTAGTGCTGAAGTCAATGGTTGCATCTGCCCTTGGAATCAAGCTTTTTAAAGACCTGGACAAGCTTTGATCATGTACTAGAAAGCCCATGCTGGAGAGATGCATTAAAGAAACTATGGTGGCAAGCTTTTTATGATGCCATACATTAGGCATCATTTTGTGGCCAGGAATGAATACATGAATGTAATCCGAATCCACCAGAAAGGCACCATTATAACCTATTAAGGATATACTTTAACTATCGGTCTGTTCTCATTTGCAGTGGTTCAAAGACTGCCTTATGTACAAGGTGTCCTCTCTGGGTTATGGCAGTGTAACGCATGCTTCACATGTCACATTTAAACGCACCCAAACCATAATCTCCTACTAAACCTCACCAAAGACTGAAGAATAGAAATAAAGTACGGTGGTGAGTTTAGTATTTTATGATACTATGAATGAGCTAATTCATTGGAAAATGAGCTTTTTTGATATTTAAGAAACAAAACACATGGGGCCTTTAGTTCTTCAACTAAAATAGCACCAGTCATTTAACTGAGATTTTTTTTTCCTCCAAGGACCATCTGCCAAGATCATTCTCACTTATAAAGCAGGTCATCCAGCTGTTTGTATAATTTGATATGATTACAAGCAAACATATCAAATATGATGATAATAACTACCCACACAGAAAATGAGAGATCCTCTGCAATAGTGGTGTGCTTTCTTTTCCTATTCTGAACGTCGTTTTTAGAAATAAGGCAAAGATTACCACCTTTTACACATTTTGAAAAAAAAAATGTCAGGAAAGGAGGACGAAAGGACACAGCATTTTTTTGTAATATATCCTGCAATGAATTTAACCATTCGTTTTCTCATAACACTGCAAAAACCCGGCTAGTAGCTGGCATTACACAGGTGCATGTAGCTCTACTGCTGCTGCTGTCACCATGGAGACGACCCCCCTCTGGCCTAGTTTAGCTTGCCTGCCCTCTCTGGCACATAAACATGAACGCAGTTCATACAGTGAGCACCTGCTCACACGTTAGGATTTACATTCTGCCGTGACAGACCTAAAGAGAATTAGATTTTACATGTTTTGGACGTTACTTCCATATAAGGACATTTATTAGGGTCAAATAAGAAATGATCATCACATCTACAGTACATTTAATCCACTGGCACTGTAATACATATATAAGGGCAGCAAACATTAGATTTTTAGATATCACAGGCCTAATATTCCTATTGTAATCATTTTGAAAGCCCAGATAGAATAAATATGTGTAATGTAATCACCCCAGTCACCTGTCAGCCTGTTAAAATTTAACCATTTCAAAGGGGTGGAATATATATATTTAAAAAAAATGTCAAGCATGTAAACAATTCATTCCGATTGTTTTGTGGGTGCACGCGCTCTCTGCTCTGCATTCTGTCTGCACATGTCCTCAATTTCCTCCTAAGAATTGCAACCATAGACTGGATATAAAAGATGGTTGTAGCCACAATGGCTTCACCTGTTGGTTTGTGTTTGAACCTTAAACATACGCCTTTTGACTGCCAACATGTTTTCTTTTAAGCCAGAAATGACCATAATTGGATGCCATCAGTTAACACTAGCAAGCTAACGCTGCTACTTAGTACTAAATAACACTTCTTGGATAGTCTGCTAATGCAATTAACGGCACTACAGTTAATTAGATGTTTAAAATAATTCCAGTGAAAAACACCAAGGCCACAAACAAGGTTAGAGATAGTGGTCCGTCCCAGACTAGGTGTAACCTAGACGTAACATGAGGTGGAACTCTTTACTCCTGCTGCAGACAAGGCAATGGTATGTGTATGTGTTTTAGAGGAAAAGCACTGTGCAGGAATATTAAAAACCAAGAAGCTATCACTGAGACATGAATCTGAAAGAATATAACCAAGTATTTTATTAAATTAATGATTAAAAGGCAGTTTTATTTTTATTCTATCAGCTTGCTGTGTTTAGCTGTCTGAGTTTGTATCTACCTATCAAAGCAGACAGTGACTTAAAGCATGATAGTTTTTTAAAAACGGTTTAAATAAAATATATGTTAAAACAGTTTTGCTTTCTTATTTTTAAGAAAAATCCATTTGTTGAGACAGTGAGCTTCACCTTTGATGGGAATAACAAGCATCTTTTTTTCTCATATGTATGTTATAATGCAAAAAAACACGTCTATATAGTAGTTATTTATAAGTGAAGTATTTTTTGATAACTAAAATAATTCCATACTCTAGGGAACAGATTGATTTTATTTCTGCCAGTTGCATTCATTCATTCAAAGATGCAAAAAAAAAAAAAAAACTCCAAACAAAAACAAAAAACTGGGTCAAAAACTGATTTTTTTCTTATAAGGGCATGCCTTTATCTCTCGATGCGTCATGAGGAGTTTTCTCTACTCCTGCAAAGCCGGTGCATATCTTGAGTGAAGTGGCACAAGTCTTGTTTATCCTGAATCTACGTGTCTGTCCACAGTACGGAAGGTACAGTAGATCACATAAAACCTGAGGTGCTGTGTGATACCCTGAGCATCCGTGTGAGTAACAGTCATCTCAGCTAAGCTAGTTATAAGAGCATTGCCTCCAGTAGCTGGATAAAGGAGGGTGGGGAATGACAGAGAACGAGATAGGAATCTTTCATCCTTTTTCAAGATGGAGCCTACTCCCAAATGGCGGCCAAGTGCACAACTATATCTGTTGCTCTGGCAATTA
This sequence comes from Oreochromis niloticus, assembly GCF_001858045.2. Lineage (NCBI taxonomy): Eukaryota > Metazoa > Chordata > Actinopteri > Cichliformes > Cichlidae > Oreochromis > Oreochromis niloticus. Next base: position 16,157,515 of record NC_031981.2, read on the forward strand.
CACAACAGACTAGACACATGTCAACAACCATCACGATCACGTGTGACCTGAACTAGTCTAGTCCATAAGCAGTGTCTATACAGGGTGATTAGTAGAGCTGTAGTGACACAATACACATTGCTTCATCAAGCATAGTTTGATGCTAACACATGGGAATATTCACTGGGTTGAGAAAAAAACATTGTTGAATGACATTGCAGTATTAAATAAAAGCAGCTCGACTTGAACCTTTGACTTGATTGTGTGGAGGAGCAGCAGAACGTCTGTGTTTGACATGTGGCTCTATTGCTGCTAATTATCCAATTAAATAGTTCTCCACCACCATCATCAACAGACCAAATGAAGGAACATCCTTCAAATGGCTGAAGTTCCACACACTAAAAATCAAGCTGCTCTCGATGAACGGTGTCCGAACACGTTAATAAGAAAATTTGTTGTTTTTGTTCTTTAATTTGCCCCCTGCAATTTGTCACCTATACAATTAGTTAATCCATAAAAAAAACAAGCCCAAGCCTGAAAGCACTTATTCCTCTTTGCAAATGACACACAGATAAGCTGCTACATTATTAAAGCCATCATGTCGCACAGGGTTATGTATTAATCCATGCTGCGAAAGGGTACCTGGAAACCACTGTTTCTTCACATTTTAATAATGTTTGCTTGAAAGTACAGTTCCCAGCTGGGTTGTGGTGTTATTTAAAAGAGAGAAACTAAAGATTTGTGACTACCAAAACACTATTACATATTTTCAGTGGAAACCCAGTGCTTGAGTTTACCAGACCGGGTACAGAAAAGTATTCAATTGCCACTCAAGGAAAAATATTGTTGGTTTTAGTGTTTACTGCTAAAAAAAAGGATCTATTATGCTCATTTTCAGCTTTATATTTTTTAGACTATACTACAGTGACACTGTGTGACTCACAGTCCAAAAATAACCTTTATTTATCTTACACTGGAGCTTGGTGCAGCCCTTCCATTCACTCGCCGTCTTAAAGCAAGCTTTTTTTTGTCTTCCTCTTTCTTTAAGCCAGCTTTCTTCTAATTGGCTGCCCCTTGTAAACAGAAGGTTTGAACAGCTGTGCTTATAGATATTCACTACAGAAAAGCATGACGTAACATATAATAAAAGTTAACGTTTTCCCTTGTAGTTATGCCCAACCATCTACCCTGAACTCCTCCTTGTGACTTTTATTGGTACAACTTCAGACAATAGAAATTATAAAAGTAGTGTTATAATTACATCTGCATTTGTAGGATACAGGAAAGATATAGACTTCCACTGAACGGCATCTTCATGGACTGCATATGGCCAACTGATTCAGGTCTTTTAAAGTCAGTGATTTGGAGATAATAATACACATATAACATTACAGATGACAAAAGAACAGAGAATTCTTAATAACTTTTTGTCACCCCCCCCCTTAAGCTGCCACCGCTTCACAAGAACCTGAGAAGCAGTGATTATTTGAGAGCTGAGTTTACAGAATCAGAGTGTTCTTCTGTTCACATCAGATACTTGAGAGCTACATATCATCTTCAAACTTCCTTCTCCTAACTGACAGAGTCACCCTGAAAGTACCTTGACACAAGGAGTAAACAAGCCTGCCTCTGTTCATCAAGGAAATGTTGTTTGCTTAGAGGGCAGTGTCTGTGCTGGACAGCACACTGCCACGGGGATAAAGGCCCGTGCCGGAGGTATTGTGATCATGCTTCCACGTCTTTTAAAGGAGGCAGGTTGGAGGGGGCCTTACAGCTGGGCATGTGTGCACACAGAATCTGTGTGAGGCTGCTGGAGATGAAAGGTGACCCACAAAGCTGCATTACAAAAACTGTGGGAGAATCTGAAAACACAAATGCAAAAAAACAGAACAAACAAAACAAAAAAACAAAACATCTAATTATTTTTGAATTTGTGTTAAAAAAATATTTAATCATTCGCCCCGTGACAGCAGGGACAGGCTCTAGCCCCCCATAGCTCTCAATTGGATAAGTGGAAGAAATGGATGGATGGATTTAAAGTGACCTTTAGCCTGATGATGTTTAAACAGAAGTGTACTCTAATTACTTACCTGTCTGTAAAAACTACCTTCTGACTGTTTTAAAATGATTGCCTCCACATGAGAGGAGTTTACCATTCAATGTGATCTCTGTGGTTCATAATTACTCTCCCAGTGAGCTGCCATCAAAAGCAGGAGAGAACTGCATTTGTGTCACAACACAGTACCTCATCCAACAATAGCACAGCTGCAAGTAGGCATTTCACCCAAATGCAGTATGTCTCCACCCAAGACTTGATTGAAAGTCTTTGGTGTGATGAACGCTGGGTGATGTGTTATGATAGCAGGTAGGGGGTGAGAGTCTTGCGGGAATAGAGGCAGTGTTTCGTTTTTTTGTTTTTGGGTTTTTTTTGGAAAAGTGGAGCTGCAAAAATAATAATAGAAAACAAAACATACACACATACAGATCAGTCTCAAGCTACCACTTTGCTCTGAGTCCTTTTTTTCTTATTCGTTCCACTGTTGGTGTCAGTCTCTACACCTTGTAAGATTTAAAGTTCACTGTCACTCAATATTTTTCAGCAAACTGAGTGCATCGCAGACTAAAACCTTATTACGGACAGCAGAACAATGCTTCTGGGTGACAGCAAAGGGTGAAAGACCACATATGGCAAATAGACAGCACAAGGATCTCAAGAAATGAAAATAAAATGGAATAGCATGCAGAGGCTTGAGATTATATAAGTGTCAGACACTGTATTTCACAACAGTCTATTCCTCACAACCTGCAAAAACTCTTCTGAAAAGACTTGGCCTTCAGACATATTTTACGATATTATTGCTAAAATTTCATGTGGAGTAAAAGCAGCTTTTCAACACTTTGAGACATATTATACATTAGCTGTGAAATTTGACCAGCGCCTTTTAGAGCAGATGGTGAGCCTGGTGGAGACCCATGCACATAGAGAATTGCTTTATGTACTGTAGATGTAATGCACAGTGGAGAAGGGTTGCCGTGAGACATGTTAGGGAATCGCTGCCAACACCTTCATTTTGGAGGAGTAAAGAACTCCCTCATTCAGTCAAAGAAAGTCATTCTAATTTTGAAGATATTTCAATATCTCATACATGTACAGTTTTGTGGTACATGTATTCATGTATTCTGTTCTAGTCTAGTGGGTATGATTGATTTTGAGCACATTAATGAGACATAAAATACTACGAATTATACATGCTTCAAGCTCAATTCTCTGTATGCTACGTCAATGTTGCTCTTGCGGCTAGCATGTTTATGTGGTCCCAATCCTCTCATATTTGAGGCTTGAATCTAGTAGTAATGCCAATCCAAGGCTGCATCCAATGTAATCAGAGTCGAGACGAAAGGTTTGTTTAAAGACATTATTTTTATATTTTTCTGGACAAGCACTGCTAGCCTTGCTTGCCCTGACGTGATGGTATGTATTGCAATAAAATTTACTTGCTATTGATGGTTCTCAGTATCCAATAAAAAATAAACTCTTTCTATGAACAAGACATTTTGAGTTGACCGAGCAGGGAAAGCCCAGCACTCTGCCTCAATTCTGATACATCGTCAAGTACACTACACAACACTTAAATGGGTAGCATCTGACCATGTGCCTTTTACCAATTTCTTTTACATTAAAGAACGATCACTGTGAGATGAATGGACCCCACGCAGCCTCAGGTGACAGTTTTGTCGTGTTTTATTTGCACAGAACGTCATTTCTATTTCTTTACGTTGGAGGGTCAGCTTTTCAGTTGCTTCTCCATTCCACACTCAGCTCCTCTCTTGAGCCCCTGCGTCACTGAAATAGGGAGAGTTTGATTACTGAGTGGCAGCAGCTGCCCTGCCAGCCACCCTTGGACCACCCTTCGAGCCCACTGCACCACCCCTCCACTGCAGGGGAGCCAGACACCACACCCCTGCCACACACCCCCCACCGCCCGACTGAGGCCGGGGCCACAATCATTTACCACCCATAATCACCAAGCAATGCTGCAACCCATGTACCAATATTACTAAAAAAAACTGTTACTGGCATTGTCATTGGTGAAGCTGATGTATCCTCTTCCAGGTGGCAATGGTCCCTCCTCTTCCACTATGTACCCAAATGGCAACAATTGATGATGAAGTGTATACCTTTAAAAAACATTTTTCCTGTGCATTAAGTGGATTGCGTGAGTTTGTGTAAAAGGATGTTTGTACTTAGAATAGCAGGTTTATGTACAAAGGCATATGATTTAAGAGACAGCATAGGTTTTCAGTTATGGCTCCATTCCACTTCCTATGCTTGTGCTTTTTAGACACTAAATGCTACTGAGCCATCATCAGTAAAGTGAAAGTAAGCAAAAGTATATTTATATTCCACATTTCACAGACAGATGTCACAACAGTGAGTTCAGCCTGTGCTTTCAACTCTACCTACTTGAGTCCTTAACTTTTCTCTTAAACATTTTTTTGATGAGAGCTTATTTCTACAATGCTCTGACTTTTGCCCAAGTACCTCTAAAACTAAAGCAACAAATCCATCTGCTTCAGTTGTGTTTAGTGCTATATGTAAAACATAAAGGTGGCAGCACTTCCCCTGGTGTTTTAAATCACACCAAGTTCAGTCAGAAAAGTGGCGCACAATCTTTTTGTGTCTCCACATCATTTATACATCTGGGCCCAGCTGACATATCTGGGTCTTTGCTTTTCTGCCTCACTGCCTGTCAGAGAGGAGAAACACTCTTTTGATTGGCAGGTTAACCTCTTCAAGGTCAGCTTGCTCTACAGCTCACCCTCTCAGTGTAGATTACTGTGGTAATATCTCTCCTGTCGAGTATCTCCTATCCCCCCTTGACTGGTTCTCAGTCTACTCAGATCTGAAGATGCTGTCCTTGCCTCCTCATCATGTTGTTACATAAACTACTGCACAGGATGTTAAGCATTGAGATTTTACTGTTGCTACTTTATATATGCTGTGAGAGAAGAAAATGATGTTTTTGTTGACGATATCAGTTGCTTATTTGGGAATGTGTTATAGGACGTGACTGCATACTTGTTTGTTGGTCTTCCCTATCTGTGGTTCTTTTCAAATCGGTACACAAAGGCAATGAATGAAAATTGTAAAATATGTCTGATTTATGTGTGGAAGAGAGCTATACTCACATATAGGCAAACATCTTCCCATTTCGTATTATGAATCCCAGAATTTAGTACTAAATTATTTAAAAAAACAAACAAAAAAACTGATGAGCAGAAGGATTGGAGGAGAAAATGTGAAAACCCAGCAGGAACCGGGAGCTGTGCTCTACGAAGCTTCACAAAAGAACTTGTGCAGATGGCTGCTGAAAGCCACAAAGGCAAATACTCAGTTTCTAGCAGCTAATATCATCATGACGTGCTCATTGTGTTCTGATGGTGCTATTTGTTATCCATGCATATTTAGCGGTGCATTTCAAGTGATGACGCATCACTGACTCGTGCACATGACTGTAATAACACTTGCTCTCACCACAGCCTGCTCGCTCTGTATGTGTTTTACATGTGAGAACAGCTGGAAAGTGTGTGAGAGCGCAACTAACAGATTAGGAAAAATGAAACGAGCTGACGTATGTTAACACGTGAACAAAAAACAAGCTGGTTGGTAAATTAAAATTCAGTAACATGAGGATTCTTTTAAAAATTCCCTTCACATTGCTGACAATTTGTTTTATTGCATTAAATGTTCCTGAGCAGCTCTTATTAACGTCGAAATATCGTCTAATCTGTTATGAACTTTTACCACACTCTTGTATAATTAGAATATCTTTTTATATGCAAAACAGGATTTATTTACCTTTTTACTTTCATCATATTGCATTCAGATGAGGCCTGACAGGTGCATTGAAATGTGAATGAATCCAGGTTCCCTGAAATACCTTTCCTTTATACTTTCGCCAAGTAGAGGTAATGGCTTTTAATCTGTGCATCAGTTGGCGGGTAAACACACTTTTCACAGTATGAGAGGCAGAATGAATGGCAATCATCAGCAGTCATACCACATTCACACAACTACAGTACAGAGTGATGCTGTTAGTCTCATCTCCTCCTGTGCTCACTGAATATTTTTCCTGCTAGTTTTCTGGCTTTAGAACATGGGTGCTGATTGATTTCCCCGGCCACATCTGGATTACATAGCTTGGTTTGGAATTTAACCATGACACCAAATTTGAGATACGAATCACTATATTATTATTTAACTGTCCCGTTATGTTGCCTCTTTGTTAATTAACCATCTGATTGGACTGTTTCTAGGTCCAAGCTTCTGCCTCTCATCATTTTAATGTGCTGCAGTGCTGTTATCCTTACCTAAATAAGCATGAGTCATAAAAAATAATTTGGTTATCATTCTGTCCCTCTGCCGCTTTTTATTAGCACTGATGATGTATCTTTTATCTAAGCTCTTAAAACTTGGACACTCAGAAAAGGCGAGTCACTGTTTGGCCGGTTAGGATTTAAGTATAGAAATTTTTGCTAACAGGATATTAATTATTAACATTTTTGGTACCATCTCAGAAACTGTCATGAATGTATGTTGGTCAATTTTCTGTCTTTTTCCTGTCATGTGATGGGACTGAGCTCAGTGAATGCATCCTTTGATTGAGAACAAATTAACCCAACTTCTTGAATACATTGTCAGAGCTTCGATTTTTATATCTGACTACCAATATTTCTGTAATGAGGGGTCATGATGCATGAAAAAGCCCAGCTTCGGTTACCCTGGAGCAGTGTAATGGGAGTGGCTGCTTCCTGTTCCAGCTGGAACCACTGAAGTCTCAGAAATAATGGTCCATTCTCTAGTTTTTATAAAAGCAGCATCAAGGTGGACAGAAGTCACATCAGGCCTATTTTCAAAATTAAACACCCTGTCCAGACTAAATGTCCCATTTATGAAATGATCACAATATGATTTAAGGCTGTCCAAAGGCTGAAAACTGCATTGGATACACAATGTCAAAGAGATGCAATAGGTGCAGTCCCAGTATCCATCCATTTTCTTCCACTTATCCAATTCAGGGTTACAGTTGGGCTAGAGCCTATCCCAGCTGTCACAGGCAGGGTTCACTGTGGACAGGTCCCCAGTCTATTACAGGGCTAACACAGACACAAACAACCATCCTCACTTACATTCACACCTGTAAATTTACAGTCTACAGTTAACCTAACATGAAAGTCTTTGGACTGTGGGAGAGAGCCAGAGAGAACCCACTCAGACACGGGAAGAACACGCAAACTCCACACAGAAAGCCTCCAGCGAGACGGTGGATTTAAACCCAGGACCTTCTAGCTGTAAATCTGTGATCCAGATTATTATTTCGAAACACTTTAGATGGAACAAGGCATGTAATCTTTAGATGTCAGCAACCCAGCCAGCTTACTGCTTACTTACTCACAAATCCTCTTTTTCATGGCTGCGTAGACGCTGCACCTGATTTTAACACTTGTTAAAATGTGTGTAGTGATCACTGTGTTGAGGATGAAATCATGTGGACTGTATTTTAACCCTCAGTGGTGACTCAGCGTTTGTTTGCTTGAAGAAACATTCAAATGTGTTCATTCCTGATATATCACATAAAGGGATAAATCGGCCAATTCGATCCAGTTATGGACTTAATATGTCAATCTGTCTGTTTATTCTTTGAATTTTTTACTATATGACATCAAAGTAGTTCACTGAATAAATGTATCAAATGAGTATTTATTGTAGTGCTGAAATGGGTTAAACGTATCGCATTTAAAAGATTGTGTTTTTAGCTTCCCAAGACAAAAGTACAACAGTGAGTGTAGATGACATTCCGACCTCGACATTATCCCCCTCCAGGGCTGTATTGGAAATCTTCCCACACCTCTGTAACAGGCAGCATCTGCTGGGAGGAGATCCCCAGCTGCTCTCTGTACCGGTTATCCAACACATCGCTCGTCCCCACTGGCCATTCGCTGAATACGGCCAATTGTGTGTGAAAACGGTCCGTCGATAACGAATAGCTGTCACCTCAACATCCGTGTGCACAGATGACTCAGCTGGATAAACAATAAACAGGGGCAGACGAAAGACTTATTTATCTGCATGTAGTTTCAGGATACGCTTCACTGAGCCCATTGTCAAGTCGGATTATTGCAAGGTTTCAATGCAAAGCAGGTGCGTTGTGTTTGTCTTGGTACCTGCAGTTTATTTTTCTCAGCAATTGTTTTAGAAGAGACCGGCCTCATTTTTCCCAAAGGTACCAACATGGCTAACTAACAGGACTTATTAAAGTTTTTACATTTTATCACCTCGTGTAGCCTATCAAACAACAAGCTACACAATAGCCAATGATGAAGCCAAACAACAAATTATGATTGAAGATATCTGTTCAGTGGGCTTCCTGGAAGTGCTGTAGTGGGAGCTTGGGCTAACTGTTAGCACCACAGTACAAATATAAATGCATGATACTGTTTTGCAGTCATTTTTCCAAACCAGGTCTTTCTTTTGAGTTTCTTTAAAGTGTGAAGGAATTTAAAGAGACTCTCTACCAGACTTTTTTGAGCTTTTGGGAAATGCACTGCTGTCCTCATTATTGCTTTTGTTCTTCTACCCACCATTGCCTAACGCCTTTATTTTTTTTCTACCACTCAACAGTGTTTCAGTCATTACTGAAAATATATAAAAAATATCAAAAATAATGTGTATGTGTTACACATGACGAGTGTTGTGTGTAAACGTAACATTCTTTAGTAATGCAGTGATGTAATGAGCTACTCTGATAAATTCAGTAATCACGTTTGCAGTTACAGTCATTTACTTCACACAGTAAGAGCTCCACGCCGCGCAGTAAACAAAAATACTGCATTGGCTTTTTCTCCCTGGGAACTTGCACTGCAGTCAGTTGATTTTGGTTCGTGTGTATGTGGTGGACAATGGTGGAGTGGTCTACAGCTTTTGAGAGGTGGAGATGGGAACATTACTTTTATTTTTATTGCACAAAAGGAAACGAGCACGATGGTAAAGTGCAGACTGTATCCAGAACAGACTGACACAACACTGGCTCTTTGCTCAGACTGTCATGGACCTCAGATGTTGTCAGTGATTTTGGGGTTTTGTGTTGTTTGCTGTCAGTTGTTTTTCTTATGATTATATTTTGGGATTCTCTTGTCACTTCTTCTTCTGTACATTGTTTCTGTTTGTTATTAGACTGTCTGTATTTTTGTTGTCATTAGGCATTCTTTGTTTTACTTATAGTCTTTCAGTTGAGTTTTCTGGTTCTTTTGTTAATGTTTTGTTAGTGCCTCATGTATATTGTCCAGGATCCTTTGTTATTTGTGTCTGTTGTCTTCAAGTTGTTATTTGGTTAAGCTTTTCTAGTTCCCCCAGTGTCCTTTAATTTCCTGTGTCTTGTCAAGTCCTCGTATCTGTTTAAGTCTGTAAGCTTTCTGTTTTATTTTGATAGCCATCGGTCTCGTGTGCCTTATATTTACTTCCTTGTCTCATTTTCTTGGTTAGTTCAGCCATACTTTGTTCCTCAGCTGTGTCTCATTCCCTTGATTTGCCCTCATTGTGTCTGTGAGAGTTTATAGCCTCTGTTACCCTTTGTCCTTTGTCACAGTGTCTGTTACCTTCCTTCATGTGCTTCATGTGTTTTCTTTGGGGTTTACAGGCGTCTTCCCTGCTTGTTTTTCGATGTAGTTTTGCTCTTTCCCTGTGAGCTTTACACTTTCCTTGGACTGCAACCCGGCCTAATAAAAAGTTGTTTTGTTTAGTAAGTCTCTATTTAGGTTCACACTCTCCAACGCATGACTCATATAGCATGCTAACACAAGACTAGCAAAAAACCCAGAGTTATTTTAAAGTTTAGTATCAACTGTGTCTGTTTTACTATTTAGGTATGAACACTAAAGAAAGGTGATATGTGCATCATCAGGTTTATATTGCTTATTGATAATTGTATTGGATGATATGTAGTTGACAGAAATAGTCTCTCTGGTTCTTGATCCCCCACTGGTTACCACAATTTTCAAAAATCCTGGAAACACCTGTGTATTTTTGCCACTTTTCATCTGATTTCATATTTATAAATTTAACATGTCAGTCTTCCCCACAGTGGCCATTTAACATAGATTTGAACCTGCTTTATTGTTGTGTTATTGCTCTGGGATGGTGAATATTATGTTGCTCGTGTTTTACATGTCATTAAGTAGATTTAATGAACCATAAAATGTATCGGCCCCTGGGGAATATCATTCTTTTCCTTAGAGTCATTAACATGTTTGCTAGACTGCCTTACAACCTTAAATTTTATTAGGTGGGCTCTAAATACAAAGCAATTGAAATGACAGCTTAATGGGAAATTGTGAATATTAGAATAAATATAATTACATGTATGCTTCAGATGGTAGGCATGGTGATGGAAAACAATGTGTCAACACAATCTGCTCGGATAAAAAGAAAACAGCATGTGTTTGGAAAGTTATTTACAAATACGATCGCTTAAGCCGCTTAGTTACCTGTAATAGCAACTCGATTCAAACTTATATGACTGGAACATTCACCAAAACAGAAAGTATAGTGTAAACTGAAAAAAAAGAAGAGGCTGTGAATATATGAATAGAAATATGACCTTGGATGACACTCTGCTGCATGCAGGACTAATTTATAGATGCACCCACTGTTTTGATGCCGTGAAGGAAGAACCAGCGAGCTGTCACTTATGCAGATTTTTCTCTGCCAAGCGTAGACGTCCACATATCTTCACACTGCGACAATGCATTATTTATGGGTCTAGTACGTATGGGCAGAATACGTCATATTGATTGCAGAGGGGTGTATGATCACAAATGGACAACAATAGACATCCACCTGTCACCGTACGAGCCACAGCCTCAAAAGAAAGAATGATTCATTCTTTCTCGTCGTTGTGCATACATACTGAGAAAAACGTGAGGCTTTGTTGTTCCACATAAACACAGACCCACTTCATCATTCATATGAAAATGTGTTAAAGCCGCATGTTTGGATTGTTCCTTTTTTGTTTTTCAATAAAATGTAATTTAATTGCTCATTAGTGTGTGATTTTAAAGGCACAGCGAGGTGTTTTAAGAGAAGCTCTGCACTTAAAAGAATCCTGAACTGAGGGAAAATTCTGCAACAACAAAGACGCTTGTGGAAGTACAACTTCCAGGAGGAAAAATGTGTTTTTTATCCTTATTTAAATTCTCTAATCTTATGCATGCATTTTCTGGTTAACACTCAAATTAATGTTAATTCGGATAATGTTTCAAAATGACTGCCCAGTAACTGCAGGGATTTCAAGAATTTCAGTACTTTCTTCCAAATGACTTCAGTAACGTCTCCAACCTAATTCAGCATTTTGTTTTCAGAAAGCAGTTTAACCCTAAATAGAGCTGAAAGATTAGCTTTGGACTAATCTGTTTATTTAATAACAAGATGTGGCTGCTTGTATCTTCTTTTTAGCATATGTGTGTATGTAAAAATAAATAAACTAATAAATACAGACTGAATTAACAGCTCAAGCATCCATGCTCTAGGTTCTGCCTTCCCGTATGTGAAATACCATCACTGTGTCTGACCTGCCTCCAGCGCTGTTCAGCTCTCATTATGATATTATTAGAAATGAAAGGACCGTCAAATCTTTTGTAAAAGTTAAGCACAGCAACTGAGTGTATGAATGTAAACACAGACAAACGGGGAGGATTATGTGGAAGCCGCGGCTGGGAAACACAGGGATCCCTTCGTTGCTGTTGCTAACTGCGTGGACACTATTGGTATATTAGCCAAAGCCAAGCTTTGTCATCAAATTACAATACAGACCATGTTTTGTGTTGGTGTTAACAGCTGGTGTGTAAATATAGGATGAATAATATTAGTTGGGCATTATGTTATGATGTGCTAATTAGCCATGTGTGCATGTCCCTCATGCTAGTTAGCCACCTGGAGCTGTTAATGACTATTTCAAGCATGCTGATCTGGGGACAGTTTTAATGTTTAAAATCATTCAGGTGAAGCGTTAACCAGAAAAATGGCACCAATATTTTGGACTGTCCATCAGACAGTGCAGGACATTTCAATATGGATTATAATGAGTTATATTGATGTAAGCATGCACTCACAATCCACTGTTTTTTTTAAGTATACCTGTTTAAAAGCAAGCCAGCCAATCATATGTCAGCAACTATGTGTTTTTAGGCTTTTATGCATGGTTAAGATGCCATGCTGAATTTTAAAGTGAGTATCCGAATGGGAAACAGAGGTTATTTAAGCGATTTTGAATGTGGCATGATTGTTGGTGGTGTGAATATTGCAGAAACTGCTGATCTCCTGGGGTCTTCCTACACAACCATCTCCAGAGTTTATGGATTTTGGCCTGAAAAATTAGAAAATATCCAGTGAGCAACAGTTTTCTGGGTTAAAATGCTTTGCATGGTGCCAGAGGTCAGAGGTGAATGCTCTGAGCTCATAGGAAGGAAACAGTAAGTCAAATAATTAATCGTTACAACCAAGGCATGCAGAATAGCATCTCTAAATACACAACAGGTCAAACTGTGAAGCAGATGAGCTACAGGAGCAGAAGCCCACACTGTATCACTCCTGGCTAATAACAGGAAACTGAAGCTACAGTTCTAAAGGTAAAAGGGGCTCCAACCCAGTGTTTGCCAGGCGTACCAGATATTTCAGGTTTATTTGGCTCATTTGAAAGTAAAGAACTTTTTCCATCAATAAACAGTCTGAATAATAGATTTTTGGCAATTAGACCCTGAATTGATATAGCGAGCAGTGTGGAAACTAACAAAAAAGTTTCCACACAAATTGGTAATGAGTCCATATCAGCACAGAAAATAATCCCCTCATTTGCCAAACACAAATTTTAACCACTCGTTTTTAATTACAAGTTGCTTTGAATCAGTAATTTAAACTTCTGGGGTTTTTACAATTATTAAGCGGTTCTATTTTAGTGTGTATAATTTTGCAGTCTTGTTTTTGTTCTAACATAAGTGATTATCCTCCAGAGTGAAATAAAAAGTTGGAGTACAAAAAAAAGATGGATTTTAATTGAAATGTGTGTTGAAAGAGAACGGAAAAGAACTATCAGAGTTCTTCCATTAGGGCAAAGCAGGCTTGACTCATGCTGACTTTGGCGGATGATTTTTGATAAAACCTGTTTGTTACATTTGTATTTTATGGTGGATTCAAAGCACCGCTATACTCTGTGTACTGTCAAGCTCTATCCACCTACTCCACACTTCTATGTTAAAGTCTGTATTCAGCTGCAAGTGATGGTTCAGGCAGGGTTCAGTGGCTATTTACTGAGGCATTGTGAGTGATTCTGGCCTTGTTAAATCCTATTTTGTTTTGGGAGCGTGGAGCTCAGCCTCCTCCAGGCATGTGAAGGTGGAAGGATGGAGCCGGCATGCCGGCCGCGGACCCAAAGAGCGGTCCAATTTTTCATCCTTATTGCCCATGACATATCCAAAGTGGCAGAGTGCAGTCCATGGAGAGATAAAGGAAGAACGAGAGGGAGAAAAAGTGAGAAGCGTGTGGTTCAGATGGAGTGAAAGGGCTGCTTCTCCACTCTCTCTTTTTGTGATTCTAAGCAGGGCCTCAATTTTCGTTGCTAAAACAATACAATTCACCAGCGTCCATTAGGGCAGATTAGGGTTAAACTGAAAGTCCCAGGGTTCTGCCTCCAGGCTTGTCATTTAGCCAGAGAATGAATATGGATCTGAAGCTAACAGAGAATAGGGTGAAACACACTAAATGCTACAGTGTGTACCGGTACCTTCCTTTTCTTCCATCTTTCACTATTGTTTTTTTCAGACACCAGCTTTCACTGCACAGGTCTAATTTCTCCACTGATGTCCAGTGATTTGTCATATTTGTTGAAACCATCTGTCATCGTAATTACTCGAGAACCCCTTGTCTGTACAGCATGTGCATAATTTGTCAAATAATTCCAGTGCAAATTGTCTACTTTGTTTTGATTAAGACAGATCGGTGTTGATGAAAAATTGTGCCAATCAAGGGTGGTAATTTCAGCCGGATTTTACTTTTTGGTGTGATTACTTTTGTTTTTCCTCTCTCTTAATTTTACTGCTCTAATTCACACAGCAGCAGAATAGTGATTTATGGGGTCCTATAAAATATTAGTTATATTAGTCCTGTGTGAAAAATATTGCAGTCAAACGGGAATGGTTATTCTCAGATATTATACTGATTTAGTCAGATAGTATGACATTAAATTGGATACAGCATAAAAGGAGGGGCTAGGTTGAGGGTGGGTTGCAATGTGGATTGCACATGTGCAGCAGCTGTGGGAAAGGTACAGTATCTTAAATTGTTTCGTATATGAGATTTGCTACTCAGATGTCTGAATGTATATTTTAGGAAACAGCCCCACAGTCATAAGATCATGAACTGACAGTGTTGGGGAGTAACGGAACACATGTACCGGCGTTACATATTTAAAATACAAAATATGAGTAACTGTAAAAAGGTGGTATTCAGAATACAGTTACTTTGTTGAAATAACTGGATTACACGGCTATCTTTTCCTGTTTCATATGTTAGACTGTACCCTCTCTATTTTTGGTAATTCCACGCTGGTGGAAACCCAAACAAAACACGCATTAAGAGGCTCTAACGCCTGTGTCTCAATCTCACGGCCCATGTCACCTCTACTTGCGGCCGCATAATGACGTGAAGAAATATTTTTAAAAATTATTATTCAAAAAATGACCGACCAAGAACGGGAGATGGAAGCATGTAAATATAATAATAACCACTGCAGCTAAAAAGAGCGCCTGACGAGCCCAGTTGTAAGTGAGCTATTAAGACTCGACTGTACACTGTGTTCGTGTTTTCCTCTGAAACAATAAGTTCCATTGGAGCAGTTTCAACGCCTTTCTCTGTCTCTAGCTATCAAAGTTGACCCAGACAACAAAGTAAAGCTAATTTTCGGCTACGAGCCCGACACAGAACCCGACGTATTAGCCAGAGGTCCCTTTACTACGGTTCGGAGCGGCGGACCTGTTTTATATACGCGTGGAATAGTTTTCTATACGAGATCGGTGCAAAAAGTGCAGCCTTACCTGTCCACCCTACTGTTACTCATTTTATATTAAGATTTAAAAATCTAGTTGGTATTGGTATAGCGAGTAACCTTCAGTAATAGTAATAAATCACACAGTAATAGTACATTTATGTAGTTGTAAAAAGCATGACAATATATTAAGTAATCCAAAGTATTCAGAATACATTACACTCATTGAGTAATGTAACGGAATACGTTACAAAATACATTTTAAAAGTAGCCTTCTCAACACTGTGAACTGAATAATCAGAACTGCTAGTTCTGCACTGTAAATACATGCAATGTACCGAGGGCTGTGAAGGGCGCTGTCAAGGTGACTACTGTAGGTGGGATCACTGGTAGGGTTGTGGTTGTGACTCCACAGAGCCTATGTGAATGGGGAATTTTCATCACAGATGAACACACACACACACACACATATTTCTTTTTCCTTTCATTCACAAGGTTGAGATTAAGATCTCTTGTTGTAATTATTGCCTTGTGAGGTGGCCTAATTCTGCCAAGTTGATAGCATCACACCCATCAGTAGCTATACAGGGTATCTGGCACCAGCTGTCCTTTACATGTTCCAGCAAGCTGCAGTGGAAGGTAACGGTACTGTTATGTGACACGAGTGTTGATCGACTGGTTTCTGAAGAGCTGCCAATACCCCACATTTCCCTTTGCTTTCCCCCAGCAACTGTGGGAACTAGTACATAAAAAAAAGAGGGAGAGAGAAATCCTCTTGTCATGTCTGGGATTATGAACGTCTAATGTACAATATCTTCTGCAGTCCCAGCAGACATATGGCAGGCTGCATTTTCATCCCAAACACAGGTGCTTGACAGACAGATTCAATTCTGATTAATGAGCAGTTGTTATGCCGGGTATTATACTATCTATTGTGCAGAACAAGGCACGGATCTAGCCAGACTGCTTTTATCTGCGTGAAGGCAGAACAGACATCTACTCTAATAACTTTTGTCAGTATAGTAGGCATTGGATGACACCCAGTTAGCATATAAGGAGTGAGAGAGGTTATATGAAGCAGCCGTGCTCAGTTGAAGGTTTTGTTTGTGCAAATGTAACCCTAGCAGAACTGCATTTTTCATTATTTCAGACCTCAAAGTGTAATCAAAAATTTATTCTAAGCCATTAACCACATCATGTATTAACGTCTAAGCATCCCCGTGGAGATAATAAGTATTACACTGATGACTTTGAAGGCGCCGAACTTTCTTCTCGCTCGTCGCTAATGTTATTTTAATATGTCAGTAATTGGAAAACAGTGTCGTCGCAATGATGATCTGTTGAAGTTTGTTTAAAAGTGTTTGGTGTCATCGAAAGGACAGTTACCACAAGGTAAGCGAGAGCAGTCCAAGAACGCGTACCGTTGTGGAGTGCTGGGTCTTAAGCCGTGGCTCTTTGAAACATTGACAGTTCAGTATTTAGTTGACAAGACGTAACACAAAGAGTGGCTGTGTCCTCCAAAAGAGGACGAGGGCATCTTGGCATCCTTTACCATGCCTCCTTTCATCACTTCCTGAAGGGCAGTTTGTCACAACTGTAGCCCTTTCGGTTCCACCTCCTGCTAATAGCCAAATGATTGGGGCGGTGGTACTGTGACAGCATTTTATATTTATTTAACATCTTAAACAATAATCCAAGAAAAAATCTTCTTATTGAAAACAATCCATCAGTGATTAGTTTTTGTGCATGCTTTGTTTAATGTGTTTGATGTACCTGAGAATAAACCAGCTCAGCTCCTCAAAGCAATTTATTTTCACAAAAGCTTTTGTCTGAGTCACTGAATTAGTTCAGTCACTTTGATCTATCGCCTTCACTTGGCAATGGAGTCGGATCATTATTTTGGTTTACCAATACAATGGTGGGTGTTTAGATAAGGGTCGCTCCATCATAAAGCTTGAAGGTGCAGAAGAAAACTATTACAGAGCATGTGATCGCATTTTCAATAGAGAGAATCAAAGTTTCCTGTTGGGAAAGGCAGGTAATGAGTTACATGGTGCATGCATTTCAGTGATTCTTCCGTTCCTTTTGATGAATGTAGGTCTGTGTTTGATGTGTACATGTTGCTTGCATGTGCTTGAGTACACATTCATACACAAATGCTTATGCAGCAAGTGCGGGCTGGAGGTTTAGGTTGTTATCATGCGCCTGCAGCTTTTTGGATCTATAGAAGCCATAAAGAAGGAGCTTACGGTTGGCTCATGCATTGAGCAAATTTTGAAATAAAATACTGAACTAACAGTCAGCGGCAAGCCCTAAGCTTCATGCGCTGACGTAAATTGAATGCAGAGCATATATAGAGCTTCTGAATATTAGAGTCATGGGCATGTATGTGGAGGGAGATTGCATTTCTGCTCAGGAGTTGTTGCTGGCGTTTGTATGTCAGTTTGAGAAGAGCGAGTGTTGCTCAGTGGTGGATCGTGACTCTCATGCTTGCGTGGGAGATGCTGCTACTCCCACGCATTCCTCTCTCCCTTCTCTCCTTCTCTTCCTCTCTTTTGTCTCACTCCAAATCCACTGCTCTTTAACCTCAGCTCATTTCTCACTTAACCACTAATCTACTCGATGTCACAACCATCTGTAGAAGTTAACCATATAATTGCTTCTTGATGGAAGTTCCAGGTTTGAAAAGCTTACGTTCAACCGTGCATCACACCACTTGAATGCTGTAGTGCTTTCAAATTGCTATGGCTGTGGTTAATCATAATAACAGTATACTTTAACATAATGTATGCCTTCTCTCCAAGCACACAAACACACACAGCTCAGCCACTGCCTATATACACAATAGGAATCTCACACCGAAAAAAGAGCATAATGAATTCTGATGAACACTGGTTACCATTTGCATTCTTGATGTATATGTGAAAACCATTTATTAGTTGATGAGTGTGAGGGGCTTTATTTGTAGTGAGTCGGTCTATTTGGGAAGGCGTGGAAGGGAAGGGTCGGGCTCGGTGGAGCCTTTTTGTAGAGTGATGACCTGACTGTCTTCTGTTTGGCATTTTCTGTTTTGCCTCTGCAGAGGCTTAAAGGACAGCCCAGCTGCTTGTTGGCTATTTGAGGGAGAGTGTAGCATTTTGCTGTGTTCCTTTATCTAAAGGGGAGAATAGACACAGACATAGGAGAGGGTACAAAGAAAGTTTCCTGTGTAAGGTTAAACTCAGAAGTGAGTCACCGTGCCTGCTCTTCTACTAGAAGCACCAAGTGTTTTTATAATGAATACATATTTTATGCTTTATAGCTGAGGTCCCTGAAATATTATTTCTAAATAGAGAAAACCAGGTTTCATAACAATTACTAGATATAGTTCTTAACAGTAGATGATTTTGCGATGACAATGCAAAGTAAATTTTGCATATTCTAAAATTTCATTCGCTCTGACCTTGGCGGTTCTGTGTGGCTGGGCAGTACCAGGGTTGCTAAGGTAATTTAATTACCAAACCCTCAGTGGGCAAGGGTAATTACTGCTCTCTAAATCCCCACTAATCCCCCTTCTGAGTCCCCTACACAGACTCGGCCCGGGGCACTCTAACAGGCAGTGCTGACTCCTCAATCCCGTCCCAGACAGGGGCCCTCCCAAAAAATACCCAACACACCGTTCGTTCCCGTCTGCACACAGATGCTCCTTAGTGTCCTTATTTATGCAAGATGTACTACGTTCACTGGTGTGTCTGTCTGTCTCGTGTGTCTTCAGTCTAAAGTCCTTTAGTCATCAGTCCCGGTGAATTCCTCTCACGTTGCTCTTCTCCTCACGTGTGTGTGTGTCAAGGGGACTCGCAGGTCAAAAGGGCCACTCATCTCTCCATAAGAATGTCGTAATTATTACTGCTGGGAGGAATCGGATGTGACCTCCGTGAGCAGCAGCGCCTGGTGACTGGAGTTAGCAGAGAAACAGAGGAGATAAAGGCGACTGAGCATGCTAGCAGGAGTTTCTGGAGAAAGAAGGTGGATTTATAGACAGAGATTCCACAGGCTTTAGAAAAAAAGCAGACAATGAAGTCATTAATAGCATGCTCCTTACTGCAGTGGTTCAAGTGCATCATGCTCTTTGTTAAGACCAAAGAAAAGATACTAATACTGTTCCTGCTGCACTCAGAATCAAAGGGGCAAAGAAATAAAGACCATTTTATTCACATTTTATACCTTTACAGTATGATGCACAAAAGCAATCCACGTCAGAGAAACATGGATATACCATTAACGAGACTTAGGTTTAAAGTTGATTTTTGTGGCCACTTGAGGGCAATAAAAGCAGCTGTAATCAAAACACTACAAAGGGGCAAATATTATCGGTTATTTTGAGAATAAGGTGGAAATTTCAAGGTTAAAATTGTCATTGTATTTCAAGAAAAAAGTCAAAATGTGGAGATTACAGTTGTTGTTTCAAGACAAACTGCCACGGTTGCTAAATCCTCCGAGTTAGTGAAATCATACTTTAGAATTGGTTTTAGTAGCAAAGAAGGAATTGATTTCTCTTTTAGCACATACACACAGTGATGATCAGTATAAGCAAGTAAGTCGTTGAGAGTCACATGAACCAAGGTGTGAATAAAGCTATTGGTCATCACACAACACAAACAGCCAGCTCATTATAACAAGACTCATGATGAGCTCGTGCTCATGGTACATCTGGACCTAAAGGAGAAAGGACACTCTTTTAAGGATGTTAATGTTGACCAAGACGGCAGATGGTTTGAGAGAGGATTAAAGGAGGCTGTCTACGTGGACTGTGAAGGATGAGCCTTGAACAGAGATTGCGGCTTATGACACCAACTATTAGCCGCCTACAGTGCAGTCTAGAGATTTCTTCCCAAGCAATTCAACCCCCACAGTGCACCTTGACCCATGTGACCTTATGCCGGAGTAGGGCAGTGTATAACGGAGGTTTCACACCTTGTCTGACATCCTCGGAACTTGGATGCCGGAGTTCCTGCTAATTTGAGAGAAATGTCATTCCCGATTTGAGTGCATGCCAGTAGTAAATTCGTAAAAGTAAGGAATGCCAGGATTTGTTTAGCTTCATCACTGCTACACAACACTTGTAGTTTTGCGCTTAATGTTATCCAAATGGCTTATTCAGCCAGTTACACAATGGTGACTATACAGATTACATTCTTTACAGTTTCTACTACTGTTTACCTCAACTGTCACTTTCTTGGATTGTAAAGTCAAGATCGGTCGGGCACTCTGACTTTGTCTGGCTTAAGGGGGCATTCCAGTTCAAAATCCCGAGGACCAGAAAAATTCCAAGTTCTGACTTCAAATGGAATGCACCATTGGGGCCTGTGACATTAATGTCCTATGCCTTGATTAATACCTTGGCTCATGTAACCCTCAATGAGTCGTGTGATTACAGGGTGGGTCAATAACTCTAAGCCAATTGCAAAGACAGCCAATACGTGGGACTCTCCATTAGCTTCTAGAACTGAACAAGAAAGGTGAAATGTCTTTACAAACCAGAAAAGAAGTCCAGTTCCCTTCAAGTGCAACACTTCCGTGGATGCTGAGACTCTGGTTTGGTGTCTAACAAGTCAAGATAAACTTCTTGCTCTTCAGCCACTAAATGTTTACTGTTGCGTCACTAACAGCTACACTGGGTTCACTATCTGGTTTGTGAAATCAAAAATAGCCGGATCATGAATCTGGAAACAAAGTTGGCGAGATCCAAAAAACCATTAGCCGAGAATGCTAAAATACTTGCTGAAGATGCACAGAATTAATGGAAATTGCCTTAATTAGGGACAGTTCTCTTTCACTTTAAATCCCGATCTTTGCAGCTCTAATGTCATAGATTCTAGATTTGAACTACTAGTTAATGCTGCAATATTTCTTGGTAGAATTTTAAACATATTGCAGTTTTCACTTCTATGAAAACTTTATATTTTGCCAGTTCCTGAATATTGAAAATGTTTTGAACATTTTACATTGTAATTCAGTCTCCATGTGTACAAGAAGATTGGTTTGTTTGGATTGCGATTGACTTTCCAATAACAGGATGCAGGGAGTTTTGACAGATACTCTGAGTTCCTGTTTTCAGAGAAGGCTTTTAGACACCGGAGAGATGTTCCAATACGTCAAATTCACACCATCACAATTTAACTTGACAAGATAATAACTAGAAATTTAATAAGAAGACGAGCAAAAACAAACTTTCTTGACCCCAAATAAATGGACAGTACAGCAGTGTTGGCCTAAAAAGTTGTAAACAAATCAAGAGTCCTTCATATGCTGCTAAAATGCTCTGAACGGCAGTTAATGGAATAAGTATATATAACTGGTGGCTAATTATTGCAAACATAAGAAGATGGCTCCTTTAACATTAAGACTCACTAAAGTAGTTGACATTTAAAAAGAGAAAATTTGTGGATAACAGCAGTTTGTCATTTTTCCTCTGGACCTCTTGTACCTTCAAATGGCAGCCAAACATCTGCATGGCATCAGTGACACTGGCATGTGCTACTGACCCTAGCAGGTGTTCTGTGTGTAATGTTGTGCCCTGTATGTTTGCGTGAGTACATCTGTGTGTAGGTGGGAGTTTGTGTACAGTATCTGACGCACGCATGTGAGCGAGAGAAGCCGGGTGGCGGTGAAAGGAAGCACCTGTGTGTACTGAAAGGAGTTCTCTGAATAGCTTCATATTTGAACAGCCACTTATCCGACGATAAAGCTGTAAGTGATTCGTGGCAGCTTCCTGCCTGCGGTGGAGAGAGATGGGCGGAGGGAGAGAATCCGAGAAAGACAGAGAAAGAGAGAGAGAGATTAAATGAGCGCATCAGCTGTAATTAGGGCTACTTTACTCCATTTGGAAATGCATGCCTCAGTAGCAGAGAGAATTAGCACTGGATAGTCTGGGTGGGTCAAAGCAATACAACTTGAATGCATTAAAGGGGCAAAAAAAAATATGCTTGTGCCAGTTCCTCAGAATGAGTCTAATATCTGCAGAGATCGGTGTCATTGTTAGTCACTGGTGCCATTTTTGTGATTTAAGGTTCAGAACAGACATCGTGACTGTGGGAAACGTTAAGAATTTCTTAGCATAATGGACCACGTACACATGAAAATGAGATTAGATATGAAAGAATTTGTTATCAGTGGTGTTCAGATCCTTTTTAGACTACACTTCAATAAATCCACGCTGGTACCAAATTACATTCAATGATTATTTCAAGAAGAAAAGCATTTGTTGATTCCTTTTTTTGTATTCTTGATGACATCTGCCTTTTGTTCTTATCAAATTTCACTCACTTGGACAAAGCGAAATCTGATTTCTGTGGAATTTATACCCTGTCTAAATGGTTATGAGCCAAACCGTTTGCATCTAGTTCCAGTAAAGCAGTGCAGAGCCAGTGCAGGTGGGCCATCAAAGGCCAGACAAACATGAGTTTGCTAATCCGCTGATGCTAATCTTTATTTGACCAAAAATTCAACTTTGAATAAAAAAATATGCGGAGGATGCAAGAAAAACAGCTTGAAAACAGCTGTGATGACTTGATGTGTTAAGAGTGTTTTTTGGCACAAATTGCATGAGGCTGGTTTATCTCTCTTTAGGGGATCCTCTGATCTTGCCTGTATCCTGAATCCTCTGGTGCTTGGGGCAGTTGTGGGGGAGGAGGCGGGCGATTGTTAAATCAGTAAGATGGACAATTAAGAAAAGTAGTCCTTTTGAATGTGACGAGACATAATAGAAGAAGCCCTAAGTGCGTGCAGTGATTGGATGAATTAGGATTAAGTGGAGCCGATAGACCAGAGAGGAATGAATGATCAGTTCATAAAGTTCAGAAATGCAAGTTTCCTGTGATGAAACTTTAAATTGGGAGTTGGAAGAAGCACCATATGCTGCCAAGGGCAGACACTGATGATTTTTAAATTGAATTCATGGCTGTGGGCAAGCTGAAAGTCCAGCGGTCACCTTGTTTTTCATCCAAAATGTAACCGCATGATTCTTATCAAGGAAATGTACCAGTGCCTCTATGCATCCACAAACATGTATCACAAATACACAGATATACCTACATGCATTTAATTTATTCCAAAGATACTGAGCTACTGAAACAATAACCTTGGGATCACAATTCACCCAAAAACTAGAGTTACTAGACAACTAGAGTTGCAGTTGTTTGGTGGGAGAACAATTTTTCTAATTATATCAATCAAAATGTGAAACATGGAGAGTTATTGAATAATTTTTTATGGTATTCACTTTTAATCATCATATTGTTGTTCCGTTGCAATTAAATTTGAGGGCAGCTATGTGGAAGAGAGAACAAATTAGTGATTAAGGTTTGTATAGATGAGTTACAAAAGCTACTTCTAACTGCTTCACATCCTCTCTCTTAGCGCTTGAATAAGACCCGTAATTTGCTGTGTCCAAAGGTGACCATTCAAATGCCCGTGACATTTAGGAAATTGTCCTTTTTGTTCACCCATCTCCTTTTATTTCACCGCCTTTTTCTTCTAAATGCCATTTCGCCCTTCTTCTTCCTCTTTCACACTGTTGATCTCTGTTCCTCACTTTTCCTTTCTTGTTCAATCTCGGTTGAACTGACGGGTTCCTGGGCTGAAAGATTTTCACTCTTAGTTTTCCTCTTCATATTCCCTGTCCATTTCTTTTGAAATGTTGAAGTGGGTGACTTCCATCAACCTGTGCAAAACCAGAGGTAATGAAAGTTTCTTTTGAAAGCGGAGGACACAATGTTTGTTTTAGACTGGGCTTGGAGGGAGTTGACCTTTTGAATGGTTTTGATAGCATTGTGCGGCTGTTTTAAGCTGCTTTCTTTTCATTTTATTTTATTTTATTATAATTTTCATTATATTCACGTTTATCTGTCCTCAATCAATGGCTAGCATTGATCCTGACTTTTCTGTTTCATTTCATTTTTAATATTGTGTATGAACACAGTGAGAAACTGTGTAGGGCTTGCATATGATTTGAAAACCTACATGTACGAGTTTTGAGTCTGGATTCTGACTGGCCACTTGGAGCCAGTTCTCAGCTCCACTGCTATTTTGCCCCCTCCCGAGATAAACACATTGTCTCCTTTGGCGTCAGTGCCGCGGTGCAGCGGGTCATGGAAATATTGAAATAGGTTTCTCGCTCCTAAGCACTTACATATGGACGCTTGTAAAGGCCCCTTGGCATCACATTTAAACCCAATGGGTAAGCATAAATTTTCAGCATGCAGGGTTACTGTTTTCAGGGGGTATAATTTAGTCCCAGCCACAATACTTTCATAAACCAAAGCCTGTTTTTGATTCTTAAATATACCTGGCAAGTGAAGGCTAAAGTGAAAATGCAACAAAACAAAATGTAAAAAAAACTGAAATCCAAATTGGACATGAATCACAGTCTCCTGAATCACAAAATTGTTAGTTACTCCATCACCACCTTGCCAACCTCATATTGTGAGAAAACAGCAGCATACTATGCCCTGACCTGAGAACATGTTGACACTGGCTCCAGTGCTAATGTAGGAACAACAGTCTTTAGGTAATTGAGTTTGCATTGTTTCATTACATTAAGATTAAACATGTGAGGAACATTTAAAATTGGTGCCCTCTCCAGATCTAAGAGTAAGTGGTAAACCTTTGGCTCCGCCTTCAACTCAGGCACTTATATTTGTTGTATTATTTATTTATAAATCTCAAATCCAAATGTCAGTCAAACTTAAAAGGCTTTATCTGGGCCTCCTTTTTCAAGCTTGAAGGCTCAAGGTTGACGTCTGACTCTGTTAAACCAAATCAACCAGCTCTCCCAGCTCACAGCTGTACATGTAAGACCAATGCCAGCAAAACTAAACAAGGAGTTAACTTAGTGGATTTTGAATAGAAGCCTCCCCCATTACTCGTAAAGTTTCAGTAAAATTCAGTAGAGGAAATTGTTAGATTTGTATTGTTGATTGTCATTTATGCTTAGAAATATCTACTCATATATGCTTAGAGTTGTATAATCAATGTCATGTAGTTAGAGGTTTGATCCTTAATAGTCTGCAAAGGCATTGTGTGCATTCCAGAGTGTTCTGGCATTCACACCCACATCCTGGGAGCATGGGAGAGGTTATAGCTGCTCTTACTGATATATGGTATAGCAAACACACGTATATCTGTTTTAGTCTAAGTGCCTTTTGTTTAGATGAACTGCTGGACTTCCAGACCAGCAGGTTTAGGGAAGTCTTTATGGGGTCACACTCTGACCCCCCACACACACACACATACTTACACAACGCACAGGCAAGGTACTCTTTGTGTGTATGTAGACGTCATATGTTAATGAACCTATGCATGTTCATGTAACCTCAATAAAAGAGCAGTGTTACGGGGGAGCGGACGAGAGCAACTGAGGTCAAGCGAAGGAACGGCGTTTGTCCAGTTCTCTCCCGTGCACGAGTAACATAAAGAACTTTGCCTACTCGTGTCTTGCTTTACTGTGTAATTAAATTGTCTTCAACGTTCCAGCGAATAGGTTTAAGCTACAAACCTATCAGAAATATTTATCCTTTCCTGCAGAATATGACGTGCAGACATTACAAATCTTCAATTTCTTTTGGTCTTTCAGTGTCTGGGTGGTTCTTGCTGTACCTTTGGGGCTCAGTGACATCTACAGAGGGCCTTAATCTGGACCCGGACTCTCAGTTAAGCTGCAGTGATTTCACAGCTGCCTGCATTTTTCCTGTTTAGGGCATTTTTAATCATAAAACAACTCATTATACTGCATACACATTATATAAACTTACCCGAATGTTTATTCTCTGCACTGTTAAAAAAAACATCTTAAAAAACCGGTAATATTCCGGCAGCTGGGGCACCAAAATACTACCGTAAAATAACAGAAAATAACTTCCTCATAAAAATACGGTTATTTCCAGTAATGACAATACAGTTTTTTGCGCTAATTTTACATGGGATCTTGCCTTTTCAAGTGATTTTAAACATTAAATTAGGAACATGTTAATGTGATTAAACAATGAAATTATCTATAAATAGGGAAAAAAAACAAATCCTAAAAAAACAGTAATATTCCGGCAGCTGGGGCGCCAAAATACTACTGTAAAATAAGAGAAAATAACTTTCTCATAAAAATACGGTTATTTTCAGTAATGAAAATAGAGTTCGTTGCGCTAATTTTACATGGGATTCTGCCTTTTCAAGTGCTTTTAGACATTAAATTAGGAACATTTTAACGTGATCAAACAATGAAATTACCTATAAACAAGGTCAATGAATGTGGCAATATGAATCATAATACGTAAATGTACAGAAATATACAGTTAACAGTTGGTTTAAATAATAATGGATTGCATGCCCTGGGACAGAGGCGAGGCTGCCATATCGCACCATCCCCTCTGGCCATCACCAGTAGGCGGTAGGTGAAGAGTCTTGACCAAGGACACAACGACCGAGAGTGTCCGAGCCGGGGCTCGAACCGGCAAGGCTGATCACAAGGCGAACTGCCACCTCTTGAGCCACGATCGCCCTAACTAGCAATGATAATAATACTTATGTGATGTAACACAAGCTTATCGGAATCATGTTAGATATTTTTTCATAGTATTACATTTGAATTTAACAGATCATTCTCTCACATAACAGACAAATATTTGTGAAATTATGATACATTTCTGGATGTATTTTTACAATCTAAATATGCATATGTACAAAAAAATATATTTAAAAAACAAGTAAATTGTGTTTTACTATATTTACAGTGATGTTATGTTATTTTACCTTTGACATGTAAAATCACAGTCTACTTATGTAAATTTATTGATATTCTAGAAAGACAGTACAAAACTGTAAAATATACAGTAAGATACTTTGACATTACTATTTTTTGGAACATTGTGTCTCAGGGAAATTGTTTGGCCAAAACTATTATCTTACTTCCAGCCAGTTTACGTTCGCAAGGAGATAAGCATAGATGTGTTTCAGGTTTACAATTTCCAGCCCCTAGCTGCGATAGTGAATGGCCTCTGAAGTGCCGGGCTGTGTGTTTAGGACACTAGGTTGAGCTACACAACAGATATTCTCCATAGAGGATGGCCTGCACAGCTCAGCATGAATGTACTTCCCTTTCTTCTCGTTAGGGTCGAACCATAAGACTGCTGAGCCGCAAATCTGCGACGGCCACATCACCTTACCCAGTAATCGATCCCCCCACAGCTACACAATGCAAGAGACGCACACAGAACGCACAAAACCAGTGAACCAAAGCTTATGTACAGAGAAGCTGTGCCTGAGTCCAGGCAGGGTGTTAGCTGGTAATCATTAACACATACTCCCTGTTTGCTTTGCCTCTGTCCCTCCTATATGTCTGTTAGCTCGTGTGTGTGTGTGTGTGTGTGTGTGTGTGTGTGTATGTGTGTGTGTGTGTGTGTGTGTGTGGGCTGCTGTCAGCAGTGCCATGTGCCTCATTGTGCTTTATCAGCCTGTGCATTCACACACTGGGTCTCTCCATAGACATATGCAGACACACACAAACACACACTTGCACACACATGTAACATCTGTTCAAGCCTGCAGAAACATACTGTATCTCACAGAGTTACAGTTTGCTGCAGACTTCCTTTGCTCTCCCAGCTCTTTGAGCTCATGTAGCAGATCTGTTGTAGAGAAGAAAATGGATACCGTTCACGTGTGTTATTATTAATCTGTAGACAAAACAAGGAAACACTAAAGGGACTCAAGGATTTCATTGAGTGAGGATGAATGGATGACACATGACCCGTTAAGGAGAGGAGCGCCTGGCTGATTATGGATGGAAGTGCAAATGAACATAACGGGGGGGGGGCATGGAACTCTTAGTCACTGATTCCACACGTGAACACATGAAAAAGGAGGTTTTTGTGTCTGGGTTGTAATGTTACATTTACAGTAATGCAGTCTCACAAGCCAGTGTACTCCTAGTTCCAGTCCAAAGCACCAGGGGGAGGGTTGCATCAGGAAGGAAATCCAGCAAAAGCATGGATATCATTAGTAAGATTTCCATACCAGATTGGTCAGAGCCCAGGTTTACAACAACCACCTCCGGTGCTGTAAGGCAACAGAGTGCTGGTGGAAAGTGTGCTAGTCTGAAGACACAGGAAGAGGAGAGGAGGAGGGACAGTAAGAGAGAAGGGAGGGATATACTGGGCTAAAGATGTTTAATGCTGCTGGGCAGAAAGAAAAGAGCCAAAGAGAAGGTTAATGGATATAGTGAAGGGGGACATGCAGAGGGCTGGTGTGACAGAAGAGGATGTATGGCATATGATGAAATGGAGGGATCACTTAGGTTGAGATGGCTGCTCCATTTATGGGCCACTTTTGTGTAGAAGCAAAAGAAAAAGATGACAAAACTGCAGACATCATGCCATAACAGCGCAAATCACTGGATGTGGCAAAGTAACATGACTGAAAAAATATGTTATAACTAAAATTAAGGGTAGTCAAATTGCCTGCCGTGCAAGCTGGTTTGCACCCCACTCTTTTCAGTACTTGCTCTGTTTTGTGTATGGGGTATGGTTGCTGCTATGTCAGCTTTCTACTGTTAATATGCACATGGAAGAATGGGGCACCCCAGAACAGAGCCATACTGCCAAATACTGAGTAAGGATTTAGGATTTTTTCAGGGGCACGCATTTCTCAATTCAATGAAATGTACTGGCACTGTTTGTCTGATATAACATGTCCCAGGATCACTTCAACTAACATTATCCACCATAATACTGACACTTTTGACAGAGAGGCAGGGCAGTGGATGTAGCATAGCTTGCACATGTGTAATTTCGACGAGCTACTTAGTAAACAATGAATTATTAATGACCATAAAAGTGGGAATGGATAAAGCATTTAACACGTAGCACATATTAATCAGAAATGTTCTTAGATATTTGAGTCAGTGAAGGGCTCGTTTCTATCTTATTTTGCCCTCAAACTAAAGCTGGAAGTGAGCCTAGGTTCTCGTGTATTTCAAAGTATCAGTTCAGCTGCCGTCGGCCTCAATGTGTCCACTGAAGCGAGGTCACGACTGCTGAGAAGATTGCTGTTGCTGGATCTCTTTTGCCTTTGCATCTGCTGCCCTCTCCCTGGAAGAGCCATGTGCCACATCTGGTCCGGCTGAGTGTCGAGGGGACACGAGGCAGCTCCTCGCGGCAGAGCATTTGCATACACTTACTCTGGGAATGCCCTTGACTAGCTGTCTGCAGAATGGGACGTGAGCGGCATTGGATACACTAGTGAGACCTGAAGAGAGACAGGGATAGATGGAGTGAGACAGCAAGATGGGGAACGAGTGTGGAGAGGGGGGGGGAATTAAGGGATGGCTCTCAGTGGGGATTCTAAATCGTATACAGTATGAATGCCTCATTAGCATTATTCATTAATCCCACCATCTGATGTTATTAGCCTTTCATGAGTGGCTTTGTCTTATTCTGAGAGAAAATATCTTTTGAAATGCTCCATCAAACAAGAATAAGTTTGTAGATGGCATGTGGAAATGCACATCTAATAGTACCACCGACTGATATTTGTTTTCACGGAGCAGAGCGTGTGAGTGGGTGGGGGGAAATGTCACAAAAAAAAAAAATAGTGAGAATAAGGGGATGTGTGCATTTTGTCTGACAGAGGAAGAGCAAGTGAGGAGACCGATGGAAAAAGAGAGAAGCTGGGGGAGGGGCTGGAGTAGGTGGGCGGGAAGAGAGGAGGCTAGTGTCAGGGACAGAGAGAGAGAGGGAGGGAGAGGGAGAGGGAGGAAGGAACAGTGAGCTGCTCGCCTGCTGGAGCTGTCAACTGGGTGTTCAAGTGTATGATCGTGAGTGCTTCTTGAGCCGTCGTGTGTGAAAGAAAAAAGGGGGACATTGCTTTTTAGCCACTTATTTGGGGTTTCCTTTTTTTTTTTCCCTTCTTTTCAAAGTGTCACATCGAGCTCGTGCTGCAAACTTGAACCCCTTCCTGGGATTGTGAAGAGGACCCAGGGTAGACAGCGTGCTGCCAGGTAAGAGATGTCTTTTATTTTGTTTCCTCCCCTCACAAAAAGGTAACAGTGGAGAATCGCAGCGTGGAGATGGAGACGGCATGTTTTTACAGTCAAAAAGGCACGGGAGCTCCGCTTTGCTCCGCTGCTTTAAAAAATACCGCATGCCCGCTTGAAATCGAGAGAACACGCTGCCTGTGATGTGTGCGTGTGCGTGTGTGTGAGCCTCAGCGTGTCAGCAAACATGGCTCTGAGGACTTCGTACTGTAATAGTGATTGGAAGTGTCAGGTCGTATAGAGGAAGAGAAGGAGGAAGAGGAGTAAGAGTAGGAGGTGCCGTTTCTTTTTGACAAGAGCTTATCCAGGCTGACAGATGTCGGAGGACGTCAGATTTACACTGACAGGATTTACTAAAAAGGGAAACAAAACAAAAAAACATATTTCCAAGATTAGATTAATATTGGACAAAGTGCTTGTGGTTCTAATAGTGGGTCGGTAAATACTTTCTACACGTGGAATCAGTTTTTCTTTTGGTACTGCTCAAAATGTTAGTTCGGCGTGCTTCAACATTTTTAAGTTGTGACGGTGGTGGGGTGGAGTGGGGTGGGGTGAGGGGGAATAAGCAGACTCCCACAGAGGGTTAGGCCGAGCTCCGGATCAACGGCTGTCTCAGGGTGGCAGCGGTACAGTCAGAGGAAACCATTATTGCCCTACAGCCAAGAGAACAAACATGCTGCTCTTAGCAGTTGTATCCAGTATGTATTTAGTATTGTGGCTTCCTGACCCAGGGCTGGCTTTCTATGTCGTTTAATGAGAAGTTGTGCTGTAATCGAATCAACGTGCTGCCTACCCTGCCGTTTGTCATTTCCCCTTTGTCGTGCCTTATCTCTTCCTCTCTCTCTCTCGCTCTCTCTGGCCTCATTATCCCGGATTCAAGTGAAATGAACTAGTCGATCTCTCTTCCTTCGAATTCTTCCCTCCACCCATCCATCCACACGAGCTGGGGTACAGTAGACTTTTAAGCAAAGACGGAAACGGGAGCTAGAGGCTGAACAAAGCTTTCCCGTTCCCAGTCGCATTTGCACTTAGTTTCCTCTCTCATTTAGAAACATGAAAGAGGTGAAAGTTGGCAGATTGTGGGGGTTCGAATAGTGCACGTCTGTCAGTCTTGGGCTAGAACAAGGCGGCACAAAGCTCCAGTCTTTTCAGGCTCAAAACCAATACATTTGGGTTTTACTCCATTTTCCCATCACCTTCCAAATCCTTTATTCTCCTACAAGGTCCAATAAATTCTTTTCACATCCACAGCGCCTTTGTGGCTCATTGGAAAATGGATTTGTACGTCCAGTAGAGGACATGAAAAACCTGCTCATCTCTCATATTCATTCCATTGTTATCATTTGATTTATGTGTAAGATCATGAGTAATTTATGGGAGCTATTTAATAAGATTAATTCACTTTGAGAATAATTTAATCCTTTTTTTTTTTTTGAAAATATTACACCCGCTGGCATTGTCATGTGATTTCACAACTGTGTGTGTTGCACGTAGGTGCCTGTGTTGTGTGATACATATCTGGCTGTGAGAGCTCCCTTCGCATCAATAGTTAATGAGCGTCTCAGGCGCTCGTTCACATGGCCTATTCACTGTGTTTTTGTTTATTTAAACGGCCGTTTAGCCTTGAATGTCAGGCCCCGTGCTATAGTATTGCAAAGCTTCAACACAGCTCAGCCTGAGTTGTGGAAGTAAGCAATATGCTGACCTTCACACAACCTTGCCATGTTACAGTGGGTGCTTCGTGAGTTATTGAGGGCTGGTAATATCTGAGAGTAATGAACTCTCTCATAAATCTCATAAAAGAGAGAGCAAGAGTCATAAACTATGGTAAGGAAGAGGGAAATTCTTTACTTTTTACATTAAATTAATTGAAATTTAGGGAAAAAAAATCCCAACCTATCTGTAAATCACATGTATCTCCTGTACGTTTGTGTGTGTTGGAGTCCTGAGCGGATCGCTCCATCCACGGACGTTACCACTTTTGCTGCCCAGAGCGTCAGACAGCTCCTTTCGGTCCACTGGATGCGGTCTGCTCTCTCCGTGACTCATTGCCTCGTCCTCTCTGATTGGCTGGCTTTTCTACTCCAGGGAAAGACAGGATGGAGTGGGGTTGGCCTCTCGTGACCAGGGATCAGCCGTTCTTTTCACACAACATCCCACTGGAATTGCATCCTCAATGTGTCGGCCTGAATTTTAAAACACAGGCAGGATATAAAAAACCCCCAAACAAAACAGAAAAAGCTTTTGATCACTGAAAAAGTGCAACTGCTGTCTTTCTTTTGTGTCACACATTCAGCTGGTTTCTTAGGATATTCTACTGAGACAGGCAATGTTCGACCTAGCTCTAGCCAGAATCATTTTTTCTGTCTATCTAAGGGATGTATTCAGACCTCCAGCTCCCCATCTCTTTGTAGATGACGCTGTCACATGTGACAGCTCTGAAGCAAACAGGGCGTGGAGCTCCCTGCCTGCTGAGACTCTGGCTTGTTTGCCACTTACAGACAGTCCCAGCTGAGACAAAGTCCAAGCTGCTCCATCCGTTCATCCAGCCGGCAAAATTCTTATTTTTTTCTCTCTGTGGGAGCCTGTGCCTCTGCGCTCAGGCCGTGCGGTGCTGATTCAGAACCATGGACAGTGGTCCTGTGCGCAGGGTGAAATTTCAGCACCACCTCCTGTGGACAGATCCAATAGTCAGAGAAAAATGGAGCTTTCAGAGTGATGGCCAAAAATGAGATGTACTGCAAGCTGACAGTGTGAGAGCAGGGAAATTATGCGGGACGTTGCCTTGTTTGTAAAGATTATTCATGTGGTGATTAGATAATATACTGCGAGGAATGACAGATTCTGTGTTTTGGTTGCAGAGGGAACAGTCTGCGAGGCGCAGACACAGCAGTGTTTGAGTATTTACTAGACTTAATTTGTGTTTACGAACTAGCAGCGACTGTCGCTGGAGTCCGTCAACATCAGTGCTCAGCACTTAACCAGGTAGTTTGGCTGAATGATTACAACTCCTGCCACACTGGCAAAGCTTACAAATGGGGTGCTGGATTCTTTGCCACACTGACTATAAATCACAGAAGTATCAAGTCGCTGTTTGCTTGGAGTCGAGGATACTTTGCTTTTTCCTATAGCTTCAATGTCTTCAGGATCTTTTAGTGTAAATGGCAGACTACTGATTGGTCAGGCTCTAGACACACCTTTTAACTTTAACTCTTCTATTGCTTTCACCTAGAAAAGTAGGGTTCAAATCCAGTGCGAATCTAAAAGTTACTACACTGGCTTTGAGGAGCTGCAGGTGATGGACTGTTTATCCTCATGAAAGCATGGCAGTTATACAATATACACATTATTTATTATGGCATTCACTATATTTAACACGTATTTACAGATTCATTAAATATTAACCATTGATATTTTATATCCTTGCGCTCCCTAATCACTCTTTTAAAGAGAAAGAAGTTGTCTTAAAATAGAAATTTGTGCTAAAGTGGGAAAAAATCGTGCTAAATTTGACAGAAAGCTACATTTGAATCAGCCGATGTACCTGGATTATGTTGCTGATTTCTCTGCTGGATCTCCTTTAAATGATTACAATGATCTTCCTGGCTAACACATAGTGTAAAATACACAGGAAAAATACTCTCTCCCACTGCAAAATGCTTCATTTCACTTTATAAGACACTGTGATTTGATTAATCTGCTTTGGCTGTAATAAAAGCTATGTATGAGTCAGTCAGGGCTTCATCGATCCGTTTTATTGATTTTTAATGCATGGTTTTACACACCTGCATGCAAAGCACTTTAAAAACACAGCTTCTCGAGTTAGATTTATTGTGTAATCTAAAGTTAATTACATTCACTGATAATAATATTTTGAATATAACCAGCGCTGCATATTCTGCCGCTGCAAAATGCAAATCACACAGTTTCGTGAATTAATTAAACGCGTTTTACATCTTCTGTGTGATAACAGTGAACACAGCGAGAGGGTGTGAAATCAGACATGAAAATGAGTTATTTCTGTTAGATGGGATCTTAGTGCACTCAATCGTCTGATCCACAGAGGCCGGTGGACTTAGCCTATCAGAGGGCGTGCATTTTGCTCCCACATGTGCTCACGCCCACACCGATACACGTACCCTGGCTCAGCATGACATTGATTATGTGCACTGCTGCATGTCCTCCAAGAACAGACGATAGCCAGCACCCATCACCAACACCCCCCCTGAGAGAAACAATAAAAGCCTCCCAGTCTTTGACCTAAGGCTGTTTTTATCACCAGTGGACAGCAAAGCACCCGCCACTCCTCTCCCTCCCTGTCTCCTGAGCCATCATTCTCATGTTCACTAATTGGGAAAGCTAATAATAAACCCAGGTATTTTTTAATTAGCATAAATGAGTATGTTCTTTCTACGGGTATATTTTTCACATTTACAATTACATTCAGTTCCCTCCCTTTTGCCCTATCTTGCTCCTGTCTCCTGATCTATCAATGACATAAAGCTAAGCACATAAACTAATCATCAAAATGAAGCGAAATGTGGAGCAAATTTTTTTTTTTTTTTTATCTTGTTTTCATAATGAACAGCCAAAATCGTGACTTGAAAATCAAGCATGGTATCATTTCACTTGATATCCCTCTGTACCTTCTATTAGCAAAGTGGCAAACAGGGCATTCTGTTTAAGCTGCTACCTATTTGCTACATCCTGCAAGCCACTTGGGAACCCACTTCCTCCTTTTCATGCTGTTTTTAATGCATCTTACATTTGTTTCCATTCTCCCCCCTTCTCTTCTGCTGCTCTCCCGTTAATCTCACTGTTAACCTGGAAACAGTGGTGTCGAGCAACAGAAACACCAATGACAGGAAGTGGGCCATATAAATACAGAGCTGATGTGAACTGGGGTTAAAGTGAAGAAAGGGAAAAAGGAAGGAGGGTTGTGATGGGAAAGGAGCGAAGATATATTTTCCATCTCAGTACACGGCAGCAGCTGTCGTCCTTGTCACTGCACTATGTAAATCAGCATGCTGTCTGCTACGAGCTGAGTGGAAAAAAGGAGCCGCTTTTTATCACTAGATCTCTGACTCCACAGAAGGCTCCATATTCGCTACAGACCTGCATTTACAGAGAGGAAAGGGCCAAGCCTGACAGCACAAAGAAAGTGCAGTTTTCTTTTTCTTTTTTTCAGCGCTCAGAGTACAGGTTAGTGAAAGGTAAAGGGAGAGTAGCACCTCGAACATATTTAAGTGTTGCATAGCAACAATGCACTGGTTTTCAGTAGTTAAAGCACTAAGCATGAGCTTGTTTTGTGTTTGACAGAATGTGAAATGAAGGAAAACATTTTTTTTCTTCACTGTGTTAATCATCACTATCTTTGTGTCATAGTCGGGGAGCTTTTTAAGCAACGTTGTGCCGAGCGTGTACAGCCACGAGTTCTATGACCAGCCCTCACACGGGAAAAATACATGTCTGTATTTTCACTGTTACTTTTAGTGAATAGAAGAAAACGGAATGTTTTTACATGTAACATGTACATGTAATGTGGTTTTATATGAACTCGAATCAGTGATGGAAACTTTTAAAAGCCTGAATAAATGGATTAGAAATAGGGCATAGACATCTGAGTAAATCTTACGTCTGTGGTCAGATGTGAAGGATTTATAGATTATTTTGAATTATAAATAAACAGCCCAAGCCCAAAGGATGAATGTGTACATAGAAAGTCTTTGTAAATACTGTCTTTTGCACATTTATGAAATTTTGGGCCGCCGCTGATACTGATGCATGAAATATTAATTTGACCGAAAGGCAGTGTTGATACAGATCTTTTTTTTTCTGTCTGTGTTGTTTTTTTGTGTTTAGTTAACCTCCTTTCATGGCAAGGAAACAAAGACAACTGTTGTACATAAACAGTGTTGGGAAGGTTACTTTTAAAATGTATTCCACTACAGATTACAGAGTCATGGCCCAAAATGTAGTTTGTTATGTATTCTGTTAAGTTACTCAATGTGAGTAACATATTCTGAATACTTTGGATTACTTAATATATTGCCATGCTTTTTACAACTGCATGAATGTACTATTGCTGTGTGATTTATTACTATTACTGAAGGCTACTCGCCACCGAGCTGATGTTGTTAGCTGGCATTAGCTGAGGTTAGTTCATAGACTGCTTTCAGAACTGCACATGATTATTTGCAGCTAGCAGGTTGTTAATGCTGTCCATCAAGTCTAACAGTCTGCAGTCTATGAACTAACCTCAGCTAACAATGTTAGGTCGGTGAGTAGCCTAAAGTAATAGTAATAAATCACACAGCAATACTACATCGAAGATACTGAAGTGGCACACAATCCTGGTAGCTACCACAACTAAAACAAGGTAGTTGCAGTGGGCTAACGTTAGCTTTTAAAAAAGAATTTACTTCCAGATGTTTCTTTAGGTTGGAGGCGGAGTCTTTTGACGCTGAGAGCAGCTTGGTTGCTGGCAAACAGAGTTTGCATTGAAGGTCAGATTTTGCGCATATAAAGTGGTGTCAGAATGTCCAAGTAAGAAATGCATTTCTGCCTGTGCAATGCTGGCTTTGTTGGTCCATTGTGTAACTGACACCACCAACATTAACAGGACACTTACATTACAGCCTCTTATTGCGTGTTTTGTTTGGGTTTCTGGCAATTTCAATTTCATCCCCTGTCACCAACACTGTACATAAATAACTGAACAGCTTTAAAGTCTTTCAGCTCCTCATCAGCCTTACTTTGAAAGGATTATCAAGCACAGTAGCTAACATCGACTGATATCAGTCAAAAAAAGGAGATGTTAGTCGCTGAATCAGCGTATCCCGATCCCAAGTCTCTGTGTTTAACATATATGTATTTTAGTCAAAGCAACATATAGCATGTCTGACTCTGTAATGTGATTAAGAAATAATTTTTGTATAAAAACGGTACAATTTATTATTAAGTTATATTAAATTCTGCATGCAGTTGATTCTGTGACATATTTGTATTGCATCTACTTTTATGCATTGTGTTCATGTTTATTCTTGCACTGCTTTTAACTTTAGCTTTATTTATTTTACTGTCTTAAATGGCTGGACTGGTCTTATTTCTCTATTTATTTTGGCTGTATATCGCTTTGTTACTCTTTAAGAAGTATTACACTGTGCACTGCAGACCGTGTCTGCCCTATCATGTCTGTAAAAATGAGTTTCCGTCTTGGTGAATATGAAGAAAGGGAAGAAGAGTTTGCTTATGTTGATTAGTTTTGATCCAAGTCTTAACCTGCAAGCCAGTGAAAATACAATGACAAAACCGAGCCTGTATATAAGTGGTTAAAAAAAAATTGGATTTCTATTTGAGCCTCTCTTCTGAGGTCAGTAGTGTCACCTTCTCTCTTTGACTTTCCAGTCAATCCTGTTTTTCAGAAATTAGTGGATCTATCATGTTAAAAGGCTGCCACAGAAAGAGAAAAGCCAGGAGGAGGTTATCTGCACATCTGGCATTTCCTCTCGACTCTGTCCTTTAATGCATCGGGGCTGAAGGAGAGCAGGCTGTAGTAAATGGAGGGTCATCATTGATCTTAGATAGCCGCCTGGAAATATACTATCAGCTGGCCCATCGAGGAGGCCCACTATGGAGGAAACAGATCCCATTACAGATGTGTCTTGCAGTGCTTGCAGTTGCAGCGCACTGGCATGAATACACACCGCTGCAAATGAACACTGTATTCATGCGCACAATTTTGATTCATGCGCTCATGATTGCGAGGCCGAGGGAGGGAAAAAAGCAGCTTGCAGATACATTTCAAAGCTTTCAGAGTTTTTTTTTTCCTCCTCTCCTTTTCTGTGGCAGGGAGAAGTACAGAAGTGGGTCACGCAGGAGGCTCCTGTGCGAGTATAAATTCAGATTTTGTTGCATTCGTTTGATGAGGACTGGCAGAAAAGGCAGCTAAATGCAATCAGTGGCTTTGCACTTCCTCTGAAGAGCTACCGCACCCTCCACCATCACACACGCACGCAGTGCACATCGTTATGAATTTCTGGGATCAGAGAAACACAAGTGAAATGTTTAACTTAGACGAGAATACTTTCACACATATCACCTGCTCTCAGATGAGTTGAGAAGGTAGAGGTGACATGGCAATGTGTGATCGCCGTCATTAACTACAGCACAATGAGCCTATGCATTATTCATCTGTCATCACTTTCACCTACTGCCAAAAGTCGTGACTGAATTTTTGGGAGGAACATGTGCTTGTAAACATCTTAAGCCAAATCAACAAAACCCACCACTCCACACTAAAGTCTGTTACCTGAAACCACCTGGGACTGAATAGCAGCGACATATCACGTCAAACAGATTTTTTTTTTTATCATCACTGAAACACACATTTAAAAAGTATCCTAATGATTGTGTAACTCGAGCCTATCTCTCTCCAACAAACGCAGACATCCCTCTCCTTCTCTCTCTGTGCCATAACTGTCAGTATAAATAACCACTCTGGCTCTTGATATGATCAACCCCCAGGAGGAGAAAAAAAATTACCCAGAATGCACAGTGAGAGCATAGTTCATGCAGAGAATGAGCTGTTGGATTATGGTGGCCTTAGTGTGACATTCACTCAATACTCCTGGCTAATTTACTGTCCCATCAATAGTCACGGCATAGTCAGAGTTCACCCTCAGGACCAAGATGTCTTTAGGGAGTGAGTGCAGGGGCTAAGATAGCGTGTTTTACTTGGGTAAAGCATATTAAGAATTTAGTAACTGTCTGTCGCCACAAACTGGTGTTTTGCATTTTCAGGTATTTTGCATTTTGTTGCATCATTCCACAGCGTGCGATTTAAAGTCTTTGTGTGGGTTATTGTATATATTTGGAGACATGGATCTTGACCATTCAGTCATGTTATTTAAAGTCACTGGGATTTCATTTGGTGCTAAAAAAAATATGTTTAATTCTTTCTTTTTATAATTCGATGCAGTGGTGCACCGTTTCCATTTCAGTTTACTTACATGCATTGAATATCTGTAATATCAAAGGCTGACATGGGGCAGTCAGTAGCATGTATCAGTGTCCCTGGGTGATGTTTATCTGTGCTTTCACCATAGTTCTGCTGGCTAATGTGCAGCAGGAGTAGTGGGGTATAGATGCTAAAAATGGAGATATTAACACATGCATTACTTATAAAATATTTGCATTTGTATTAAAGAAAAAAATTATTCCCACACTAAAAATCGTCCCAGCAAGGTTGAAGATTCTGGTTTGTGGTCATGCGGCAGAAATGGCTTCTTTTATCCTTGATATTTGGTCTCGTTTAAACCTTTTAGGGACTTTTCGGGGAAAAAAAGACAATTAGCTCTAAAACACCAACATCAACGTCAGTACAGGCTCAAATATATGTATATAATTCTACAGGCATACATGTCAGGGCCACAAGTTTAAACTTGAAGTGTTTTTCATGCGTGAATCAAATGCACGTATGTTTATATTGTACAGTTTCTCCGTATGTGTTTGACTAAAAACTGTTTCTCCTTCATTATCGAACAACCAGTGGTTTATTTAGTGGAATCCAAGGTATTTCTGGCAGGTGTTAATCCACATGTGAAAATAGTCCCCAGGTTGTCTTCTGACTTGGTAGTGCTTTAAGACTATTGTACCATCATGGTGAACATGAACATAGTCAGTGTTGCGTAACTGGTATGTAACCGGTTTAAATATTCATTTTCTTCTGTCACAGTAACACAGATTGTGATTGTGTTTAGTGTCCAAAGGTGTCAGTCCACTAAATGGAAATTGCTACAAGGTACTCAGTACTTCAAATTTATTTTGAAAATGTGATACACGCAAAAAGTAATATAACAGAGACACTAGCAAGTTAAAAAAAAAAGTGGAGGTCAGTGTTTACAATGGCTCTGTAATTGGAGACCAAATGCGATGTCAGTCACATTATTCTTAATACGTTTGCCCTGACTGGA
The DNA here is from genome assembly GCF_001858045.2 of Oreochromis niloticus. NCBI lineage: Eukaryota > Metazoa > Chordata > Actinopteri > Cichliformes > Cichlidae > Oreochromis > Oreochromis niloticus. The sequence continues at coordinate 16,197,624 of NC_031981.2, forward strand.
CTGGGGCTGGAAAACGCTGGAGATGAAGTTTTAAGAGCTTTTAGTGAGCTGAATTACGCCCTCTGGGCGCTTTTTTCCTGGATGCACCAGTCAGATCTGTGACAGTGTCTGACCTCGGGTTTTCTCTTGCACGCTCTCTTTGCCTTTTCCCCTTTAGTCCGTCAATCAATCCAGCCCCCATCACGCTCTAGTAAGCTTGACTGGCACTAACGAGGGACTCTAGCCTTGCGGTGCTGCGAGTGGTCCTGGCGAATTCATATGCATATATATATCCACACATTTCAGTTTTCCTTCATCTGTCCTCCCATGAAACGTTGCTCAGAATTGGAAGTAAACTGCTCAGCACTGAAGTGAAACACTACAGAGGATAGCAGCTCTGTGATTCTAAGAGAGGCCCGTCACTTCTTCTGGTCAAGGACCTTCCTTGTCAGGTCATCTGGCTTTTAAACTGTCTAGCTCCTCTTTGCTTTAAATGCTCACTACGCACCACTTTATTGATCCCCGCATTGATCCCATTTAACGGCGCTGTCTTCTTGTCCCCGAGCACCCAGAAAATATCCTATCATGTCTGTCTACACATTATTACACCCCTCGCACAGCATCTGAGCTGCATCCTCTTTTGTCTCGGCGTGATTAGTGGTGACAGCGCTCGGAGTCATGTCTTTTGTTGTGTGTTGCGGGTATATTGTGGCTTGTTGTTGTGTTTACCCGAGAGTGTGTCGGGAACTGTTTGTGACCCCAAAGCAGAGATGCGGGGGCGGGCGGCGGGGTTGAGAGTTCAGGGTCGACCCTGAGTTGCGGTCGCGCGCCACACGACACCACTCAGCGCCGCGCTGTAACGATGACCCGGACGTTCTCAGTCGCTGATCATGTTGTGATTTTTCTGTCTCATTGCTGATGGGTGGCTGTATGCATAATTGATTTTTTTTTTTTTGACCAAAGTCATAATTAAAACCTCTGATGGCGCAGTGTGGAAATCCAAACTAGATCATTTCCAGGCAAAGGCTGTTAATTTCAATTTATGAACCAGGAATGTCTTGAGAGGGTAATGAACAGGACTGCCATCTGCATTTATAAACTAGTGTAAATTAAAGCTATGACAGGCTCTAATTAAGTCTCAAGCCACACTGGATTATTATTACACTGTTTTGTCACAGAAATGCAGAAGGCAAGGACATGAAAAGAGGAAGACAAAGAGAGAGACGGAGAGAGAGGTGGGGGAGAAAAAGTTTTCACTGTTCAGGAGAGGTGGTAATAAGATAAGCTTTTTTTGCAGCATGAGCTCACAGATGGCTGTCCTCTCCTGACGTGGCCAAGCCACTCCAGCTTCATTTATCTCCTCCTCACAGCATTGTCTCCATCTTTTTGGATGCCTCTCCATCCACCTGCGCTCCCCCTCCTCCCCCCTCCCATTTATGATGTCCCTCACAAAAAAACAAAAAAAGAAAAAGATTTCAGCCTTCATCTGCCTCATCCGGCATAATGAAAATGTCAGACTTTCCAGGCCTTATCTACTTAACCAATGTCCACTGATTGAATTATGGCAGAATGCTTCTTTCTGCCTTTGCTGCTGATTCAATTTTGAGTCTCTCAGAGCTTTTGATGTTTGAAAAGTTTTTAAAAACTGACATTTGGACTAAATATGTCAGGCTCCAGCCATTATGGGTTACAATTAATAGCACACAAAAACTCCAAAGTCATGTGAGTAGTGGGACAAATTTATTTTACATGTTTGCTTATCTTTAGGTCACTGCTTTGCTTCATCTTTGCTCTCTCTCTCTCCTGGGAGGCTCGATCCATAACCACTACTTCTCTGTGGCTCCCCAAAGATTGGAGACAAAGACAGGCAAAAGAGAGGGACGGCTGAGATGGTTTGGGCATAGAAGAGTGGATATACTGGACAGAGGATGCTGAATTTGGAGCTTCTAGGGAGGGGGAAACAAGGGAGACCACAGAAAAGATTCAAGGATGTAATGAAGGAAGGCATCCAGAGGATTGGCATGGCAATGTAGGATGCTAAGTATGAGGGGTGATGGAGGCAGATGATCAGGAGTAGCTGAAAGAACAAAAAGTAGAGAAAGATTTGTATTAGTAGCTATTGTTTCTCCAGGTTTCTGGAACAACTGACACAACTGTTGAAACTCTTATCTGGCTTAAGAGAGTCTGATTGAGGGCGGGAGTAAAAAAAGAGTTACCCTTAGACAACCTTATTTTGATAGAAAAAGCTTGAGTTTGTTCAAAATCAAGCACCAGATCAGCAAGTTTCAATGTCTCAGCGTCTCATTTCAAATGGTTGTAATTGCACCGTCAAGTCTGTCAGGTGGATACCTGAAAATTAAGAGTATATAACCTGTATCAGCACTTTATCCTCAACACATTCAAAGCCAATTTAAAGTTTACACATGCTGCTCTGACATTTCATGCTTTGTTTAATTGAATGCATAAACCATGGCAATGTACGATGGCAGAGGAATGCCTCCAGAAAGTGCACATTGTACTCCTGCCACACATGGAGCCTATAAACACAAAAAAACGCTAAGCTACCGGAGAATGCGCTTATTATGAAAGACGGAATTTGTCACATCTTTTATTTTAAGGGAGCTGAATTTTCACACTAATTCCCAGTGTTCTCGGATGTGTAAGGGACGGCTTAACACCATGCGCCATCCTTGGTTTCCATGACGACCGTGATCCCTGTATGATAATCGGATTCCCACTATAGCTGTGAAAACACTCATTCCCGCCCGATCCAAGCAAATTATTACACGAAAACCGCGCCGAGGAATTCGACTGTTTGGAGATAAACACGCGGCGTGAAGAAACGCTTTGTACCTGAGCCAGCCTGCAGGGTCAGACCTCGGTGGATCTATTCATAACTACAGCAGCGGAGTAGATCACAAAAGCCACAGTATGGCGGAGGAATGATAGAGGACTTATTAGAAGCAGCGCCTGAACTACCCATTTTGTTTCTAACTCATGCACTTGTAAGAAGGACAGTGTTATCGACTCATCCGCCTTTCACTTTTCAAAGTGGAGGATGTGGAAGGAGATGAAGCACATTTGTTGTGTGCTTTGTGTGGACAGCATGTACTCAACCACATATCCCATCACTAAAACAAGATGAAGCAGGACGAGTACACCCGGAGGTGCAGCACGCACCATTTTAACATAAAGCTTTGTGTCTGGCACAGCACGATTCTTTTTTTGTGTAGGGACATTCCTGCTAGTGAGAGGAGACACACACACCAACACTTCCTGCACGATCACAGCAAACCTTGTTCACATATGGCGAAGGATCATTTTTCTTATTTATTATTTTGCTAACTCTTTTAGCAGTTTTAATATGTTTAGAAACTGTGGATGATATTTCACTGATGGATTTAACCATAAACAAGGACAAACAATACAATACAGAATAGATTTCATGGAAGAGTCAGTGTTTAAAATCAATAAATACTAGTTAAAATGCAACACGTTAAGAGCAAAAGGTGGATCTGCTGCCTGGATGCTCTCATATCAGCAAACTGTCAGTAATGAAGGAGCCACACTGTAAAGCACACCCTGATTTATTGTCTGTTCTACTTTTATTCTACTTAAACCTAGCAAAGTGCATAGTGGGTTTATACATTTTGTTTTGCTGACAGGTTCTTGTAGGTGGTAACCTTTTTGAAGTTAGATATCTGTGATAAAATCCAGTCATACTGAAAAAGAGTTTGTAAATCAGGTAATGGCTCTTTAGAGCGTACTTTGCTTCCCTCCCCTCCCCAGTCTTCTACTGGCCTGCGTTCACACTGTACTTAACAATCTGAGCCTAGGCATGGGTCACTTTATCTCACCATCGAACTTCCTCGCTCATGCTTGGCTGTCTCTCTCTAGCTTTTGAAAAGCTCTCTTGCAGAGCACAATGACATTAATGATCTTGTGGATTTTGTGCGCAAATTGGGGAAGCAGTCGAGCTGGACTTGAGGAGTCAAATGCACTCTATGGATTGCTTAGTGTGTGTGGATATGCCCTTAGTGATGACCAATAGGTTAGTTCTGAAACTACCCTAAAATGTGCCTCATTTTTTAAGAAGGAGAAGAAGAAAAACCAGCATCATAACGGCATCATGACAGATAATACAAAACAGACAATGTGAAGAGGGCAAGATGACACAATGCACAAAAGAACGTGGACTTTATATTTGATTATAATTTAGAATAGGAAAATCGAAAAAGATTTGTATTGTTATTAACGTGATTAATAAGTAAGTGAATGAAAGACATCCAGTGTGGTTTTAATTGCATCCTTTCTTATTTCCAGTCACTGAGTTGTTTCTTCTTTTTTTCATCTCGCGCTGTTAGTGAGAGAACAAAGGGCTTACTGCATGAATTCTTTTCACAGGCACAGAATTAGCCCTTTCACATTTATCTCCAGCTCAGGGTATGACAACTATAGATCCTCTCTCCTTTGCACAAGACAAATGACCTTATTACCACAGCGGACCATTCAAAATAGGATCATGTCAGGCATGGCGAAACGCTTCTGAGAAAATACAGACCCGCTCTGCGAGCCGTGCACTGTTTCTCAGGGAAACCATCAAAAGCACATTTTACAGACCAAACGAGTTTTAGAGCTTGTTTGGGCTTTCAACACACATCAAGGGTCTCATCCAGAACCACTGGTGGACTAAGCAGCATTGTCCGTTTTTTGTATAATTCAATACGGCCCAGACCTTTGTGAAAGAGAAGAGATTTGCTGCTGAGGGTACATTTGTTTCACCATAATGAAGTTTTTCTGTGTACTGACAGAGAGATGCCTGGAGGGCAACAGTCCTTCTCTGGTGTACTGTGTGTCGCTGTAGGTGTGTATGGGTTTTTCCTCTTGTGTTGTCATATCTCTAAGGGGGCAGGAGAGAGAGGCCAGGCACACAATGTTCCCCCTTGAGGAAAATCAGCATCTGCATGCATAATTACACGATAGGATAGGATGCCCAGGATTCATTGTCTGGTTATGTACATAAAGCCCTGAAGCTCTCTACATTATCTACAGGTCACTATAGCTTGCCTTGTTAAATAATTCATGCTTGCAGCTGTGTAAGCAGTGAAAGTGTCTAAGGATCCAAACTGTTTAATAACAGGTAAACTCGCCTTTCTCTGTTAATAATCGATTGCGAGCGATTTAAGGGGAAGTTGGGATCACACTGACCTCCAAAGGTCACGTCAGTCGTAGTCTTTTTAGAGAGTGGAGTTCATTGATTTGGATCTGGACAGATCTGCTGGGGACAGTAAGGTCTAATGAGCCCAACGTGCATTTGTGTCCAATCACAAACTATCAAGCCTGATTCATAATGGCAGACCTTAATAGCATGACTGATAGGGTAATAGACCAATCATATTTGTGTCAATCATCCCAAATAGGCTTTCTCTTTACAGGGGATTCAATTGATTTACATAAAAATGGATGGAAGGAAGGTCAGAGTTTTCACAGTGTTACAAAAGGAAGAAAGTTTTTCTATGGAAAGTACACATATTATATACTGAATGTTAACTACTTTAAGAAACCTCGAGGCATCACAGAATAAATATGAGGAGTCCCAAGGTGATAAACAAGCATATTCAAATAAAATAGGTGGATTAAGCACACAGGATGGGTTTTTTGTAGTGGGTTGACTATGCACATTTGCACCACTGGTCCGGGTGTATAAAAGCAACTAATCTGTGTTACCTTATTATACAGAACTGGCTCTATAGTGTAATTGTATAGACATTTGTCTAACAAGCAAAAGATCCCTGCCTCGATTCTTGGAGGAGACACACATCCTTTTGGGGTTGTTTCAGGAAGTGCATCTCAGCCAAGTCAAAGATGTGGAGCTGCCTGATTTGACGACCCCTTTTGAAGCAGCCATAGTAAGCAGCCATAAGTAGCTACCTAATTTTTTGACATTTGGCTTTCTTTTTACATCCAGGGTCAGTTTGGACAGCAAATTTTTATTTAGTTTCAGTCGTATTCCTTTGACTAAAACAACTTTTAAAACATGTAAAGTTAATTCAGTTGACTTAAATATAAATTGTAACATTTTGTTTTGTGTTTATTGGTTCAAGCTGCAAATAGCTACAAAGCATCTTATTTTCCTTGACATCAAACACAAATACAGGAGGCCCAGATTACTGTTACCCAGGGGCAGATCAAATGTGTGCGTCTAACGTAACTCCACGAGGCGAATACGTCTGATTGGATCACTTCGAAACTCATCCCGCCGATGGAAAACAGATGGGAAACAACTGACAATAATGATAGATCAATAAAATAAACAGTGTTTATATCAGTGATGTCGATTTTCCTTTGGTGCTTTGTTTTAATGAGTTAGAAGGACAGAAAGTTGTGAAAAACCTTGAAGCCATGAAGTCAAGTTAAGCCATTAGAGTATATGTTAATATCATCCTTTATCAGCTGATGATTGTTCTTGCTTCTGCAAGCTGCTTTGCAACCCATCTCTATCCCAGTTCCTCCTCTTGATATTGTGCCTGATTTGATCAATGTCATGTTTGTTGTAGCATGGTCTGCCTCAGGCTTTGCATGCATGCACATGGAAGGATGGAGAAATATCCAAGATGTGCTGCCAAATATCCTTAAGATTAATGCAGATGGAAGAAACCCACCAGAGAGCTTTAAAGGTAAATTACAGGTGGCATAACAAAAAAAGTAGACCTCACAAATGTTTTATAAGCTACAGGAGTAGTTTAGTGTATTCTGAAGCCATAAGTGTGTCTAGCCCCACCCACAGCACTACCCATCACTTCTATCTCATTGGTGGAACCACTATGGACGTACACTTCCTGAACAGAGTGCTTCATAGGACAGATTTAGCCTAAGTGAACTTGTTTTCATTTGAGTGACTCGTCAGATCATTCATCCTGGCTTTTGCCCCTCAGGTGAGCCACGCTCCTCACTCGATGTTTATGCAGGTTGTCAACACCTGACAGCAGCCCAAACAGGGCTGGCAGTTGGTTTTCTCTTTGCCTGATCGGTCTGGACTTTTGGCCCACAGCTGAAGGTCAGAATAGGGCAAACACCCACTCACACACCCTCATTCGCATGAAAAATCAGGACAATTTAGAAGGAGATTTATGGAGGAGCCGTGAGACATCTGGAAGACTGGAGGATGCTGAATGAGGTCCAATTAGACAGAAATTGAAGAAATCAGGTCTTGCATGACAGTGACCAAGATATCTGAATATGTAAACTATTTCTAAAAGAATCCCTGCTTATAATTTTCAGATCTTTGTTTCATTAACTTAGGATGTTCATTAAAACATCCACATTTTCACTATTGTTTCCTGAAGTTTGATTTTAGTGTCACGTAAAAACAAATGAAGCCACGCTGTCTGTCTTTTCATTCTAGTGTCACTTCCCTAAACTGAAAGACTCTGTAGCACCGAGTTACTGCAACAAATTTTCACCCTGACAAGTGGTGCACTCAAGTGCCACCTCCTTTGTGTTTTCAAAGCATCGTATGAGAGCTAAACAAAACTCTGTCTCGACTAAGCTCTTTAACGGAGACAAAGCGGTTGTCATTTTTCCTAACACCACCTAATTCCCCTAAATGTCACAGGAATGCGTCGGGCCGGTGCTGAACGGCGGCGGCAGCGACAAACGTGGTAGTGCTGTTTCCCTCTTGGGTGTTCTCTCTCTTTTTTCGTTCTTTTTTTAATCGATGACTCGGCTTAGCGCTCGTACTGTAGATTTTCTCCACAGGATAGAGTCAGGCAGGTAAGATTTAGCTCAGATTGTAAGTTTACCGTTGTTTTCCTGTGCCTTAAATGTCACCGCCAGGAAAACAAAGTGACAGCGAGAAACAGTGCCTTGGGATCCTTGTCACCTCATAAGCTGTTTCTACATCTAATTAAAAGAAATAAAGATATCATGTCTGGAATCTGAGCAGGTTTTTGACTTTCACCCTCTTGTCCTGTGCAGTTTTGTAGATCGCCTGCAGTACTGGCTTCTTACAGGAAAGTCATTTCTAAACAAGTGTGGCTATTTCTCCACACTCCCTCGTGGGATAACTAACAGCTTGTTCAGTCAAGGGTTATCAGCTGCAGATGGCTGAATACAATAAACATGATCAAACATGGGGGTGGGTATTTTGAGACTGTTCGCCTTAAGCCAAGTCATAAGATGATGAAATCCCACCCCTCTTGCAAGATTTCCTCATTTTCTCTCTGAATTATTTTAAGCGTTTTGCGTCAGTTTGACCTTTTTATATCAAGTGTACCTTATGATTGAATATCTTCTTTCATAGCAGTGAAGGCACAGCTTCTTTACCAGCTATAAACAATCTAACTTGTGTAATGAGATGTGTGGGCTGCCCCTCACTATTAATGGCTCCTATAAATCACCTATTTATCTAAGCTCACGACTAATGCTGAGTCTCAGCCTTTCTGTCTCCCTACAGCGAGCCACCTTCAAGCTATCCTGTCCAGTAATCTTGATTAATTCTGTTTACCTCGGAGCAGTCATTATAGAGAATGGCCCCTATAATTTTAGTAGACAACTTCTCGAAGTTAGGGCTTTGACCTCGATCTTGCACTGTTCTTTTTGCTCAAGGTTACTGCCTTTAAGCAGTTTGAAACTGGAAAATATTAGTCTCGCCCTTCCTGTTGTGGTTTTTGGTTAATACAACTTTTCTCCTACTGCAGCATGAACTGTCATCCACATATATTTCAATAATTCAAGGGAGAGCGCAACTGAGCGTTTCAAAGATGATTACACAGCAGCAAAGATTATATAGCATGCCACTCTTTTTTTTTTTTCTAAATCTGTACAATGAAGAAAAGTAAGCCTGCCTGCTCTCCAACCCTGCATCTCTATTTGCCTAATGATCATGCAGGAGAGGGTCCCACTCCAGCGACAATGCTGCCTGATTGTATGGTCCTCAGCATTAACAGAGATAGCTTGTGCCGAGCCTTGCTTATGTCTCATCAGTTAAAAGTCTTTTGTGCATAGATAATGCTTTAAAGTCTGCATTTATTTGTATAAAACCATTCTGCAACTAATCCTGCTTCACCTTATCCACTCACACATCACTGATGGAAAACAGGGGATGCGAATCAGTCCACTTATGTGCCATTTTGTTCACTTAGATAGAGGTCGATTGACGTTTCTGATTTGCTATTATGACAGTTTCTCTGTTGAGGTTCAGCGAGTGGAAAGAAGTTTAAAAAAAAGTGCTAGATCAGTGCTCTTCTACACCAGCTGCAGTGTTTATGAGGCGATAACAAATTGTATTTTAGCTCAGCATAGGAGGTGATCCATCTCTATAATCATGGTTAGGTAGGAACTGAATGTAATGCCTGCTACAGTGTCGTATATTCAATTTGAACTAATAAGAAACCATTCGCATTTCCACTTAACTTGTTGAAATGAATAGCCATACAGCTGATTGGTGATTTTGTTCTACATGGTTGAAAGGGACAATTTTGAAGTTCTTAAAGAGGCTGTAATAACAAGGATGAGACGCTGGCTCATCCAGATGTTGAAGTTTTTATTCACGTCAGAACTACTTACAGTCAGAAACTATTTGGTGGTGGTAAGATCAAACCATAGAACAGAGGGGTTTGCAGCTGTGCAGCAGCTGTGTGCTTGATAAAGAAGTTTAAATAGGGTGCCATATACGAGATTTGCCGATTATATGTGTAGAAAGACGTCAGCTGATGTGGGATGGCCCTGAGATCAGCTGACCTACCGGCAACTGTGATTGATTTCTCTACCTTTATAGCTGGAAACGTTTCTTTTTTACTTTTACTTTATACCTGAAGATCACAGTATTTCCTGTAACCTATATTGCCCAAAATGTCAGACAACAAAGAGGAGAGACAGAAGAAAGCCAAAAGAGAAAACCCTGAGCGCTTGGCCCTGCCACTCCCTCCTACATTGATTTCAAATGGAGCGGTGTAATAGACCAATTTCAGCTGTGCCTGGAGCAAACCAGTCCCTTTATTCGTGTACTCTGGTTTCTTCCTCTTAGGCCAAATTGCACAGGGAGTGATTCCCCCTCCCTGGCAGGATAAAATGAAAGAAGATGGTAGAGCTCTAAGGTTTTGGATAGGCACAGCAGAGAGCCCACATTATGGATGATAATGGAATGTTTGTATGCTCAGCTACCGCCCCGCCTCATACTGTTCATTCTGCGGGCTCCCTGGGAGCTACACCTCACTCCAAGGTCACACTGGCTTAGCTGGGGCCCACGCTTACAGTATCTGGGTCCCTCTGGTGGAGTAGGGTAGGTCTAATCACAGAGACAGCCGAGGTAATAAGCTCTGCTTCATCCGGCTGCACACAGAGAGGAGGAGAAGGACAGAAGAGGATTGGGATTCAGGCCATGGCAGGGGGGCTGTTTCCTTGATTTTCTTTTCCTCGTTTTTGAGAAATAGCTTGGCTACAAATAGTGTAATATAGATGTTCACCCAGGCTCTAATAACAAGTGTGCTTCTTGGGAGCATAATAGTGCTCTTTATTCTTATTGTTACGATTCACTGATTTCATGAACCTCCAGCATGGTTTTGGTGCAGTTAAAAGTAGTTTCAGTGTACTTCCAGAGTTTTTAATGGTTAGAGTGGACCTTTTTTTGGGGGGGGGGTAAGCACTATCGGTACATAACAGTAAAAGCAACAAATGTGGATACTGATATTATTACTTAAACCAACTGACGCTCTTATTGATACTTCCAGCCATATTTTGTTAGAAACAACAGGACATAACAGTTTTTGTTAATTCTGAGAAGTTAGTAACCTCATATTTATACTAAGCAGGTATGAGGGTGTTAATCATGCTATAAATGAAACAGTTATGAGTGATAATATACAAGTTATTTCTAGTTGTCAGTGCTGGAAAGAGAGAGATTGGAGTAAGTAAAGCAGTCCATGGGAAGAGTGTGGCAGTGGCCCTATGATGCTGGATCCTCTGTGGATTCAGTGCTGGTTGAAAATCTCCAGTATTGATGGAAGTAGGGCAGCAATGATCTTGCAATGACCGTGTGGCATCGTGTACAGTAAGTGAGAACTCCTTCAGCCTCTGGAGGGGGTGGAGCTGCTGTTGGACTCCTGCCCCCATGTTCAGCAGATGGTGATGCTCCTTTGGCCACATTCAGGAAGAGTTTGCTTTTTGCACCACGCTGCTAGCTGCTTTACCTCCCTCCTATCATTCACTTTTGCTGATGAGACTCACAACTGTCGGCAGGATGGAGAGCAAGAGACTCAGAACGCAGCCCTAAAGTAAACCTTTGCTCACTGGGATTGGGCAGGAATTGTGGCTGCCTGCACTGACTGGTATCAGGAAGTCTAGGTTGCAGTTATGGGTGCAAGTGGTCACTTCCAAGAACCTCATCTTCACAATCATGATTTCAATATATGACCAGTGGAGCTGGGAAGACCCAGAGTGCCTTAGCACCATGATTTGTTTACTGTTGGCTTTATAGTGATAGTCCCTCAGGCTGGATCATGTTATCCAAAACAGAGCCATGTCTCAGTAAACACATAGATGCAACAGTCTCTTATGTTATGCAGCAAAGCTCTTGAAATGGACAACATCGGGTACTGTGGAGCAGACCCAATGCAATAATATCTCCCTGCCAGCTTTTGGCCAAGCATCATAAACATTTATCAGGCCATGAATGCATTTCCCCTTCTTGGACTAATGCCACATGTAAATATACACAATGAAAAAATGAACTTTTGTTGCTAGAAGAGCCAAACAGTTGGCAGCCCACTGTGAGCCTCAGTACCGATGAGAAATATAGGGCTCATCTGGGTACCACACTGTGGGGTGCACACAGAATTACCTCTTCAAGGCCCAAAAGGGGAAAATTGCAATGAGCTAGTGTATATGGGCCACACACCGGTTTATAAAAACCCATATAGGGCCCCAAAGGGCAAAACTGCTGTGAGTGTGGGTTTTCCCCGCCCTAGAAACTCCAAAGTTCACCCACAGCTACCCACTGTGGGCCTGCACAGGCATGTTTGCTGTGCAAAACCATCTGCCATGTTAATAATGTATACTTTATTGATCTCCGTGGGGAAAACTTTCTCTGCATTTGACCCATTCACTCAGTGAAGCAGTGGGCAGCCACTAAGCAGGCATCCGGGGAGCAGTGTGTAGGGACAGTACCTTGCTCAGGGGTACCTCAGGGGAGCCGTTCAGTGGATTCAAACCCCCGACCTTCTGTTCATGGGGCAACCACTCTACCTACTGAGCTATCCCTGCCCCAAAACGCTATTAAACACTATTGTCTGACTGCTCTCCACTGCTGAGGCAGTATCAGCACCAATTAGGAACATTTTATATAATTTTCTCAAAACTGATCTTTAATAAATTTGAACTGTGGCCTTATTTTCAAAACAAACCCCAGCAGCGTTACAGCCGGTACGCTGCACTCAAGACATCAAACACACCACGCTGCTTGGGATTTATAGATTGCTCAAGTACATTTCCACATTAAGTATATTGCATTTACTATAGTTCAATTTTTTAAAGCGAGGCCACACTTTTGAATGTTCTGACTTATCTAATGATGATTAAGCACCAGCATCTTCATCGCTAATAGAGAGTGGTTAGGAGTTTGTTTAGTAGGTTCGAGAGAATTAGTGCAGAAATACCGTTGACAGCACTAGTTGCTTGTTTGAATTTGTGTAGTCTTGAACTTGAAACAGTTTAATACTGATCCTCAGTAACCATCCGTAAACATAAATACATATTCATTATTTTTGTCACAGAAAATTTGGAGGACACTGGATCAGTTATTTTCTTCCTCTGATGGCGCTCCTGAGTGAATCCAAACAAGCGTGGTAGATTTAGAGCACAGTAAACCTCAAAGGGTTTTAGATAACACAAGCCAGTAGAAGCATATCTGCTGTATGAGATAAGAGATAATGCACAAGGAAAGTGATGCCATCGCTTGTGTAACAAAGAAACTAAGGCAAGGTGAGATGGAAATTTTTTAAAGCACACAGTGCAGTAGTGTTATATATAAAATAGTCCATAAGCAGCAGGATTATACACTTAGAAATTGTATTTCTTTTTACCTACATGGCACATGAAGGTCTCTTGAGATAGATTTTCTTCATCAAACTTGACCTGATCATCGCCTGACTTGACTGCAGTTTTCAACAGTCTAGTCCTGTAGTAGTGCTTTCTTCCAAGTTAGGGTGTTTAACATGAAGAATAGACTCTGGGGATATTTTAAATAAACTCTGGGGACTTTCATATGTGTGTTATTATGAAGAAGTTCTCACTGTATTCATTTAATGACTTGATTGGATTCAGAGTCCCTGCAAATGTCCAGGTCTGGTATAACTTTAATAATTACCAGACCTAGAAAATTGGATCGTGTTACCTTTGGAAAAGAACCTCTCTGTTCTCAGCTGTGCAAACTGGCAGCTGGTGTTACTTCATAATTTATATATATGCCAGTGGATTCTGAACAAGACAAAAAGAAAAAAGAGAGTAGCTCCCCAAATGTCAAATTTCTATGTGAGTATTTTTATGATTTATTCAAAGTGGTCTGTGTTTATGAGATCTTTTTAAAACGCCGGCTCTTCTCAGCCCCTTGTGTAGCAACATTAGTGCTGTCAGATGGGGAACAGCAGTGAGGATTTGGACAGCCTGCTTTTGTGTGCTTTGACCTCAACTGGACTAGAGAGTTTGGCTCTGTGTGGCGGCAGTCGGTCGGCCTCTTCTCTGCCTGATCGGATTGGGCCGCAATTGAATGACACAACTGTTTGCCGGCGCCGGGTGGAGGCCGACTGGCATTCTGTTCGTGCCAAACTGGCTCTCTCCTGAGACGTCTCGCTGGGAACGTGTCCCTCCAATCCAGCTCCACCTCTCAAATCTCCTGCTGTTTACCAAAAATAAGAATTATCACAGCAGCTCTGTCTGGGCACAGGTTGTCGCTTCTCTTTACTTAAATTACCAAATGGCACTCATGCATAGCTAATTTAAGTATCCAAGATTTTTTAATAAGACAGGGCCTAACAGAGAGGGTGGTACACAGCTAAAGAGGGCCTGTGATGCTCATTTCTGGCTCTGTATTTTTATTCTTGGAGTGTGCCGGAGTAACTTTGCAAGATACATACACAACACTGCAAAATAATCCTTACTTAGTTTATACATGTATGATCTTGGTTCTCAGTTTAACTAGTTAAGCTCCATTCCTCCTTCCTTTAGCCTTACTCTCCTCTAATTGGCAGCCCTTCACAAACAAAAGACTCAGGTGAGTGGTGGTCGAGCTCTTACAGGCCAAGCTTTGTGCCTGAAAATGACCACATGAAACATATCTACTCTAAATAACATAATACAGAGCCAAGACTAAAAAGAACTATTTGAAACTCAGTGTATAAGGATTATAATATTAGCCCCTTTAAAGTTTTTTTTGTTCCTTACATTTTAGATTAGCATCCGTCTAAACCCCTTCATCATGAAGTTGTTGAGTTCATCCAGTTGGCTCGCTGAGGCGCTCTGCTTTCTAACCAGAATAGGGCAAATGAAAGGCATCACGACGGGTTACTGCTGGGGAGGGATGTCAGAAAAGATTCCACGCTGGTGCTGGCAAGCCTTGACATTCCATCCTCCATAAGAAGAAAGTAATTGGCCTCCTAATTGCTCTCAGAGGCATGTTTCACTGACCGAGCCACTTCCCGGGACTGCCCTCTGCCTCAGAACAAGTCCAGTGTCAGCCTTGTGTGATCTGACCTGAACACGGGAGAGAAAAAGCAGTGCTGGCTTCCTCCTTCCTTAGGTTTTCTTTACACTCCCTCAGTCGTGCCATTCTCTGTCTGCAGCTCTGTTTTTACCCCTCAGGGGGCACTCTCTGCTCCAGCCCAACATCCTCATCACTGAACTGTTAAATCGCCCTCGGATCAATAGGAATTACGTTTCTAGAGTCTTACAGGCGTCACGGGAGACACACCTTCATGATCTTGTTTGATCTTGCTTTTCATCCATTTTTTCCTCTTTAAGTTTACAACTAAATGAAGTAATATTGACAGAACTTCTTTTCCTCCTGCCTGCCAAAGGTGAAATCCAAGAGAAAGAGGAAAAGGAAACGTAATACTGCTTTCTCTTTTCATAATGCAGAGCAGAGTAATGGTTATATTATTCCTACAGCCTTGCGAAAGATGTTTCTGTCTTAAATCTCTTGCGATTTGTGGGTAAAAGGTTGAAAAGAAGATTGAGGTAACCCCAGCAAGAGCAAGAGAGAAAATATGAAATACATTTCATGTTTACCGAACATCTGATTTCAGGAATCCATAAGAGATAATATTTTAGAACTTTTGGTCTAACCAGCTGATATCTGGGTCCTGACTCCAGTTGTATCACAGTCTTTGTTTAAGAACATGCAGTATAAACACATAAACAAGCTGTATAGTAATCAGTTGTGCCATTGTGGTATTTCTGGGAAAATTGGTTATTATATACACCAATAAATTAAACATTTAAAGATATTGCAGGTCTACTTTGGTTCCTCGAGTCCCTCCCAGTTCCTTTTTGTTTTTCCTTTCCCCTCACCCCTCCTGAATGGTCACGGCAGATGGCTGCCCCTCCCTGCTTCTGGTTCTGCCTGTTAAAAGGGAGTTTTTCCTTCCTGCTGTTGCTAAATACCTACTCATGTGAGATCATCTCATTGCTGGAGTTTTCTGTTGTACTCTGTGCTTTACAATATGAAGCAACTCAAAGTGACTGCTGTTGTGATTTTGGTTTCCTGGTGAATTAGGTTGTATTTGTAGCTGTACCTGACCAAAAGTAAGGGGATTACACCACATTTCCATCTAATTCTATTACACAAGTACAACGTAAAATGTTATATTTAATGGATTCTAGTCAATGAAAGTCACTTGATTAGTATGAAGTCAGTTTACTGAGTAAGGGGGAGGGCAGCATGCCTGTGCACATGCCCGGGTTTTTTTTTTAATTTTTACATAAATACTTAATAATACATACTTATACGGTCTCCAGCTCTGCTATATAGAACTGCAGGAAACAACAGTGCTCCTTGTGTTGCCTTACTGGCTTTATGACCAGCTCAGCTGTGTGTGCATGCTCTGCACAGTGGTCACCAGCGTGCAGTGGATTTCTAGAGAAAAGGAACAGCAACTGGTCCGTGTGTAGGAAGCTCCGATGTAGGCACAGTTTTGTTCTGAGAGCTAAAGCACATGGGAAAAGCATTTTGTCACCATCATTCCTGTTAAACTCTGCACACACTAATAATCCTGTGCTAAAAATTTTATTCTTATTTCCCCGTTTTAATCAAAGCATGTTGACTTTTGCAGCGTGGCTGCTAGTTCTGCTGTGAATATGAAAAGGTAGACAAAAGGCTCAAGTGTTCGCAGCATCTGTTAGTCATCTCACAGCTTTAGTCATCCGTGAAAGCTTTTGCTCTGCATCTGAATGAGCAAACATCACATTTGAATCCATGTGGTGTCTTTTCGCTTGTTTTTTTGTTTTTCTTTTTTTTGTAAAAAGAAATAAAAATAGTGTTGACGGAGTGGCTATAAATGGGGCGGGGGATCGTTGAAGCCAGAAGACTCAGTGACTTATAAGAAGCCATGACAGAGAGGTTTATATAGGGGGAGATTTCAGCGACCCACTGGAATTAAGACTTCGAGCGAAACTGGATGTGTATGGGGTGTTGGGTCTGTGCTTGATCCGCTCTCACAGAGTGGTGTGTCAGATGCAGTTCTCTGAAAAGTACACAGATTGGAGTTTACTTAGACAAATTCCGTGGCAGAGCTTCCTCTGAGGCCGAAATTATCTCAAGTGTCACGTAACGGAGCTGGTGGGAGCCAAGAAGTGAAAGACAGCTGCATGAAATGTGAATGATAAAAATGAAGCTCAGAACTCAAGTGAAAGTAACAAGTACTGGCTGTGTTTTAGCAGAGAAGATACCATGTTTTAATTAAAGTCAAATCAAGTGTATATAATCCCAATCACAATCCAATTAATTTAATTGTGCATTTATTTTTAATTGTTTTTCTCTCATCATTTCTTATTTGCATTCATTGTTAGTTCTTCTACACAAAGCATTAAAATGAACTTTCTTCAAAACAAAATACACCTCAGGGGGTTTACACTGGCTAATTTGAATGTGCTGTATAAGGAGACCTGAGCTACTTATACTGAGTGCTGTAGATTATTTGGTTAAGTACTCAAAAACATTGCAGTCAGCCATCGAAAATGGTCTTGAATAGTTCGAACCAAATAGTTGCTTCACAGAGAAAGCAGTCTGGGGGCCAATAACAGAATAATACAGTTATTATTACCTGTTAAATCCAGGCCAACAACTGTTGATGAACACACACAATTCCCATCTCTTGATCCCATTTTTCTGTTTTGATTAGAGCGGTGGCTTCATATTCACCTCTGTCTCGCTGTTGAAGCTTCTGCGGGATGTACCTGCCATCCTAAAACCAAGCTCAGACCAAACATATTGAAATATGTCGTTTCTGATATGTTAGCTTTCTTAACGCTTAAAAGCTGTAAGCATTAACATTGGGAGAATATGCAGAAACAGACACCGTAGCTTGCTGTCTGTGGATGGTGTCCTGCTGTTTGCCTTTAAATTTTTGCATAGGTTTGCACTGGAAATTTTTGGAAGCCGATTTAATAAACCCCTACGCCTGATGTAAATCACTCAGATAAATGGAAACTTTAAATAAAGTGGATCTGTCCAATGTTATGAAAACATGGAGGCGTTTTTCATAGGTAATCACCCCCGCTCACATACAAAAAAGAAAAATTCCTTCAAGGCCTTTGAAGTGGAGTTTTTCTCTTTATGACAGCAACAGCAACCTTTCTCTGAGAATGTGGCCGGATTCAAGCGTGTCGATCAAACAGTCGACCACTCGACCCCCAAACTAGCCCTGATACTGATAATGGAAACAAGCAATGTGAAGAGAGGTGCACTTTCAAAGCTTCTCAGGAAACCTTGGGAGTATGTATGGTAGATGAATCGTCTTATAAAATAGGAAAAGGGTAAAAGAAGTTGAGTCATATGAGCAAAAATGTAGTCTTTCACATATATCAGAGCATCTAAGACTGCTACTTTTATGATGTTATTTTTTGTGTTGGTACTTCTTAGAAAGTTTGTTTTAAGTTTAAGTTCTTTTATTAAATATTGTTAAAGTATTGATGGATATTTTATTAAGAGTTTACTAATGAGAAACTAGCTAACTCATAAAGGACTGGAAGGTGTTGGAAAACTCTACCATTGTCGTCTTGATTTAGACATTGCAGAATAATTTTTTGAGCAAATGACGTAACGTCTTATTGGAGAGAGACCACAAGCTCAGCACTTGAATCATTTCATCAGAAAATGTATATTAGAGCCTTTAACAGAACTTCATTGAGTTATAACCCTAACCTTTTTATTATTCCTTCCTTTATGCCAATGATATTGTGCATATCCAGACAAAAAAATGAATAAAATCAAATAATAATTCCAACTTTTGTTCTGTGTTTGGTTAAACTGAGCCATAGAGATTTTTTGTGTCTCCTGAGCGACTCTTTCTGCTCATGTAACCAAAACCGTTATTTGGGTGAAGTACCGCGCGCCTCTTCAGCACCACGGAGAGCTCCCAGTACGGCAAGAACAAGAGTTTACACGGATCAGCGCAAATTATAACCAAATTTATAACAGACATGCTTGTTTTCAAATAACACACAATCCCCACAGACCTCATTTATTTTAATCACAGGACCACGATGTTCCCAAAATCTACTGAAGCGTTACTTGGACGTGGCAGTATGAATGGTGGGGAGATGGGGTGCACTGGCTTGGCCAGAGCCAGCACTGATAATTATCTTGTGGGCTGTGGGAGGTGGAGGGGTTTTCTGTTGTTGCCGGGAGGTACCATTGCAACAGCTGTTTTGGTTCGGAGCCCTGCCTGCCAACGTTGGGCTCATCGTGGTCATGAATCTGTCTCCAAGTGTCAAGAACGGTAAGATGGTTGTTGCTGAGCTGAGAGTTTGAAGCGCTGCCAGTTATGCTATCTAGAGATGAGAAGAAGCTTTCAGAGAATTATTTTACATTTACAAATTATTTAAAACCTCTGATCAGTGGATCAGACGTTTTTTTTAAGCCCTCTTTGACAGCTGAACCGGTTTCACTTGAGAGGAAGGCTATCATGTGTGCATGTATGTATGCAAAAGTCGTTTGCAGCACACACCTGTGTAAGCTTTGAAACAACAAACATGAAATCCTAACTTTACCCATCATATACCATCTTTCCATCCCTGCAATGCACTATCATGGCTGTAGTCTTTATTATTCAGGAGCGATTTCAAACCGGTTCCTTGATATGAGTGCATCTGATCCCAATCTACAGACGTGATGCTCACAGGCGCAGCAATCTTAACAAAAGTAACCGGCTTATTTGCCAAGTCTGTGACATGTGTAGGTTTCTGCTGGTTAAACCCAATAAAAGCTGTGCTTTAGCCACAATTGAGCTATGATTAGATATAAAGCAGCAGACAGAAATGCATCTGTCTCTCCTCGCTTCCTTCCTCCTGGCCTCTTACTCTGTCCCAATTTAGCGGCACGGTGATAACTGCATATTTGCAAATGAGAGAGCTTCTCCCATATGAGGGAATCAAAACCTGTGCTTGTCAGAGACAGCTGATGGCAGGAACGGTAAGCTGAAAGAGTGTTGGTCACAAGTCCTGTTTATTTCAGTGTCACCCTCACAATGTAATCTGTCAAGGTGCCACCACTGTCAATGAGTTCAGTCTCACTTTTCAATCCAACCTGGCACTGTGGAGTATGATTTAACGGGGTTGTTGTGTTAAATGATACCATCAGTGAGATCTGACAGCTCACTCCAGTTCAATGGAAGAAATCGCAGAAAACTATAGCATCTTTTATTTTTTGGGCCTTCTTGCTAACCCTTAAAGAGGGTTTGCTGGGTGTTCATTGGGTGGCAGAGCTTAATTATAATTTTCTGACAATTGTTGAGCTAGTTAGACATTGGCAAGTGTGCTGTTTTTCAAACAAAGTGTGTGGGTGGAAATGTTGTGAGAGGCTGTAGGCGTATGAAAGGATGCCCAGTGGGGGGAAAAGGCTTTCTAATGGGCAGAAAGGGAGCGAGAGAAAAGATAAGAATGCATGGAAACCGACACCATGAGGAGATACATAAATTAAGGGAAGAGTGAAAACGCTCCTGTGAATGCTAGGAAATGAAGCGCGGTATCGTAATCATCCTCATCACTTTTTATTCTCCTCCAGTGTGCTGCTGTGATCGGCTCACATCTGTTTGAGTTGGTAGATCGGTGACACTTGGGCTGTTATTTCTGAAGTTGAAGTATTTGTCACCTTCTAATCACACTCTCACATCACTCTGTGACACCTTTATCAGATTAGGAACCTGTCACTTTTTGTAAGTGCGCGCGTGATTGTGCGTGTATTAACAAGCGCGGGGGGGGGGGGGTTTAGACATCCTGTGACTCAAAAGTGGAATCAGACCACCAATCTGTTGAAAGTGTCAATTAGATTCAAGACGTGGGTGCATGTGAAGAAGACGGCCTGATTTATTCCATCAATCAACGGAATTCTGATATTTGGCGACCCGGAATTCACCCGCTTCACGGAGTACGCAGTGGGCTTGGATAATGTGTAATTTAGCCTGCTGGCATAAAATGTCAAAGTTGAAAGTGGCACATGAGATCCGGCATCGTCAAAGCACCAAATAAGATAAGGCAGTGCAGATCTTTATTTTCCCTGAAGATGTCAGAGCAAATTAAAAAAGAAAAATCCTGGCGCTGAGGGAAAACTTTGAGTCTACCAGCTTCCTCTTAACACACAATTTACCTGAAATACTCCTCATTCTCATTTGAATTTGATCTTTTTTTTTTCCAAGTGACAAATCAGATGAGACAGCTTCTGTTCACCTCTTACTCACCGGCTGCTTCACCATTTCTTGTTTCAGCTAATCCACAGCTCTGTCATCAGTAAGCCGCACTCCAAACAGAATTTAAAAGGTCAGTTTGGAAAGAACCCTTCAAGGGATGTCTGTTTGAGAACAACAGTAACACCTTTGGAAAGGTGCCTTTTATGACATGGATAAAGGCAGCAGTGACAAATAAGGAAGTGCAGCAGCTCTATTGGCGATCTGTAACCACAGAAACAACAAAGAAGCCATGATGTATGGAAATCAAGACTGCTGCGATGAACATTCTTTAAAATGTGGGGACTTAAAGTGATAACTCTCAGCACTGACATGATTTTTTTGGTGACTTCATGTCATACTCCCCTGATTATTTTCCTTAATAAACTGTCATTTGTTGTATGTGTGGCTGAGCCCTGAGGACAGGCAGGGTGTTAAAGACGGAGGCATGAAAGAGAGCGAAAGGAAGAAGAGAAAAATGAAGCCGGAGGGTGGAAGCTATGTAAAGTCAAAGCCAGGGAGCATTTGTCGTGAGTCGTTCCTACTCTGAGCTAAGAGCTGAGCAGTCGTATCTGTCTAATCACAAAAATGAAGATGTCAAAAACGGGGAAATTTGGGATCAAAATAAAACGAGAACTGGCACAAAAGAGCGGTGGGGGATAAAAAATAGTCGTTCCCTCTTGTGAGGTGTAATTGATACACTGAAGCATGCAGTTTTCCAGTGTATCTGGTAGTGACTCTTACCAGCGTCACTTGATGACATCTCAAATGAGTGAGGGAAGGGTAAACAGAAGTTAATTAACTCTATTAAATTAATTGATCCTTAATGACAAACCTCCTGCTTTTTCCCATTTTCTTGTATTGCGATGTGATCTTCTTGTGGTTTAATGATTATATTGTTATTCTTGGTTCTTCATAGCACTTTTAACTACAGCCTTCCTTCACCCAATCACGTACATTCATATACGTGCTTAGAACCTCGTCTAAGATTCGCACACACACACACAAACACACTCAAACTTAGGGTTCAGGATCTTGTCCAAAGATACTTCAGCTTGCAGACCGGGGGAGCCGGCAATCAAACCACCAACCTTTGTTACAGTAAACAACTTAAAATTCTCTGTATTTGTTCAAGACTTTTTTTTAAAGCTGTTTAGATAGGAAAATGGTTTGAAATGAAGGTTCATGTTATAGTTTACTGATTTTGAATAGCATGGATAGCATTTAAAAATCTCCAGGATCATAATGCCACTAGCAAAGATCTCCTTTGAGCATCATGCATTTAAAAATGGTGTGTTTACTGAGAGCTGAATGAGGAAATGTCTTAAACATACATGTCAAAAGCTAATGTCCATTCCCCATTACAACCGGTTAACCAACCAGTTACTCAGTGACACCACAGCGTTTGGTTGTTAGCATATTTGCCTCACGGCAGGAGGGTTCAAGGCTTGCCAAGGTTGCCCTGTTCCACTGGGAGCTGTTTTCCTACCAATAATTCTCCATATTGCCCTTGACCAAAGCACTGACTTAGATTTTTTTTCCCTAGTAAATACCCACTGCTGCAAATATTAAAGATGGGTTAAACTGTGAGAATGAATTTCACTGCATAATCAATAAAGCATTTCTTCTTCTAGTGGAAGGCCAAAGACTCACTGACTCCCGTGTCTTATGTTTCTTATATTAACCAGTTTTCACGTGTGGCCATAGTCTATGCACATCTTAACACCAATCTACATAAATAAACATATTAAAAAGCCACTTAACCATTAGGAGATTAGGTGTACAACCCCACCTTTTGAAAACGATGAAAGAGAACTGGTCTGTTGGTTCAGTGTGTATTTTCTTTAATACCTTATTACCTCTTGAATAAGCCAAGCCTCTCAAGACAGACACATTTTTCTTTTTAATCCAGAGAGATCCATCTGTATCCTTTTAATAATGTGAAGAGTGGTTATTATAAGGATATATATTGTAGTTTCATTAGGAAGGACAACAATATAACATGAAATACTGAATACTCTCTCTCTCTAACCACTTGGAGCAAATCTTTGCTGTTCTTCGAAGTCCAGTCTGGCTTCTTAAAACTCTGAATTCCTGCCTCTCCCAGCCTGTCACACAGCTAGTGGTTGCTGGGCAGATTTCCCTGTAGCGTAACCCTGGAGGTAGGCAGCAGCTGAGCAAATGGCCTCCCTTTATCCGTATGGCTCACCTACCAGTAGTCGCACCATGGCCCCTGGCCTCGCTTCCTACATCAAACTGATTCCAACAGACATAACTCCCCAGGCACCTCTGTATTAGCCCCGGTCCTCGACCACCTCCGTGCTCCCTCCTCCAGACTTGGAGCCAACGAAGCACGCAACCGGGGCTAAGGGTTGCTAAAGGTAGGAAGGGGGTTTTCAAGCTCCTTCAAACTGTGTCTGTCATTGTGATTTAAACCCCCCACATCTGATCCCTCTAGTTTGTCTAGTAAATGCAGAGGCAGTGACAGAGTGGACCTGCAAAAATCCCCAACAGTACAAAAGTAACTTTTGAGCAATGACCATGTGCTCCGCAAACGGAGGCTACGTGTTGAAATAAAACTTTTACTGTCACTACTTCAGACACCGTTTATTAATCAAGGAGTGTATACAAGCTCTTCCAGTCAGTTACTCAGCAGTGGACGTGGTTTTGGAGTTTATCAAACCTTTTAGCAGCCCAGCAGATTGGAGTTAATCAAGTACTTTCTTGTAAATGAAAGTTAAAGCAAATTAAAAAGTTCATGTAATCACATTGTGTCTCCATAGCATTCGCCTATAATTCCAAACTGTTGCAGGTAAAAGCAGTAGATCTTTGCAGGTGAAGGACATTTAACCACAGCAGACATTTCTTTAAATCTGAAAAGAACTCTCCACTATTAATGGGCACCAAAATCTCTTTGATTAGTTTGAAGGCTTTTGTAAAATGGCTGTTTGCATTTTTAATTGGCTGAGCCTTGATTTAAATCAATGGACCATCATTCTAGTCTGGTATCAGGACATAAATCCAACATCCCTCTGAGTTTTACAACCCGTTACTCTGCTCTTCACTCCCAGGCCTCTCATTTAGCCCCTGGCTGACAGACCCATTTTCCAGGAGTGTACCTTGTTGCAATGTTTGTCATATAAGTAGACCGAACATATCGTCCAACAACTCAGGGAGTGTGCCGTACGTACGCAGCATAAAGAACAAGAGCAAATGATAAGAGCTGGTGAGATCTGGGACCCCTGAGTCCTTCTCTTTTGCAGACAACAAGGCTGCTTTTTCTAACTTTCCTCAGCGCTTTGGAGGCAGTAATTGAAAATGGGGGAATCTTTGTGCACTGGCTTAATAGAGCTGTCCAACCCTGGCTGCAAAGCAGGGTTAATAACTTTTTCCAGTTCCATTACCCCCTGAGATTGGCTTCAGGTGAGTAAAGAGGGTGCTCTGGACAAGGGGATGTGGCCACCGGGCCTTCTCAACCTCATCTTATCTCTGCTCACTGCAGGCAGCTCACCCGACAATCATTTACATGACCTATTATATACAGAAAAGACCCCTCCCACCCAGTGTGTATATGTGTGACTGTCTGGAAATACTATCCTCTACTAAATGAGCACCTGGCAGATGGTGGTGGATACTTGACTGACAGCCTGTAATTAACGTGCCAGTTCACTAACTTATCCACTTTACCAGTGTTAAGGTGGGCTGCTAGGTTTTTGTACATGCAAATATCAGTGTGGTGCTGCTTCTTAAGTTTTAATTTTTAAGTTCTTGGTAGTTTATAGGCTGAAGTACTTTGATATTTGACATGTGTTACTGCCACTCCATAAAATTGAGGGATTTTTTTTGTTCTTCTGAAGCAGTAATGACACTTTTTTTTTTTTTTTTTTACAGCCCTTGATTTTTCTTTGAGATTTTCTTTGATGGAGAGTGAATATAGACTGGGAGAAATAGGCAGCACAGTGGGAGTTTGAGTTCTGCTGACTTTGAAATTGTATGCATGAATTGTTCATTTTCTACTGGAATGAATAGACTGAGTAGAAACATTTATATGCACAAAGCAAGCCAGCTCCTGGTTATAATGTCCCGAAGGTCTTTCCTCCTTAACTGTGAATTGAACTGGCTGGTTGTCAATAAGGAACCGCTTAAGAAATACCGACCAAATATACTGACCAGGCAGCAGCAGATATAAGCAGAAGAGCTGATCCCCATTTTAAGTAAAAAGAGTTACAATTCCAATATTTATACAGTGGCCAATAGTAACTACATAAGTCTCTAGCAAGCTAATGTAATAAGAGAACTGAGAAGAAGTGGTATGAAGGCTGTCACAGGAAAAGACGGGATTATTGCTCATTTATTTCTAGCTTTCAGTCTGCTGCATTATGACTTGGACTAACTGCAGTAACTCTCAGACAGATTGGAGAAGGTTTGCAAATAATTGCTGACTAATTTATAAACACAAACAGATTGCTAACACTTTGCAATCAATCTGAGCCACCTGGTTATATCCTGGTTATATTCTGCATCAAAGCAAGGTTGCCGAACACCTGTGCGATTTTGGAGTAAACCACTTCCCTGGATTAAATTCTGTTTCTAAAGCTACGAGGTTCTGGATATTCTCTGAATGTAAGTTGTTTATCCAAATTTCAGTTTAGTGTGAATCTGTGTGTATGTAAAGAGCAACTTATTTATAATTTTGACCAATTTGATGATAAACAACTTGTTAATCATCATATTAATCAACAGATTGGCAACTTGAACCTATTTGTTCACACACTGATAGCAGGTTGTTTCCATCTCATTGCTGTTTTATCACCATTTTGATGCACCCCAGCTGATTTGAGGACAGCACCTGCAGGTAGTCGCAGACCCGGTTCATGTTTTTGAAGCAAACATTTCAAAGGCAGCTAGATTACAGGGACACAATAATTTTGGTTGTACCGCTGCTGCCATCAACTGCTGTTTTCAACATTGAGGCTGTAGTATTAATAACGCAGTTGGCTAGCTGCTTTGCTAGCATTATCAAAGAGATGTGTTGAGCATGAGTACATGATGTTTATCAGGAAGACAGCTGTGGGCGTGGATAACTTTCCAATATATATATTTCAGGAACAAGGTAACAATCTACAGTGAAAACAGTGGTTAAGTAACTTCTGTCGACTGTATGCTGCTCTGCTACATGTGCTGCAGAGTGTGCTGAACTACAGAAAATGTAGTGACGCATTTCTGAATTGCAGCGAGTCTCATTTTAGTCATCATGTCTGTTAAATAAAAACAAATAAAACTCAAGATTTCATATTGCCACGTGTTGGACATCATCGATATATCGATTTAATAAACAAAGTTTCAGACTTTAATAAACAAAATATCTCTTATATGACCGAAGAAACTTTAGAAGTAAAGTGTAGCACTTTCTTTTTGCTTTTCTGCTTTACAGCAGAGAAATTATTGATATATTTTTATGAAAAGTAGTTTGTCTTCGTCCTGAGCAAGGTTACTTAAGTAACCAAGGTAAGGTTTTAACTATTCATTAAAAATACTTTCAAGCCTTACTGCCATTTACCAACATGGCATTGATGACTAATTCGAGACCTTGCATTGCTAAATGTTGTGTAATACTGATGTCAAGAGAAAAAAACAAATTCATTCAATAATGAGTCATAACAGCAGGATAATAAAATTTAATCTTTAAAGCAAGGCTGTACGGATCCGTTTGCTGACATTCTCCTTGTTCTTCTTGTTGCTACAGTCCTATTGACACAAGAAAACTTTCACTAGTGGCACTAATGGCTTTCCTGTCCCATCAGTTTTACATCCTTCTATCTGCAATTCAAATCACGAACTTGTATGACTGAATCCGTGTCCATTTGAAGTGTGTTGAAGGCCTAAATGAACCACAAAACTAAGTGAAACAACCATCAGTTTCCCCATTGGCAAAATTAGTTTAACCATTGTTATCAACCTTACAATTTCACAATCATGCATCCCTACTTTAAAGCGTTG
Organism: Oreochromis niloticus; assembly: GCF_001858045.2. Lineage (NCBI taxonomy): Eukaryota > Metazoa > Chordata > Actinopteri > Cichliformes > Cichlidae > Oreochromis > Oreochromis niloticus. The sequence continues at coordinate 16,224,533 of NC_031981.2, forward strand.
AATTGCTTAAAAACTTAATTTGCTAAATATCTCCCCAGCTCAAAATAATGGTCTTAATTGGTTGATGCAGCAATTTATTATGCATGCAAACACAAGCTTTAATTTGATTTTTTTTTCCTGTGTCATTTATTGTAATTACACAGTTAGCACTCCCTTTGGATCAAAACAAGTGTCCTTGCTATGATTATTAGTTTATTCAGATCTGTAAAGCAGTCGCTGAGTGTCGTCCTGAGGATTGCTTTGAACAGCAGGAATTCCCATGCTCTGGACTATAATCAAATCTGTGACTGGTTTGAAACCTCCAAGCAACCGTTCACTGGTAAATGACTAAGACTGTCACGCTTAGTGAAGCCATATAATATGATTTCATTAACATTGTTATAAAATAAATCCAAATTAAAAGTTGTGCAGTCTTCTGTGATTGTGAAATTCTGAGCTGATTACAGTGTTTGAAATAATGATTATGCAAACAGTTTGTTTATTTTGTTTTTCTTTTATTATATGTATACCTCCATTTGTACCAAGAAACTAAAGAAATATAATGTATGATTATGTAAAGGAAGGTATTATTCAAAAAGCTTTTCAAATCTTCATCATAAAGGCTTCGAGTATGTAGCTGGTCGAAAATGTATGTTAAATAACAGCTAATTATCGGCTGCTGCCATTGGAAAATGTCATCTTTATTTGTTGACATAGACTGATGTCAGTCAGTAAGACCAATATTGGCTGATACTGGGCCAAACATTGCTGCATTTCTTTTTTGTATTTAATCTGAATGGCATCAGCAGGGTAAACTGCTTTTCTTTATAAAACTACAAAAATGATCTCCTAATAGAAAATGTTAATGACTTGCTGTAGGCCTCAGTCACACAAGTCTAGAGACCAGGCGGTGACCAGCTGGCAACCTCTCGCTGGGCCAAAAACCTTGTTGTGATTCCTTTTGGTTGCTAGCAGATTGCTGTGGTCACCTGTAGTTTGTCTCACTCAAACACATCTTTAACACTACTCACCAACACTAGTGAAACTTGAGAAAGTGTATGCAGTCGAAGTAAAAGCTGTCTTATTGCTACAACCAACACACGACAAAAGGTGGGGCTTTTACTTTGAAGGTGAATGATCTCCATTTCCAGTTTGGGTTACACGTTTCCCACTTGGTGAGTATTTAGCAAGTGTTTACAGAGAATATAGCACTTCCAACTAACCACAGCAATCTGGTTGTGATCAAAGCAATCGCAAGGAGGTTTTTGGAACAGCACTCACATGCCTCTTTGCAACCGATATTACCTAGCGACAAAAACCATTTGCCGACCAACAAGACACATTTTTCCCTGGCTTGCGGGGGTTGATCACAAACCTCTAGGCCTGTATGACCCATTCTTTAGTTTAAAAAACATTCAGGTTGACATGTGAGGCTTATTAATTCTGTATTATAAGGTACATAATGCACATATTGTATATATCAAGATAACAGCGATCATTTCTGCTTTTATAATTTATATAAATTATGCTGACATAGAGCAACAGGCACATCAATATCTGCCAATTCTCAGACAATTTACTTTGAGGACTGAATCATAATATCGACAAAAAGACTGTGCGCCGTGCTCTCTGTACTGTTCTGTGCTTTCCTGTGTGAACTGTGAATAATATCGAATCTGATGGCACCATTAGACCTGAGTTTGGCTGGTTTTTCACTTCCCTTAAACAGCATGAGCTGTAACACCCAGCACAGTGAGGAAACTTGCCAAAGCTAGACCCAGTGGGGAGCAGACCATTCCACATGACCCCAACATGCTGTCCAAATCTTCTCAAGAAGGGCTTGCAAACATCTCTGAAGTCACCGTGTTTAGTCGTAATCTGTTCCATCATCTTCATCTTGCTTTTGATCTTTTTTTTGATGTTATGTCATGTTAATTGTTTATTATAATCCATCTTAAGGAGGCAGGAATCCATTAGCGCAGGCTTTAAGAGAGGAAGGAGAACATGAAAGCATGATGAAGAAGATGGCAGGGATGATAGAGGGAGTTGGAGAGCAAGGGAGCTGACCCAGTTAGCAAAGGAGAGAGAGAGAGAGAGGTGATAGGAGGGAGCTGTGTGCCAGCATCACAACTGTGGTTGGGGACCTGCTGGGCCATCTGGCGGCCCTGTAATTGGGTTGGGGTTTTACACCTGAGCGGTACACCTCTAAAGAGATGGCTGAGTCAAAAAAAGAAGAAGAAGAAGAAAAAAACAAGCAGCGTATTGTGTCCTGGTGGGAGTGACAGTTAAAGTTGAGAAGAGGTTAGAGCAATTGCTACACTAGTATCTCCTAAGTGTTTCTTTTTTCTCTCCTTGAATTTGAATCAGCTCTTTCGGCTTGCTTCACCCGCAGCTTACAAGATGGCAAGATTTAATTTAGCACGTCATCACTGGGGTGGAAAGGACAAGCTGCAGTGTGACTGTAAAAGGAAAGTGCAGCCATTTTGTGCAAAAACAACAACATTATTTAACGCTGTTTACCGAGTGAGATGTCATAGCGACGGGACGGACGTTAACTTTGCGTTGTAATGGAGCTACAGTATGATTACATCGCGATGACAGCCCTCTGAGGACAAAAAAGGTCAACACTCTCTGGTTCCCTGTAAAGATAAATAAGCTCGTTTCCACTCTAAATGAGACTGGGTTTCGCTTGGACCTCCTGCTGTGAAGCACTGGAGATAATACGGAAGTTGTCATCTTATGCTTGAATGGGCAGGAAGTCATTAAGGCACAAATATGAGCTGAATTAATGTTTCACTTTTGCTCGTGATGTGAGGGCTGATGTGAGAGGCATAACAGACGCCGTGGGTGGTCCTCCACACGCGCTGCTCATATTTGGTCGACTTTTCCTGTGACATTTTGGACTGAGAAGCATCGCTCTCACACGAGCCTACAGAAAATCGTGTAAAATCAAAGCTCGGAGCGTTATTTCATTCGGATGCGTGTCTCTTTCTGGATATTTGAAAGGTTTCTAATTAATTATAATGGCGTCATTTACATAAAAATTTGCACCTACTGTCTGCCAAATACCTCAGGGTAATTATTATTACCTAAGAAAAAGACCCTGTCAGGCGTGCACCTCTTTTCATTAATCTGATGACATTTGAACGGTCAGCTTCATGTCTGAATGAGCACTCTTGTTACTCCCTAAAATTTGCAGCAGCGCTCCTGCTAGGTTGGACTTCATAGGAATTACTTACTAGATGCACCAAATATCATCTATTTAGAATGATTTTTGTTATAAATGCTGAAGAATTTAGACAAAAAGATCAGATTATGAAGGGGTTTTTTGTCCTCAGGTGGGAATAATATTTCAAAATAAATGATGCAGGACTTGTAAAGTGTGGTGGTGTTGAAGAAGAGCTAGCAAGAGATTTGACAGACACCGAAATGGAGATTTCCTCTGGTGTACTCAGCGCTGAGATACAGTGTCAGGTCTCTGAGGAACTACCACTCACAAGCACAAGCAATGGGTCTCCTGGGTTTCTGTGTGCAGCTCTTAAATCTAGCTCAACACAACAAAAAGAGGGGAAAACACCACTTTGTGGAGCTACTAGGCAATTAGGCTTTACAAGTCATTTATTTACTGAGTTGAATACTTACTTAGGCCAGAATTTTTAAAATGGAGTGGGGAAAAGTGGGACCCAGAGGGGGTTACGTGAGAAATCAGAAATCAATATCAAACAAAACTGTCTTTGACCAAAATGTTTGGAAATTCAGCAAGTTCAAAGGGTTTTAGTTATGGCAGACCTCCTGCCTTTATAATCAGAGGCGTTAAGCCTCGTCCACACAAGAAGGGATTTGCTCATCTTGCATTGATTTGTCGCTGACAGTTGGTCGCTAGGAGACATTCCAGGTATCCCTAATGTCTTTAATACCCAGTCATATGTCAATCAACAATACCCCACACTTATCACTGGTAGTCGCCTAAATCAATCTTCTTTGAGTTGAAAAAATTTAACTCAGGATCTGCCAACTTTGCATGCCAGCAGTATTTCACCCATTGATTTACTGAAGTTCACCTTTGCAAAGT